>NW_017728909.1:12477941-12513339 GCF_001723895.1 Crocodylus porosus | reverse complement strand
GGTGAGTAAGTGAGAACTGGGTAAGTTGAAACTTTTATTTTAAGGCGAGCAGTCAGAAGAAAGTGCCGACAGCAAACCCCAACCTTCAGTGACGATTCCCTGAGAGTGACTTGGGATTTTGCACGTGCTACACTGATTAGCTGCCTCAAAAAAACTCTTTTCGTCTCAGTCCAGCACAGCTACCGAGTACAGCCTCGAAACATGGAAGATGCCGAATTTTAGCCGACTTTCGATTTTAAACTTTATTGCTGAACAAGAAAGATTTCTACACCTCCCTGCTTTCCATGTGACACCACCGAGGAAGGATCCTGCCTGATCTGCACAACAAAGACGCTCTCGTGGACCCAGAGGGACAGATTTCCATCTTCAGCTTCCTCTGTGCAAAAATGAAGTTTATTTCCAACCTATGGGGACTTTTGACCATCTTTAATTTTCCCTGAGGAAGGGTGAGAGCACCCAAAAGCTTGCAGAAAAATGTTTTTTTGTGATACCCTTGATTAGACCAACTAAGAAATTATCTCTGAACCAAGAGTTCTAGAGTTTTTTGCATGTCAAAAATGACCGTACATTTTGAATGCTTTTATTATTATTGATCGTACATTGTACAAGGGTTGATGATATTGCGTACGTACGATAATTATCTATCATACACCGGCCTACACTGTTCCAGCTCAAAAAGTCTCCAGCTAGAAACATCCCAGAGAAGGTCACTAGATGGCACCAACGTTCCCGGACCCAGTTCAAACAAAACCCAATAAACGCACACGAGACCTGTTTCCAAATGCAGTCTGCAGCTGCTTGTCTCCTCCGGATTAGGATAAACTGCTGATTAACAGCAGGTACGATGGAGCCCATCGCAGGCTTGGAAGACGGGAAGAGAGCTGAACCACCTACCACCACCATGGCAGCCAAACGCTACCCTAGCCCTAGCAGTGCGGGCTAATTAGGAAAGCAAGCTGCTAATCTCACCAGGCTGGTTATGGAGAGAGAGGTAGCCCTGGCAGCGTCAGTCGGCAACTCTTAGAGCAAGCAGCATGGCTCTGCTGCGCGCAGCGTGAAGCAATTTGTTAACAGGTTGGGATTTGGCCTAGCAGTCTCCTGGCTCATTACCTGCCCATCATTTGCTCTGCTGCGTGGCACGGTAATAGCTACCACAAATGCCAGGCTCCATAGCCCAGTCTCCTCTGGCATCCGCAGCTCCATAATGAATCCATCTGCTGCAGAAAATAAGCTCAGTTAGGAGGTGAATCACACGCTCGTTTGGGGAGCTGGGATTAGCACTGCACTCTCTACCATTAACAACACAGGCCTCTCACTTAAGTAACCACTGCTACCCGTCAGGTTTTCCCTCCCGTTAACCTCTCCAGCTTTTTTCTGTTCCCTTCCAGGCCCTTTTTTCCCCTTGCCTGTGTCTCCCCTCTGTGATGTTTTTCCATGCCGGCCTCCAACCCCGTCCTGCTGGAAGGTAGCCCTGGAAGGGGCACCTGGGCACCGAGCCCCATCATCTGTGGTCACAGGCATCGCTTCTTTATAAACTATTAAGCTTCTTTATACAAGCAGCTCAGGTTTTAGCCCCCACTACTCTGCGTAGGGTTTGGTGACCCAAATTTCAGTTTGCCGAGATACCGCCCCCCACCAAAAACAGCCACTTTCCTTACAGTGTTCGGCTTCTAGCAGCTTCTTTTGAGCTTAGGGATCAGACCCAGGTGCCAATGGTGCCTGGTATCAGCGGTTCAACATTTCTCCCGGCAAATGTCACCCCTTTGGAGAGCCAGTTTAGAAACGGGGATTCAAGAAGTGTTTGACACTCGGGGCATGAACCAGCCTGCAAACAGACTGCACTGATCATCTGCAGACCGAGGAGCTGAAAGACATCTCTGTTTTCCTCCAAAGTCATCTTTCCACATCATTCCCACCCTCTGGCCCTGAGCTGTATTCCTTCCCTCGAGGCACCCATTTGGGGATGGAGACAGGCCTGGCAAATCTAGGGACGTAACAGGTGCCCTGGGAGACTGAGCGACTGCAGGAAGGAAAGCCAGAGGGGAAAGCAAAGGAGGAAGGGCCAGGTTGGGAGAGAGAGAATACGTCTGAAAGAGGGAAAGGGAACTGCACAAGGGCAATTAGCTCCGCCACAACTTGAGAAACTGTGACCTGCAGCAGACACGCCAGCACCCTGCATTTTGTCCTCCCCCCGGTGACATGGCAGTCGCAATCCTGACCCACTTCAACTTAAAATGGACGGATGCGTTAACATTCATGTATTGCCATGCAAGTGGAGGGGATCGGGAAGCTTTGTCGCCTCCAACCCCACATCGGCACAAACATCGGCCCACAGGCTACCTTACAAGCTGGTATCCAAATAGCTGTAGCCTTTGGAAGCTGTTGGCAACCCGGTTTCAGGACCAGATATTACAGCCTATGCCTGTATCTCCTGCACCACCAACCGAGTGGTAAAGAGTGATAAAGATAAAAGTGGTGAAGCAGGAAGCACGGCGCCCAGCAGATCGAGGAATTGAGGCTGGGGCTGTAATTTTAAAATTCATCCATGCCTTTTCCTGAAGATCCCTCCGTTTGTGATGAACAACCTACATGAAAGAGCTACAAAAGAAGCCCACCCTGGCAGTGAAATGAAAACCATTTTGTTATGATACAAAATAACTATAGATGGGGAGAAACCCATGACCATTTATCCAGAGGCATCAGTCCCGACCTTTGGATAAAGTGGGTGGAAAAGGATTTTTGTCCTTTCAAAACTAAAACCGCCTGGAGTTTTCCCGTCTTTCAAATAGGTGCTGGACAGAGACCGAACCAAATATAGTGAAATCTGACTTTGTTCCTTTAAAAATCTGGATTTTTGGATAAAGTTGTGACAAAAGGTGTTTCCACTAGAGGGCTAGCTTCTTATTTCTATCGAAAGACGTGAGCATTTGCTTAAAGGTCAACATAGGGTGGCGATCGTCTTCCCAAACAATGCTTCAAGCATGGGGAAAGAAAACAGCTGCAAGGAGCTTGTAGGGAGATACCGGTCAAGTTATACCGCTGCTTGCTTTCCCCCGTTGCACGGATGTCGCTGTGTCATATATTAAAGGCCTTTTTGCACTGAATGCATCAACTGGGAGCTGCGGTGGAAGAGGAGAGCTGCATCAGTGGAAGTTGGTGTAAGCCAGGGACGGCCGCTGTGGCTCACGAGCTGCATGCGGCTCCGGGGCTGTTCAGATGCATCTCTTGGAGGAAGTCATTTAAACTCGACCTGTCACTGGAGCTCAGGCTGCGTGTGCAGATCATGGACTTTGGGAAGGTAGCTCCAACGTTGTATCCCGCCGCTCTTAGCTGTGTCGATTTTGGTTTGCGGTTATGCAGAGCATCATTCCCGTTGGCAACAACTGGTATAAACCCTGGCGAGCCAGTGATCTTGTCACTGGAGTGGGACTGGGAAGAGCTGGGTTGTGTTTGAACTCGGTCACTGCCCTGCTTTGTAGCTTAAAGCAAAAATGAAGTTTATTGTCTATCGATGGCGACTTTTTACCCTCTCGAATTCTCCCCGAGCCTGAGGAAGGGCGTGTGCCTGAAGGCTTGCAGAGAGAGATCTCTTTTTTTTTTTTTGCAGTTTCTCAGTTGCTCTAATCAAAGGTATCATCTCCAAACAACAGTCCTGGAGTTTTTGCATTTCTTTTTGTCTCAGACTAACGTGGCTCCCAAATACACAGCTTAAAGCAAAACACTTCACCTCCCTGAGCTTCTGTTTCCCTCCTACCTTTTCTCTGTCTGGTGTATTTATGGTGTAAGCTCTCTGAGCCCAGGACTATCACTTGGGCTGCCCTGTATGAAGCAAAGTGCTCCCCGTGGAGAAACTATTCGTATCCTTCAAGAGATGCCTACATTCATGGGATTTTCTAGACTAGGATCTTATTGATGTGCCGCTCACTGGGGTTGTCTCTGCCTCTCTCGTACTACTTGCAACCCACTGGCGAGCGTGACATCTAGGCTGTATCCTCAAAGGGCACAAGGTAGCTACAGTGGTAGTTGGTGAGTTTGGTCTCTTCACAGGAAGTGTAGCACCTCACGCTGTTGCACTCCAGACGTCCCTTGTTGTAGGCCAGGCCCACATCGGTATACCAGGAGACCAGGGAGTTTAGCCATGAGATGCTACTGGACGGAGCAAGGAGAGGATATTCCCATGCTGGACTCTCTCCTTGGGGTCAGGGACAGAAGTTGCATAAATTGGTTTGAGCTCCATCAGTCCAGTCTGATACAGCATTTAACCAGGTTTGTCTCAAACCGGTTTCAGCCCTTTTGCAACTGGTTGATGTTCACTGAACGCCTGTTCTGTTACAGCCGGGGTTGTCAATCGGGGGTACGCGGACCCCTGGAGGTACTTTGAAAGGTCCCGGGGATACATGGGGACAGAGCACGGCCACCCCCCGCCACGGCCGCACAGACGCTGTGCTGCCCCCACTCCGTCGCTTGCCGGGGGATGGTGCACTTCTTAAAAAGGGGGCCGCCAGGGATCCACTTCTTAAAAAAAAAAGGATGAAGTTACAGGTTTAAACCAGTTTCTGATCATTTGGGATCCTATGACCCCAGCTGACTTCCTGCCCTTTGGGCAGGGGGCTGGACTCGATGATCTTCCGAGGTCTCTTCCAGCCCTGATGTCTATGAAATTTAAACCGGTTTATGTGCAAGTCCCTCGCTTGGGCGCTTTGTATTTCCATGTCAACTTTGTCATCTTTTTTCTGGCTTCCCCATCCAAAACATCTACTAATAAAAGTCAATCTGTCCCTAGCCCTAGACACAGTTGAACTGGTTCAGTTAAACTGGTGTGACATTGTGTGGAAGCACTTATACTGCCTAAAAACCCTTGCAGTCAATCTGAGATCAGCCAAGTTTAAACCTACAGAGATGTTCCCTTGCACAAAATCGTACTGGTCTGACTTGAGCAGGGCAACCTAACGCCGCCGTTAAGCCAGGACAAACTTGGGTACGTATCGGGAATTCAGGCCTTATTGTGAGATCGTGCATTCGTAGAAGCTTGTCTGTAGCGCAGGGATAATGACCGTCATTCCTGCTGTGAAAATTGCCGAGGGACTTGCTCTGAGGTCTGTGTTGCTGAAAGGAGGCAGTGGCAGACTGTAGGGATAAGGTTAGTTCCTGTTCTCCTATCATGGAAGAATTAACATGCAAAAAGCTGCCGCAATCCTACCGGGGAACCCAGAAGTCCCATTAGCAAGATGAGGAGACCATAAGAGCACAGTTGGGTGCCAGATACTTGAGCTAGTCAGAAAATTTTCCAAGGCAACGCAATTTCCATTGGAAAATGCTGATTCAACAAATTATAGGTTCATAGATGTTAGGGTCGGAAGGGACCTCAGCAGGTCATCGAGTTGGAAGGGACCTCAGTAGTCATTATTAAACCCATTCTGTTGGAAAATGTGCTGTTTTCAATGCAATTACACTTTGGAAAAAAATCAGAAAAGCCATACTATTCCATTTCAAATTATTGGGGTAAAATGATTCCTTTTTTCCATTTCAAAATGTCCAAATAATGTTTTTCACTCTTAAGAACAGCGTAGATGTTGCAACCCAAACGCATCTTTCCATTGTATCCAAGTGTGATGCTGCAAGTTACCCAAAATAATTTTTAAAAGGTTTCATGGGGCACGTTGAAATTTCGGGGTTTCGTTTCAATTTGGGATTTTTTGGAAATGTCCCAACTTCCTGTTGAATGGAAATCTCAGGTTGTCGTCAGCTCTAGACGTGAAAAAAAAATGGAACGTTTCACTCTGATACGTTTGAAACAGAATTTTTTGGCATTTCTTGAAATGCTTTGTTTTGATTTCTCCCCCCAGCCACACACACAAATGACCATGTGTAATAACTGCATGCAAACATGCAAGACCACAGTGCAACCACAGTCAGCTGCTTAATTGGGCTCTGATGACTTTTGCAATGGAATATAGGGCCCGGTGGAGGGCTTCCAAAGTATCTAAAGGGACACGGCCCACTTCCTATACACTCCAACATATTTGCAGTGACGACAAGCAGCATAATCTTATGTAAAGATGAGCAACAGATATAAAAAGCAGCCACTAAATGCATAAAAATGTTAATCGGGACTCGTAGTAAAATAAAAATGTTAGCCCACATCTATTCCAGGCGATGCTACTTAGTGATACTATAGATTTTTTTTTTTTTATAAAGCAATTCCTATTCAATACTGTACAAGGCCAAGATGAATTGCAGCAAACTAGTCTCAGTTCTTTTAGTTTGCTCCTGGAGGTGCTGATAGCTTGCTGCTTTTTCACTGTTTTTAATCCTCTCTGACAAAACACAGAACAAGAGGGAAAAAAAATGTGACTTCTCCGTGCTAAAAACCGTATTAGAATATTTTGATCACTTAGAGGGATGGTGATGATTGGTATTGAAGCTCTTACACGTTGCTACTTGAGCTGATGCCCTCCTTCAGGAACTGATACCTCCATACAATAGCCATGCAGGTACTCAGAAACCCTCTTCGCAGCCCTCAGGATGACATAGCCGCCCATCAGGATTCGGCAGGCGGGGGCCACATTATCCCCAGAAGTTACTCTGGATTTATGTTGGTTTTACCAGTGTCAGCACATAACCCAGCCACTTGCTTTTTATGTAAGGAGATTAGATGTAAAGACTGGTCTCTGAAATATCCTTGCAGACCCAGAGCAGCTGTAAATATCAAATTATATCCTAGTGTAGCAACAAGCCTGCAAACAAAAGCAAGCTCGCCCCCTTCTCTCTGCCTTTGCACCCATTTTTTTTTTCTTTTATTTCTCTGGCTAAAATGGTTTCCGCATACCTCATCCCGACCTGTTGTTGCGGCCTCATCTGTTGACTTGACCTGCCTGTTTTTGATAGCGTGTTCCTTGGAGGAGGGAAGGTGGCTGGTTATACCTGTCCAGCTATGTGACGTCCAACACTGCAGCGCTGTCTGCAAAGGATGCGGCAGTGACTAGGTCAGTGGGGGAGGGCCAGCATGCCACAAATTAGCCCCGCACCCTCCCCGAGTGCCACTCTGATCCCTTTCCCTTACCCAATCTATTGCCCTACTTTCTGCTCCCTGCCCTCTCTGCTGCTGTCCTGTCTGTCCCATCCTGGGTCTGCCACGTGCCACACATGCAGCTTGCCCATGCCACACGTACTGCAAGTTGGCCCTCCCTGGACCTAGGCCATTGGGTTGCTGAGATTCCATTTGCTGCTGCACCACAGACTCTCTATGTAATTCATCCATAAGGCAGTGCCGGGCTGAACCCCAGGGCCTGTGCTCCTTCCCCAGCAAAGTACACGTGCCAGGTCAAGGAGCAGAGGCAGGTGGTGCCACCATCAAATGCTCACCCCCAACCCCTTCTGCCAGGTCTCTGAATACACCTGGCAAAGCCAAACTGAGGCCAAGCTCGCTGTCGTGTGTACAGGGGCCCACTCTGGTGGCTGAACAACTTCCAGCTGGGGAGAGAGCGAGCGCAGCAGAGACCCACCCGCAGCCCGTCAGTGGTTCGATGCTGTGCAGTGGGAGGGAAGGGTTTCTCTTGCCAGACGGAAGAGGATAAACGCATTCAAAGGTTTAAAGGGGCTAGGGTTGGGAGAGCCCTCCACAGCCTTTAATGGAGCCAGGGGGGTGTGATGGTCCAGACCTCCCACCCCCTTGACTGTATACTACGTGAGCTTTGGCCTGGGCTCCTAGTCACCACCAGGGCCGTGCCCCCTGCCTCCTTCAACATCCTGGACCCACTCCTGCATGGAAATACCGTAGGATTATTTCCCTTTTCCAGAGCCACAAAGCTCCAGGAGCTTGAAAGCACTTCGGTACCTAGCTCCAATTGATTCCAGTGGGCGTTAGGCACTTAATAAACCTTTAAGGGCCTAGAAAATGAAAAGCCCAACCCTGAAGGTCTGAAGCAACAGGAGCATTTTAGCCCGGCAAGTGCAGAACATTGCATCCAAACCCCCTAACTGGCATGTCACGGCCCTAATCGCTGCACCAGCCGTCTGCCTCTCCTGCGTAACAGTGACTCCACACAGACTGCGCTTAGTGCTACGCAACTTGGATAATCCCATTGACGGGGCTTGTAAAACCTGGGCCATGCCCTGATTATTTGTGCAGAGTTATTGTCAGATTTAATCTGGAGTAAGAGATCAACCCATGCATCTGGGGCTGGGGTAGGGGGGCATTAAATTGCCTCTTGTCCCTGTTTTTTCCCCAGCTTGTGACTCTGGGAAGGGGTCTGTGAAATGTTTGGAGCAATGCCTTCTTCCTGCTTGCACGCACACAGCCTTTGCCAATGTTTGAGATGGCACCCGTTGCAGAGCTTTCACAATAACGTGCAGCTTGCCCCCTTTCTGCTGAAGACCTCTGTGTGCTTGACTAGCAGGGAAACATCAAGGCTGGGCAACAAAACTGCCACATCCATAAGCAAGGCAGAGGTATTACAGTATCTAGCACCAAAATGTGGGCACCTCTGGAGTGGACCTCAGCGTACTATGAGGCTCCTTCCCCACCCCATGACTGCAGCACGTCGGCCGTCTTTGAGTTCACCAGGTGGCAAAGAGCAGTGGAGTTGTCCTCTAGTCCAGTGACTTGAGCACAAGTCTGGAGCTCAGCACACGGGTGCTGCTTCATGCTCTGCCACTGCTCTGCAGTGTGACCTTTGGTGAATCACTTACCCCCCGCTTCCACTAACCTACCTTGTGTATTTACCCTGTAAGGCCTGTTTCTAGAGCACCTAGCACAATGGGGGAGGCCCTCCAAGTACCTCTGTAGCATTACAAGTAGCAAGCATTCAAGTCTTGAAGCTGCATGAATGAAAACCCTGTTATTCTGATTTGCCTGTTGCTTATGGCCTGAGGTCTAAGGTGACGTATGGGTTGGTGTTGAATTCCTTGTGGTTGACATATTTCCCTATAGGGTTTTTGCCCCGCAGTATGTAACTAAGTGCCTTGGTGGTATCTGTAGTAAGAAAGGCACAGGGATAAAGCGAGAGATGGGGGGGTACTAGTAAATCCCCGGAGATGAACACTCCCAGGCTCAGGGAATTTAAAATCTGGAGCCAAATTGTGCAGCTGTGTCTCGTAACGCTCCCCAAGACAGAGGAGAGATGGGACAGGGTGGCCGTGACGGAATATAATGGAGAGTCCATACTGAGACCACTGGGTACAGACCCCCACAGCTTCTCTAGGTCCCCCACTGAATAATAAAAGCCCTAAATCCCTGCCTGGGGTATTCAGTGAGTGCTGGGGCTTCTGGCAGCTCTACGGCTCAGGGCACTGATTCTTTCGTGCACCGCAATCCCTTTATACCCTTGTACAAAAGGACTTCTCTGGTGGTGGACCGCAGGGACGCAGGACAGGTCTCATCGCTGGGCAAACCGTGCACCTGCCCAACATGGCTGAGTTGGAGGGGTAGTATTTCTAGAGCTGATCAGTGACTTCAGCAGCTTCTAATGAGTCAATGTGGTTAGTGACATGAATGATTCATAGATGCTAGGGTCGGAAGGGACCTCAGTAGGTCATCGAGTCCGACCCCCTGCCCTGGGCAGGAAACAGCGCTGGGGTCAGATGACCCCAGCCAGGTGCTTCTCCAGTCTCCTCTTGAAGATCCCCAGGGTAGGGGAGAGCACCGCCTCCCTTGGAAGACCTTCCGTAGCCTTGTGGGAGATGCCACTGCTGCAGCCCCCTACAACCGCCACCAGGATCCGGGACCACCAAACCCCATCGCCACCAGAATGTGGCAACACCGAACTGGATGGGCCCTGCCCTCAAGCTGGCCCTGCCCTATCCTTGAGTACTGCTCCTCTCCCCCGCCCCTTCCCCACGCACCACCCTGATTCCCATTGCCGGTACCCCGTTTAGTGTTGTGCCTGGGGCTCGTGCCCTGGTTGTCCACTGCTAGTTGTGCTCCTGGCACGGGTAAGCTGACACACAAGGGTCGCTGGAAAGCAGTGCGTGCGCTTAGGGAATTTCTCAGGGTAAGTGGAAACAGTGTGAAGAAAAGGAGAAAACGGGATAAACTGCAGATGGCAGGATTGCAGAAGTGGCAGATGGGTACGCTTATCTCAGTGCATGGGCACCCTCCCCAGTACAACTCACACGGAGGGTGGCAGGAGAATGGGTGCTACTGGCATCGTCTCCCATTCAAGCCACTGTCCACTGCTGCAGCACTGTGAGTGGGCTCGGGCGTAAAGGAGAAGCTGTCCGCCTATGCTCTCCATCGGCTTCCAAGTCGTGCCGACATTTCCCCTGCTCGTTTCTTTCCATTGCCTTTTTTGTTAAAGTCTTCCAGTTTTAGTGGAGATTAGCAATGAACAGACCGCAGAGTCTAGCGATGCTCTTTGACTCCTGAAGCAGCAGCCGGGAAGGGGCCAGGCCTCCACATGCTGGTGACTTTCAGTGTGGCTGCAGTATCCTCCCACGGGACTGGGAGACCCGAGTTCGACTCTTGCCTCTACCCCTCTATGACCTTAACAGAGTCTCCTTACTACCTTTAAAAAGCCATGTGTTTAATATTCTTGATATCCCAGTTCTATTTGTATAAAACGGAGACTAATGTTATGGGGCAGGGGCTGACTCTTAGGACATAACTACATCAGAACAACCTCTGCCCTTCTAGTTAAGTCTGCACAGCTGCAAGAGAAAAGCCCTTAGTGGCAAAGCAGGTTTTGCCCACAGACCACATAGCTAAACTGACAAAAACCCTCAAGCCTTCACCAGAGCTCTGTCTGCACCAGGGGTCTTGCCAGTTGTAGCTGTGTTGGCCTGGGTGTGTGTTTGTGTGTGTGATTCATTCCAGATGTCTAGCTGACACTGCTATGCTGGTGAAACCTGGAGGGTAGACCTGGCCTTGCTGTGTATGTACAGCACCTGGCACAGATTCACGGAAGCTTAGGGGTAGAAGGGATCACCGGGTCCAGCCCCTCTTGCTTTGGGCAGGAAAGACTTCTGGGGTCAAATAACCCCAGCAAGGTGTGCGTCCAGTCTCCTTTTGAAGATCTCCAGGGTAGGTGCCTGTACCACCCCTGCTGGGAGTCTACTCCAGAGTCTGGTCACATGAACCCTAAAGAAGATTTTCCTTATATCTGGTCTGAAACCTTGTTCTTCTAGGAGTTTATGACTGTTGCTCCTGATTTTGCCCTGGGGCACTTTGGTGAATAATTGTTCGCCTAGCCCCTGGTGCTCTCCCCTGATAGATTTGTAAGCCACCAAATCTCCCCAAAGTCTTTCCTTTTCTAGGCTGAACAGTCCCATATCCATCAGCCTTTTCTCATATGGCTTGATCTTTGGGCCTCTAATCATACACGTGGCTCTTCTCTGGACTCTCAAGCTTCTCCACATTGGACCCCCATCTTGGATAGGGCTTCTGGGTGCTAATGCAATAACAGTTCAGCCAGGATTTCAGGTCCTGCTTGACCCATCGCTAAGGATTTTACTCTTTGGATCAACACCAGACTCATCTTCCTCTCCATATTCTTGAGTTTCCTCCTACTACAGAAATGCATCAAGTTCCAGAAACAACAATAATAGCAAGAGTGCCACACGCTGCTTACCCTGCCTCTCTGCTTGCTCACTGCCCAGGAAGGGTGTCCCCTTCTGTGAACTGGCATTAAGTCTGTCTGCATGATGACTGCACCCCTCAGCTGTGCTTTAGCGGCCAGTCATTTCAGAATGAAGAATGTTGCATCCATGCAATGAAATCACCTTAAAATCTCATTGCATTCATGCAATGAAATCACTTTAAAATCTCCCCTCAAGTTCAACCAATGCCACTAAGTATGTCTACTGCCTCTGGGGTGACCCACAAGCCACTGCTGAGAAACAAGCCCTGCTCAATCCATCTTGATCTGTACATGACATGGACTGAAAAAACAGCCTGTGGTCATTAATACAGTGGTGCTGTGAGTGCCCAGGGCCACTGTGAGGAGCCCGCCAGAGACCAAGACCCTGAAAACATACCTGGGCACTTGTCAGAAAACAGCACCTGCAGAGCAGCAACAGGTGGGCAGGCGGGGCTTCTTTCCCAGCAGCAGCCTAAGGATTGCCATAGAGGTGGTAGGCATGCCCTCTGCCATGCACACGAGCCCTCTTTCACCGTGCTGAAGCCAAGTGGGGTAGAGTGCTGAATAAGGATGGATCTTGGACACTTTCAAGGACCTTGACCAAAGCCCCAAGAATTTCCCAGCGTGATAAGGAAACTGAGGCAGGGCAATGCATGTAGGGATTCATATTTTTATAGAGATCTATATATTAGTGGTTCTATGTAAGGAAAGAGTAATTCTTTGTTAGAAAACCTGGGCAAAGCCTGTCTCTGTGTGTGCATTATATGCCACAGCTGTCCCATAATCCTGGAGAGTTCAATGGTAAACCCAGCGTGCCTACAAGCCTGATGCTCCAGGAAAAGGTGCAGATAGGCCACTGAAGGTTCAGCACTGGACCTAGGGCAGCTGGACTGGGGGGCCCTGAAGGAGAGGGGGGAACAGATGAAGAACCTGTGCCCTGTAAGTGTGCCAGAAAGGCCAAAAGAGTGAACAGCACTACAGCTCATTACTTAGAAGAAGGGAGAAGATAAACAGTAGTAGTTTATCCTTCCATGAAAGGCAGGGGATGTGCACCCTGGGCAATGACTGCAGACCAACCAGCATGACATAAATCCCTGCTCACCTTTTGCTCCTTGGTCAGGCGTTTCTTTACCTGTACCTTTATTCCCCTTCTCATAGGCTACAAACAGATGTCACATTTGCTCCGGGAGGAACCATTTTCTCTTGGCACACATTCAGACATCCATGTCCACTGTCCTGAGACAAACCCTCAAATGGTCCACGGGATAAGAAGTGGTAATAGTTTGCCCCAGGGCATTGCAAAGTGAAATTGAATGGTGATCTTGGGATCACATCATTGAATCAGTGGCAGAAAAGCTGCAATGCATTCAGACGGGAAGGGTGACATGTACACACCAATCCCAGAACTTTTCTGTTCTGAGACAAACACATGTACAACTAGTCCCAGGACAAATGCAACATCTGTCCCTAGCCATACAAGAATGAACTATGTAGCTATAAATTAGGGCTGTGCAAAATTTTGCTGTCCGTTTTCTTTCGACACTGTTTTGACTCATTTCGAGGTTGAAACAGCAAAATTGAAATGAAATGAAGGGCCTTGAAACAGCCTTGAAACAAAATGAGGCTGGTTGAAATGTTTCAGAAGTTGAAATGTTTCAACCATAGCACTGGGGATAGATGCCAGTCCAGCTGGGTTGACTTCCCCTGCCCTGCCCAATCCAGTGCTGGGGATGGGGGAATCAGCCCAGCTGGGCTGACTTCCCCTCCCCGGCCGATCTAGTGAAACATCAAAACAGAGTCGAAACAGCCTCACTGTTCTGATGAAGCAAAACAGAACAGCTGTTTCGAATTGAAATGAAATTCGATACAAAACACTGTTCTGTCAAAACCTCGACACTCAAGGCAAAATGGGACAGTGCTGTTTTGCACAGCCCTACTATAAATACTTTTATAGTGGGATCACTGGGTATACCCAAGTGGAGGTTGTTACTACTTTAACTGCAAGTTCTCATTATAGATACAGAAATTAAATGGGGCTGCACCTCAGGCTGTGGTTGACAGAAAGCCTGCTTTGTCAGTAAAATCTCCCTTTTGAAAACAGGACCTTGGCTCTCCAATCACTTACATACATTTGAAAATGTTATCCTCATCTCCCTGGCTTTTTGTGGAATACTTTATCACTGTTGTTAACTCTCACGAAATTCTTGCCACTCTCACAATAGCCAGAGTTTCCCTTGGTCCCAGCTCTCAGAGATAGCTCCTCATGTGGGACTCTCAGCCTCCTTATAGAAGATA
Source organism: Crocodylus porosus (assembly GCF_001723895.1). Lineage (NCBI taxonomy): Eukaryota > Metazoa > Chordata > Crocodylia > Crocodylidae > Crocodylus > Crocodylus porosus. Next base: position 12,499,468 of record NW_017728909.1, on the reverse strand, counting down.
ATTAACTCCCATGGTTGTAGAGAAGAGATTGAAAATGCGAACCCTAAAGAAACAAAAAACAGAAAATGAATAAAAGGTGTCTCAAAATATTTTCTGAAAGTTTGTCAGTTTTAAGCAAACCTCATAACTTTACTGGGTGTGTTTTCTACGTTTGGGGTTGTCAAAAACTGCTTGCTGGACAATGGGAGAACTGCTGGAGGATTGTGATGTCACCAATATAACGCAATTGGAAACCCATTGAGAGGAGCAAGGATGCAGACTTTGTCGTAAACACCTCATTAAGGCTTGGTCTAAACCAGCAGTGAGCAAACCACGGTACACATGCCACAACTGGCGCCGGTGGCTTCTGTGCATTGCATACAACAAATTGGGGAGGGGATAGGCAGCACAGCAACTGATAGAGCAACGAGCGGAAAGCAGAGCAGCAGATCTGGCAGTGAGCACAGGACAGGAAGCCGAAAGCAGAACATCTGATCATGCAGGGGAAGGCACAGGGCTGATTTGTGACACCTACCCAAAAGGTTGCTTCCCCCTTGTCTAATCTATGGGGCCCTGCCACTAACTAAAGCAGCAGGGCTATGGGGTCTTCTATGGTGGAGGTGGGTCTGCCCCAGAGTTTTGCTGGTATGTCAGCTATGGGGCATGATCTATTCACATGCCCGCTGTGAATAGACAAGACCTAACTCAAATGCCCAGTAAGCAGTAGGGAGAAAAGCCCATTAAAAAAATCTCCCAAACATTTAATTAAAGATCTGAAATAGCATGTAAGACTTCCAAGAAGGCACCCCACAAAACCATAATAGATCAGCTTTGAAGTCTTCATACATCTACAGAGCAAGCCAAGGAGGAATTTTGCCTTGCTATACCTACATCGATGGCGTTACATTGCCGCAACCCTCTAACGTAGGCTCCTGTTCCAGTGACAAGGCGGCTGCCATTTCACCAGTACCAGGTTTCACAGGGCAACCCACCAATGCCCTTAAAGACCAAATCTTGCTCCTGTTGACATCAATAGCAAGACTCCCGTTAACATCAAGATCTGAGCCATTGCTCATGAGGAGTCCTTGGCTTTATCTGTCTTGTAGGAAGACATCAAGGAGGAGGAACTAACCTTTGAAATCCCTTTATGAGGCCGTGCAAAGGAGCCTGCCTGGAACCGCCTTGTTGTTTAGGGCATGAGCTGCCTGCCTGCATTTGCATCGCCTCTCGCATGTCTGGGTTCAGCTCTGTTGCCTTTTGCATTTCAGCCCTGAGTTGTTTCTCCCGTCTCTGTGCATCCAGCCACTTGTGAATCATCTGTGCTTTGGGGAGCTGACTCAGACTTGTGCTGGGGGTGGCGGTCGATCTTTTCAGCTGCCTCAGAACCTGTTGGATTTCCTTAGTGAAAGGGGAGGAGGGTTTGCACCTCCTTGCTCTAAATCTTTCAGTCTGGCATTTGCAGAACTTCTTCAAATTTGATTTCACTCTGTCAGTGACCCTCCAGGAGACCTGCACGAGAGTCATGCGCTCGGCCCCAGGGGTGCTTGCAAGCGCAAGCCGTCAAATAAACTGCCGCTCGGGAATTTCACAGGGGTTCAAAATTGTCCGGGCAATGCCTTGGTGGATGTCATCTGGGAACCAGCGACTCCCTTAGTGGGTGGGAGGTTGCTTGGGGGCGTGAGGCTGGAGGGGAGGGAAGGTTTCTGGAAGAAACGGGAAGGAGAATGGCACAGAGCTATTGGCTGTGAACCCCCACGGGTCGCTCACACGGGAGCCGGGGCATTCACTTCCGAGCAGATCTCCTGTCTGTGCGCCAGCCGTGGGGAGGGATCATGAGACCAACTAGCTGTTGGGGGGATCTGAACCACCTATCAGATGGGGGCTTCTCTGTGCAACACTAATCCAAGAATAATAATTTTATAGTGGTGGTGAATAAATAGCAGTAATGTTAAAGGGTTGGGGGGGGTCCTGTGCTCTTGGGGTGGTACCTGGGAAATAGCCCTAATCTGAGAAAGGGGATGCATGTGCTAACTTCAGTGCTGGGAATTGGACCATCGATTTCGTTGCACTTGGTCCCTTCGAGTTCTGGCTCCACAGCCCGCCCCAGGCCTTTCTCCACCTCAGCCCCTCTTTTTGGTGACTTGCTTTCCAGGCAGGGAGACAGAATTGGAGCTCGGTAATCCCTACGGATTGCAATGCGGGAGTCGGGGCCTTGCTGCGTGAGCTCGAACAAGTTGCTCAAGCAGGGTCGTGAGGGCGTCTCTCCTAGTCCGGGGCCTGCTGCTGAGGCAGGAGCCCTGCTCCCTCCCTCCTGCACATCCAACATCAGGAATTTGGCAGCACAAACAGCTCGGGACTGGCCCCGAGCGGCTCAGGGCAGATCGGAGGAGGGTCTCCCTAAACTGTGCTCAGGCTGCCTGTCTCAGAAGAGCCTCGGTGATGCAGACCTTAGGGGAGGGCACAGGTCTGCCTCTGGGCTGTTTACACTGACTAATTGGTGATCTCTGGTGCATCCCCACAGCAGCCAAGGAGGCAGAGTTTATTTTCTGGATGGTGGCTTCAGAGGGAAGCCACGTAGATATATATGGCCTTATTTTCTGCAGGGCTTCATTTTGCACCTACAAAATGATCCAGCAATAGTGTAGCTGTACCACGTAGGATGCCTGCCATGTGGATTCATTGCATCTACAAAACGATCGTAAGAGGCCTGCCACGTGGATTCATTGCACCTACAAAATGATCCAGTAACGGTGGAGCTGTACCACGTAGGATGCCTGCCAGTGGATTTGGGGGTATCTGAAATTGCAGCGTGAGAGCCTGGGACAGAGGATGCTCGCTGGTTGTACCGCCAGACGGGGTGTTTAGAAAGACTGAGTTTTGCCTGCTCAGTCGGTATGGTTTTTGGAACGATTGAGTTCTGCTCAATTGACATGATTTGGGACCGGTCTGGCTGATTTGACCTGGAACATGAAATATATTCATAAATGAAAACAAAGCTGTACCTCCAAGGATGTGGGGAGGATTAATCCATTAGTGGTTCTGAGATGCTCTGATTTTAGGGTGACAGGAGCCATATGAGGAAACACAAACACAGCGCTGTCTGCTTTATTTAAAATGAGACAACAGTGTTATCTCATTAACAAAGTCTTTGCTTGGGGGACTCTTTTATTTGGCCAATACCAGATCACCTGCCAGGATTAATTAGTCAGACACATCCTGCATTTTGTTTCTTCTTGCTTGTGCTTTCTTGCAGACAGCTGAGATGACTTTGTTGGCAACCAACCACAATAGTAACCCTTTCCCCTCCTTCCCCTGCAAATATTTTGGTTGCAAAAAAGAAGCCTGGAACGAAAGCGTGATTTATGGGAGTGCAATCCAGTTTACTTTTAATCCGCAGGCCATGCTCAAAAGAAGCCCTTTTTTTTTTTCTTCTATAAGTGATTACATCGCCGGTATTCAAGTAAGAGCAACGTGATAGGGAATAGTCCCGCAAAGACAGCTGCAAGCTCGCTAACATATCCCACTGTTCGAGGAACATAAAGAAATTAGATTCTGAGCTGTGAGAAAGCGCTGGGCAATCTATTTGAAATCTGTTCCAACAAAGTATCCACTTTCAGCCATAAAGAGAGCCTCTCTGTGCAGACCGTCTATTTGCCCTTTGTCTTACTCGGGAGCGGCCAGTTTCGAGAGGATAGATGGATCCCTGTCGTGTCATATAATCCCGCTCCCTTCCCCTGTCCCCGTAGCCGGCACGCCTTCGTCCCCAAAGGCCGAGTGTGTGCGGCCTTCTCCCTTTCACACGCGGCAGAGGCAATGGCTCCTTGAGCTGGCTCTGCGCATTTCCCCTTTCGGCGGAGACGGGTGGGCAGGGACTCACGTGAAGGAGCAGGGGAGGGCCTGGCAAGATGCTCAGCATCTGGGGTGTTGTCCGGAGGGAGCTACTTTAAGGGATTTCCCTTGAAAGATCCTTTTCTTCCTCCTCCCTCCTTCTCTTGCCGTGTATTTCCATGTGCACAGGCAGAAGTGGGGCTGAGCACGCTGCGAAGGCTGCCGCCGATGCACAAAGATCAATTCTGCGTTTTCAAAGCAAGGTGATGGCCCCGATGCAGTTGCTCCAGGAGGGACCAGGCAGCAGTTGCTGCTGCTGCAGCTCGGCAGGTTGCTCCCTAGGGTGTCGTGACCCCGCTCCCCAAGCTGACGTGGAAGGGGCAGGGACTCGCCCTCCTTGCTGCCCTTCGCCATCCACCGGTGGGTGACTTGCTGTCAATGGTGGGAGCTGCAGAAGAAAAGCAGCCTCACGCTGCTGTTGCAGGGTGCCCGCACTCAGCCACACACGGTTGCTGGAAGTACAGCTGAGCAAGGTGCACAACCATCCAGCCCTGAGCCAGACTTGACCTTTTATTTCAGATGAGGTCTCTGGGGAGAGCTTGGGCTAGATGACCTCTTGAGGAGCCTTCCAGACTTCTCTATGAATGAACCGCTGAGAGCACGGTATGCACACCCCTGTTGCAGTGCAGCACAAAAGGGCTGCTGCCTGGGCAGCAATGGGCAAATGCCCTCCCGTTAGAGGTGTGACACCACGCAACACAAGAGCCACCGTGCAGTTAACAGGCCTCTCAGCTGCTCTGCCTTGTGGGGTACCTTGCTCTTTGCCTCCATTCCCTGTCCCCCAGTCTTGGGAAGCACCCTGCCGGGACCAAGAGCATCAGCAGCTGGCTAGGAGGGCAGTGTGGAGAGATTTCCCTCCTCCAGCAGCTCAGAAACCCTGCTTTTCTCTGCCTCTTCCCTCCAGGAACCAACTACTTGGTCCTCGGGAGGAATCTCCACTGGATATTTTTGAGACGGGGAAAGGAGAGGAGACAAAGAGGGGAATCTGGGCCTTTGCTGGATTCATCACTGGGGAGTAAGAAGTGGAGCAGTTGTAGCTCTAACTACACCCCCCTGTAACAGGTCATGTAATGCCTTTTATTAATTGACACAGGGCACGGCCACACGAGATGCTAACCGTGCAGTCGCCTAATAACACCGTGCAGGAGCGTGCCAGGCAAAGACCGTGCACTGCACAGTAGTATTAAGCTACTGCACAGTAAGCATCACTACCAACCCATGTGCCAGGGTTACCTTGTGTTGATTTAATACTTGATTAACCAAGTACTAAATTTAATGCACAGTAACTAGGGCGCATTAATGAATGTGTAAACGCACCCACAGAGAGGAAATGCCCTTAGCTTAGAGGTTCCCAAACTTTTTCTTATTGCATATCCCCTTCCAGATTTACCAGCTGCTCAGGTACCCCAACCAGCATATTTTAACCCTTAAATGCCAGTTGTTATTAATGAATGTTATTACTGTGTTGAATGAATGTTCATTATTATTAATGAAAATTAAATCTGCCATTACACAATGACTCTCCCTCAGAGATATTTTGTGTATTCGCAGGCATGCCACAGTTTGGGAACCCCTGCCTTAGGTCACTCTGATTACAGAGGTGCTGTGCTGTGCTGTTTTCTCAGCAGCAGCTTGGGGTGTTTACCCCAAATGCCTTGACTAAACCCCGGTAAATATATTCTGGCTCTTTCCCTATGCTGCTTCTACTGGAAAAGGGCCTGGCTGATTACCTGAGGCTATAAACACCGTCTACTACTACTGGAGTCAACCAGAGTTGAGGGGAATGCATCTGCATCTCACAGCAGGTCTCTGCAGAATCAGGTCTGCTTTAAATTGATCCCAGACTCTGCTGACTGGGTTTCCTAAGGTAGCATGGGGGCAATTCAAGGCCCTCCCGAAGCAGTGAATCCCATATGGATATTAATTGGCTTAGAGGTCTGTAAACTCTATCCCGTCTTCTAGCAGAGGTCGGCCCATCCCATGCCCTTTCTTGTCTATAGGGTCCTGTTGGCCTAACGGTATTGATGCATTCAGGGTTGCCATTTATGTTGTCATCTCTTGACCAATGGCTACCAACTCCTCTGGACTCCTTCGCTCAAGTTTTTGGCCTCTTACCAGTAAGTGAGGCTGAGCCGTGATGTGCCTCGCCATCCATTCGCGTGTTTTACTTTGCTGCCTGACTTGCAGAACGTGGAGCGGAGCCGAGCGCGTGTCCACATGGCAGCTCTTCCAGTCGGATCATCGTGATGTTTGAAAAGGCCCTGATCCAGTCCCCGGGCAGATAACGGACCAGGCCAAAGGTGAAGTATTCTTTCCCCCAAAGGGAGGAACCACTAAAGTCTAGAAAAGCAGTGGGGTACTTCCCTTGCAGCTATTTGGCCACAAACTTTTTAAAAAATGGAGTTAATGATCTCACATAGATCAGAGGGAAAGTAAGATGGGAGGTGAGGGCTAGGGCACAACATCATTCTTATAGGGCAGCCAATGCATCGCTGTCTTGACGTTTCCAAGGGGCCACACCAGTTCATTTGTCTGCAGAATATATTCATTCATGGCTGGCTGAAACTTGGGGGGTTAAAGATTTAGGGGAATCTTCTTGAACAGCTCTAAGCCAGTCGGAGCTCGTTGACCTTTCCCCCTCTAATTAAAATCCAGGTTCATTTTCTCTGGGGTAAAACAGAATAAAGCAACTGAGTTTTAAAAAAAATGTTATCTTATTAATGAGGAACCAGTCACGTGGGTTAAGTAGTCAGCATAGATTACAACAGAAGAGAAAACAACAGACCTAAGGGAGGTTATATGAACATGCAGTTTACCATATCATGGACTTCATTGAAATGTTTAAAATAATATTCATTTCATTTGGAAAATAGCCATTTTTAATAGACATCAATCCAACACAATTGGATGTTTAAAAAAAAAAAATCTGTGGACCTAGAAAACTCTATTTTTTGTGGAAATTACTTGTTTTCTTTCAGCCCATTTTCGCTTCAGTTTTTCTTCCTCCTTTTCCATTGGGTTTTCCTTTCCTGCTCTCCGTATCAGACTCCCCTGCAGATCTCCAGCCTTTCCAACTAATGTGCAAGTCTGAGTCAAGACTTCAAACCTGTTCTTTTTCATATGTTTTGAAATGAAATTAAACCAGGCTGTAAGGTTCAGTCTTCCTATAAAATGCCTTTTCAAATATCAGTGGATGTGATTATGTTACCAGTGACATCATCATGTGTTACTGAGGAATCATTTACTGTTTGCCGAGTCAAGTATCAGAGAATAATCAAATGTCTCGCCAGTCATCTAGCGGACAGAAAGAGCTGGGATGTGTATTATTCATGTGTTTAGCCTATATGCTAAACTGTTAGCACTGCAACTGGTGATTTTATTTTGCTCTTTATCCAAATAGCACATCAGATTTTATAAACTGATAACAAACTCAAAGTCTTCCTACTTTAAACCACAAAACCACACTCCCCCTATTGCGGCTTGCTCCTTTTTCCTGTCGAAGATCTAGAAAACGAGACAAGTTTGAGTGTTTCGGCCAGTTCTGAGCTGTGCCTGACTGAGCCATCTTGGGTTCACTATTTTTTGCTCAAATTTTCTGAAATGGTTCACTTCTGTCTTGACAGACCATAGAAAATCTCAGCCTTAAAGAGCAGCCTTTGATAAAGTTATAAGAAATGGAAAAAGAGGCTCAATATGAAGTTGGAACTCAAATATCTGCCCTTACACAAGGCAAACCTTTAACCTGGTTTCACTTCCATTAGGACATAGCTCTGGACAGAAGGTAAGGCATCCCAAGTCTAATTAAAATTACAGGGAAATTTTAGGTAGGAGGAACGTAATGACCTAAATTGGAAGTTTGCCGGGGTCTGCGGAGTGACACATCTAGTCTTGGAAAAATGAGATGGGATTTTAATTACCATGGGAACTTGGAGATATTCGGAGGACTTGAGCGATGTTACGAAACCATCTACAATGATTGAATAACGTCACCCACCAGTGCCTCACTAGTATTTGACATCTTCACTTTGAAATCAATAAGTTCGAGAGTAGCGACGCTGCTGACAATCGACAGCCAGGCTCTCCAGGTTGAATTGCCTCGAGCCATGAGCATCTGATGTGACATCTATTACCGATAGCATTGACATGACACCCAAGCCAAGGGCACGCAATTTCAGCCGCTGCTTCGGGTTCAGAAAGTGCCACCACATGGGAGAGAGCGCTCGGAGGCGTCCAAGTCACAAAGCTCCTCTGGAAGGAAACTGCAAGAGCGTGTCCGAAGCACCATGTGAGAGCTGATGCCATGGAGATGAGCGTGTTATAAACGTAGTGCATCTGATTCTCCTCTCCTGCACAGCAGCATAATCCCATCGAATTTGGGCTGAAAGCAAGAAAAGACGCAGGGATCTTGGTAGCTGCAATGTCTAGATGACCTGGGGACGGCACAGTCCTGCAGGGCAGAAGCAAAGCTCTGTGCTCAGTGGTTTTAAGCAATAAATGGCAGGCTTCTCTGCAGCAGAGGCACGCCGTTCAACCCTTGAATCGCAGCCCAGCTGAACACTGGGAGCATTGAAAAGAGACAAGGGGTTGTAGCTGCTGTTGAGATACCAAAGCCTTGACATTGGGCACGCAGACTGCAGGGAGGTGGAAGAAGGAATATGAGGGCTAATTTTAACATAAGGCTGTGCCTTTGGCATCTGAATGACATTTAAAGCCATGCTGATAGATCATGTTGCTTAGGGAAAGCATGTCCAGATTAAAAGCAGGGGGCTAGGGCAGACGGAGCCCGGCGAAATATCCAAGACAACTGATTCAGCAGAGGAGCTGAAGCTTGCACAGGACACATGAACTGCTTGCAATTGGCCAGCAGGAAAGAGCAGTCCTACTCAGCCAACAGATGGCATCAGGCATTTGAGGAAAACCAAGTGCTCACATGTGTCAGAAGCAGCTGTGATGGATGACGAGACAGACAAATGTTGAAGACAGCTTGCTAGCAAGAGGCCGCTGACAACCAGGCATGAGCAAGTTGCTAGAGCCAGGCATTAAACACTGGAGGAGGGGATGATTGCTGCTTGTCCCATAGTTACTTGCAAACCACATGCACCTTTCTGCCCCAAATCAGCCCTTCAAAATAGGGGTCCATGTCTTCAGGAGCGGAGCTGATTCTTCTCCTCTGGAATAGAGGCAGGGAAACACAGCGCTGTCATGACTGCCACTACTTTCTGGCTCAGCAAGCAGCCGGGGCAGGGTCCAGTGTCACCGCTGCGTGGGCTGAGCATAGTAGCTTGTGCCTTGAACAGCACTTGAGCTGGCACAGGGCATGTGAGCTGCTCCATGCAGCGTGTAGTATCTTGATGAGGCTTGTGGCGTGGGAACAACACTTGATCATTACGAGTACTTATGCACACAACCATTGGTGACGCGTTGGGGGTGCACACGGGTGCGTGTTCACCCCCTGAGACTGGCGGTGCACCCCTGAGACCTGCGGGCAGTCGCTGCTCGCCACCCTCCCTCCCCCACCACTGGCACCATCGGCAGAGTCTGCAGCCGGTCCCCACCCTCGTGGCCAATGTCAGCGTGGCCTTCCCCGCTTGCTGCCTCCGTGCCCCCACTGCCAACACAGCCGTTGCCGTCTGCAGGTGGTCACCGTGCCCCTCCCCAGCCTTGGGAGGCACAAGGCGTTCATGCACACAACTACTTGCAGTCAAGAAGGAGAAGTCGTGCTACTGCCCTGACAAGTGTCTAGAGCAGGGGTGGCCACGTGCAGCTCTTCAGAAGTTGATATTAAATCTGACCGAGTGGAAGCTGGTCACCGTGCGCTTGTGCAAAGATTCAAAGAGATGCGTATTCACTTCTGAAGAGCCGCGTGTGGCTCCGGAGCCGCAGGTTGGCCACCCCTGGTCTCAAGCCTCGTCTTGTTGCTGTCCTGCCACACCAGGAAGTTCCTATTGTGTCACCCAGGCTAGGATGCCACATTTGCTGGACCCTCTCGTGTTCGTGCCCAGGAGGACTTACTCCGTGTCACACAATCGGTCGTGACTCTGGAGAAAACTTTTCCTCTCCATACTGCCTTCCAAAAAACAAAGTGCATATTTTATTTGGGGGAATAGGGTCTGGGAGAAAATACGGTATTCTGTTTGCCCTGCAGAGGCACATGCTGAGTTGGGGTCAGGGCCGAACACAGGCATGGGTGGCCGCCCAGCGCCCGGCCAGAAACAGTGATTTTTTTAGTTATTATTATCATGATCTCTGGCAAAGTGGGGCCCAATACAAAAAGTTTGCTCAGGGCTGCCAGGAGTCTGGGTATGGTGGTAGTTGGGGTCCTATGTGCTAGAGGCTGTACAAATGCAGAGAGAGAGAGACCCCTTGAAGAGTTTTTTTGACGTAAACCGACTAAGGTAGGAGGGCAAACAGAAGTCTGGAGAGAGGAAGTATTGTTCCCTGGGGCATATGGTGCGTCGGGCCAGAGCGAGGCCCAGAGCCCTGGCTCCATGAGCACCGGCACAGCTGGAAACCCGCAGCACCCACAGACTTGAGCCAGAAAAAAGCTGCAAATCTGGGCCAGATTCTTTGTATTCTGTAGGTCCATCCCTACTGCAGGTCCATCCCTGCTGATTTCAGCCAAGTTGCCCCTGCTGGTACCAGCAGGGACCCTGACGGTGGGATTTTAGTGGAGCAGGACCAGGGGGACATGGCATATATCACAAGGGAGCCTCATCGCGTCAGGTTGTCAGCATCAATCCCGGACTAAGCATCTTTGGCGAAGGCTGGATGAATTTCTCGTGACCATCTAGGATCTAAGATGCTTCTCTGGTGTGTTAACTTTTTGCCCCCCACCTTTTTTCCCCCAGGTTTTGAGCATTTACTTAACCTGGCCTTGGCATGTTTGTCAGAAAGAGAGCGAGTTTCAAGAGGAACTTTGACTGTCGTCTGTTTAACTTGTCAGTAATAAACTCGCTGGTCAGGGTGTCATAAACTAGCCCTTCCAAGTCTCCTGTAGTCAGAAGGGCCCAGCTGCATTTCCAATTAGTCTGTAGCCTGCTGCGGCGAGAACAAAAATAAAAATCTCTAACCACTGTCAGAGATGACCTGAGTCTTCCTGCAAGTCGCGTCAGGATTACTCCTCAGAAGGGAATTTGCCATGGAAAGAGTGGGAAAGATAGGGTTAGATTCGCCCTGTGACACTGTCCCTCTCCTGTCTACATTGGCCAGAAGTGGTGATCCCTATGGGAAAGATTAAATGGACACCAGTTGGACACCATTTCAGAGCACACAAAACCCCTGGCAGGACACTTCCAGCCCCTGGACACGTCATCCCTGACTTCTGAACAGTTGTCCGTAAAAAACAGAACTTTAAAAACCAACTTAATGAAAAATTGTGGGAGAAGAAATTGTCCACAGATGGGACTGTGTTCAAAAAAGGTCTCAGTGGAAACTCTGGGTTTTTTTTATTCCAGCTGTTTATTCCTGTTTCTTGATGTATTAATTGCCCTGATTTTCCTTACTGACCTTTTCATCCCAGCTTTTACCTCTTGCGACAGTGTCCTCTTGCCTGTCCCCTGCTTTTGTAGTTCAGTTCCTCTCTATTTGAAACACTTTCTTTTTTTGCGAGTCCACTGCTAGCATCTGACAAAGTAGGCTGTTGCCTATGAAAGCTCATGCCTCTTTGAACCAGTTCATCTCTAAGGTGCCGCTCTGCCCTACTTTCTCCTTGACTTCAGACTAACACTGCTAGCCACCCCTAATAACATGGCTAAAGACTTCTCCCTTCTGCCAGGGTTGTGTAATAAGTTACCATTATAAACCTATAGTGGCTATCTCAGGGCATTATGGCTGGCTGCCATACAGAGCATCGCCGAAGCAGCAGGTAACACAATTGAAAATCTTGCTCCAAAAAATCTCTTGTTGTCCGCATCATCTTATAGGAAATAATGGAGAGGTGAGATCTGAGTTTTTAATGTAAAAAGCATGATGGGTTTCTTTTTGTTTTGTTTTAAATAAGAAAACAGGGCAGGCGGTGGGACTTGAAGATCTACTTAGGTCCTTTCCGACCCTACATCTATGAATCTATGAAGGGCCATGCTTCCCTCCTCCACCCCAACCAAATCCTTTCAGGTCTCTTTTTTGTGTTATGTATTGGACCAAGGGGACAAACCTAACGTTACTTTTCTGATCAATTTGCCTTTATCATACAGACTTGGAAAGGAAAATGCAAGCCAAGCAATCACAAACAGGTAGTGTGTGAAGCACTGAACATTAGGAACCAACCCTGGTTTCTCTTGAGATGCGTGTTTTCTGCACAGAAATGGCATGGAAATGTGAAAAGCAGAACCAGCCTCCCTTCATCTAAATTGAGCAGCTATAAAAAGGCAAACAAGGGGTTGGAAGCAGTTGTCTCTGCAGTCGTCAGATCTGCTTAATCCATTTCACGCTGGGAGCTGGCATTTGCATTAGTGCTAACATTGAGCATGCTGGAGATACAGAGTGGGACGGAAAAGGGTTAATCAGATTCAGGTTGCAAGCTGACATTTTCATTTTGGATCAGAAAAGTGTAATAATCCAGATTTACAAATCCATAGTACATATATGTTGTCAGACTAGGGCCAGCTTAAATCTTCCAGATGTACGCTATGGATAAAATAAGTGTGGATTAAAGAGGTTTCTGACTTATGAAAACTAGGGTATTAGAACAACTTAGGGCAAAGCACATCACAGAAAACAATATAGCAAAAAAAAAAAATAAAAAAGGCAGTGGCCACGTGCATATAGAGAACTGGAAATAAAATAAAATGAAAAAGTCATTCCTTACAGTTTCAGGTTTGGGGACTCGCTATACCTACAAATTAATGGCACTGCCATGGCCACACTCATGGCCCCCCAGTATGCCAGTTTATATATATATATCAGACCTTGAAGACTACTTCTTCCACAGGCACCCTCCAATCTCCCTGGTACACATCAATGAAATCTTCATCATATGGACACATAGGCGGAGAGAGAAAATACTATTTGGGGGCTGAGTGTGCGTGCATACATGTTGCAACACCAGGCTATCAGTGTAGTAGAGATTATCCACATTGCAGAGGTGGGAAAAATACAGACTCAGTGGTACAGTGGGACAGAACACAGCTCCTTTTCTGACCTCTGTGAGAAGCGGTGTTTCCTCCAATACAGTAGAGCTCCTGAAGCCAGAAGACTGACTCCTGACCAGTACAGACCTTCCCAGCTGGTCAGAATTCCCGTCTTGGGGGAGTTGTTGATTTTCTGACATCTGGCTTGTCAAAATATTATAATTCTTCCTGTAATGGGAAATCCAGGAATGTTCCAATCATCAGAAAAGGTGAAACACTTTGTTTTAACTTGATATATATTTACAAGACTGGCCACAGGATCTTATGACCCATTAGCCTTTATGACTTGACTGACTTCCACATCCTGTTTGTGCATCATGGGGACTGTAGTAGTCATTGAGTTCAAGAAACACAGGGATAAAAGGAATGAGTAGAACTCAACAACACATGTTAATTGTGGAGCAGTAGGCAACCTCTGTTGACCCTTTGTCTCTCTTTAACTAGCTACCTACCTAGCTGCTGCCTAACTCAGGGGCCACCTCATCTGACCCCAGCGCTGTTTCCTGCCCAGGGCAGGGGGTCAGACTTGATGACCTACTGAGGTCCCTTCCAACCCTAACATCTATGACTCTATGAATCTCCCAATTCTCAACTTTCTCAGGCTCCTGTTAGGGGGCATCTCTAAATGATGACTTCTTTCACCACAGTCACAGGCCTCTCATGAGATACTGAAGCTATTCAGCTCCTCAAAGACATAGTTTGATCAGAGAATCCTCTCCTGGGGAACAGAAGCATGAGACACCCACTTACAAGGCCCGGGAGGCCTTGTGGGTAACAAAAAAATCTTATCACTCAAGGAGCTTACAACCTTAGCTAGGATGCAGAAATACAGAGGACACCAGCAAAGCTTAATGGGCAGAAAACTAAGGATCAGTAAAAGAGTGATATTTGTATGAGCAACTCCAGCGGCCCAGGGATTCTCTAGGGTTTGGCAGATATCTTAGCAAATGTCTTAAAGAGGGATTTGGAGGAGGCTAAGGTTCAGATTCATCCCCTGCACACGTTTTGATGGCAAGATCCTCTTCTTCTATAAAGGGGACAATGCAGAAAGGAGCTGTCAGAGCTCCTGAAGCAAGGGGTGAGAAGGGCTGGCATTGTTGGCAGAGCAGAGACGGGCCAGAGGCTTAGAGTCAAGAGGGGAGATGGGGTCACGCTGCAAAGGGGCTTTGAGGTAAAGGCCAGTGGTTTGTGTTTGTCGTGGAGAATTTGGGAGCGGCTCCCTCTTCCCAACCAGGCCATTTAAATGGGGAGAGGCTTTCTTAGCTCTCTTCCCCTGGACACCTTCTAGTGCAGATCCCCATCCCCAAAATGGCCTCCACTCCACCTTCTCAGGCATATCTGAGCTCGCCCTCCTCGGGGAGTCTGCCTGGGTCGGGCATCTGTCCTCCTCCTCCTCCTCCTTCTCTTCCACATCGGCCTCAGCAGATGTTGTGCGGGTGCGGAAGCGCAGACAATGGCAACTCCTGTTCAGTGCCATCTCCCAGTCCTCCAGGTCCTTGGGTGGAAACAGCAGCAAAACTACAGGCTGGTGACTGGGGCCAAGCATATCTCTCGGGAGTCAGGAACTATGGGTTCACTAGCGCCATGTTTCCCAACCTGTGGGTTGCAACCCAAAAGTGGATCACAAGAATATATGAACGAGTCGCGAACAAACGTTACAAATAGATCAACAAACTTTAAAAGTGGATTGATTCTCCATTAAAGGAGAAAAATGTGGGAAACCATGGCTCTTCCTTTGCAGGCTGGCAGAGCCCCAGCCTGCCCCACACCCCTCCAGCCCCACACACCCATCCCCCGCCCCACACGCGGGGAGGCTGGAGCCTGGGGGCAGCGGGTTGGGAGTGGGGGGCACTGGGTCGGGCCTGGCCATCGATGTTCACAAATGGGTCATAGTCCAAAAAAGGTTGAGAACCACTGAGCTAGGGAACAGAGAGGAGGAAGGTGTAGCAAGGGGAAATTGGAAAGGGTTCAGAGGACGGGGCTCTAGATGTCACATCCTGCTCCTAGAACAACAGGGGAAGTTGGGGACTGGTTATCTTGCACAAGTGACACAGTTGGTGTAAGAGTGGCTTTTCTCATCAGAGCTAAACCCTGTGCCAAGCGAAGGTGGAAAAGATACTTTTATTCTAGAATAGGTGTGTTCACAGGGGGTTTTACCAGGATTACTACATCAGCTTAAATTCACACTTTGGTTTATATCTAATAATAATTTTGAGCATAATCTGAATCTTATGCAAGTCCAGCCATAATGAGAAGCAATATTTGCAAGAGCAAAGAGTACTGCAGCCTAACATACCTGGGTTATATTCTTGGCTCTGCCTTCGGCAAGTCACTGCACTTCTCTGTGCCTCAGTTTCCCTTCTGTAAAATGGGGATAATGCTGTTGACTTCCTTTTAGACGGGCCATATAAGAGACAGGTAGTGTTATGATTGTGACACTCGGGCAAAAGGTTTTTTATGGTATCTTTTACTGGACGTATACTACATCCAATCAGTTGGAATAAGCTTCTCTCCCAACTATATAGCTGGTCCAGTAAAAGATGTCCTAAAACCCCCTGTGCCTCTTGTATGTTCCCTGGACTGTCATGGCAATAATGCCACTTCAATGACACTTCAACCCTACTCCTGGGGGGAGAAATCACTTGCCACACATCCACACTCTGTGCAATCTTATCCTGGGTAAATTGTCCCCATCTCTGATGGATTCGAAGGGTCTCCTCTCTTTTATGTTTATCTGGGAACCTTTTAAGGATGAAAAATGTGGAGGGAAAGGGAGGTGGGAGCTGGGTGGAGGAAGCAGGAGAGGGCGAAGGACCTGGCTCTCTCATGCAGGGTAAAGCAGTTACGAGGGCAGAGGCGAGGTGGCTGTGTTTGTGTGTCTGTGAACTTCCCTGCTACAGAGGGGTGGAGAGCTAAGGCTCGGGGAGGCTGTGCACAAGCAATGGCAGAGTGGTTACAGCCCCTCACGGCAGCTCTAGAGGTATGGGTATGGGCCTTGTTCCAGACTCATGCTGAAGACAACCACCCCCAGTTGAGCCATCTATGAGCAGTTCCTGGGCATCCAGACTCATAAAGCAACCAGGCTGATGCCAGCCACATCACTCCCTTTGCACGCCGTGGGCTACAGAAAAACTGATGTGACTTACCCTTGTTAGCCTGATGTGTCAGCTCGGCTCGGGCGGTACTTCGGAAAGGGGCTGAGAGGTTTCAGCAGAGGTGGGGCCGCAGAGCTGCTTCCAAGGGCAGAGCCCTACCCCTGGCACTCGGCTGATGATGGGGCGTCCAGGCTCAGACCTGAAGCTAGCTCTGTGCAGCGTACATCCGTGTGAGACGTGCAAGCGCTTTGCTCATCTTAACTGCTCCGTTTTCCTGCCTTCTGTTATCAATGGCACACAGCTCTCTCTTCTGCAGTCTGGCAGGCCCCCTCGGCGGCTGATCTGGTGCAGTGCTATCAGGTAGGAAGTGCTGGATGTGGGAGACCCATAGGGGCAGTTTTCACTCCCTTGGCAGCAGCAAGCCTGGCTCAACAGAGTAGCCGAGAACAGAGGGCAGGGTTGAGACGGGGCACGAGGAAGACATGGTCTCCGCCAGATAAACTACGTTCCAGCGTATTCCCGTGTTACAGGACCTGGAAGCTACTTGAGTCTTGAGGAAACATGGCAAGAGGGACTTCTCACTCTCCTTGTTATCCATTTGCACCTGCCAGTGGCCAAGAGAGCCTGGGGAGGCCAGAAGAGGTGGGGAAAGGTGGGCTTACAATTGGCTCCAATTCCCCTTAGAGCTTCTCTTTTTAGCAACCTCCTGTTTCCTAGGGTGAACGTGTTTTGGGAGGAAGGACACGAGGAAGATGTCTTACCAAATGGCCAAGTTGCAAGTGTGAAAGTCCTCGAGGAGACAGAACAAACCCCAGAACAGTTCTGCCTGCAGGCTTATTCATACTACTGCTACTAGTATTATTATGACTGTTTTTGTCATTACTACTATTGTTATTATTATTGTTACTTTTTTTTTTTTACAAATCACAAATATCTTGGTTTTGGGGTTGTTGTTGTTTTAAATACACTCTGTGGCGGCTACAGCAAAATGGGAAAGGAATGGCCTTGTAATCACATCTGCTGCTTTGAAAGGGCAGAAATCACCTGGGTTATCTCATTACGTGTATGGGTTCCTGGGTGTCTGAAGCTGTTCGCCAACTAAAAATGTCAGGAGCGGTATTTGGGGGGGGGGGGGGGAAGCTTGCTTTCATTTGGGATCGTCGGGAGCCGTTCGAGACGGCTGCTCCACCACTTAATGGGTCCTCCAAGCAAAGAGGGCGTCAACACAATAGAGCACAGTTGTCTATTGTAGGGAGATTCATGATTAAAAAACACAAACCAGCAATCCTCAAAGCTTGAGCCTGAAGTTAACAACAGACCGTGCATTGTCTTCCAGGCGGGAGGAGCATAACCGTCATTGTCTACGAGCTCCAGTTTTAAAGCAATTGGCAGCGGTAGCAGTGGCACAGACTGCAGGTGTTTTGTTCCCATTAGTACTCTTGAATGGAGAGGAACACTGGACTTGTGTTACTGGAAAGCTTGATCTAGGTATCTAGATAGGACAACGAAGGATTATTTCTCTCTCCAAGGAAAATATCCGTTGGAAGCAATAATATGATTGCAGAGGAAACAAAGATGGGCTCAGTCACAACAACCTGCACTTAGGAAATGTCTTTCCTAAACCAACAACATGACAGGCCGGCAATTCAGAACCAAGGCTCAAAATCCCCCCTGACACCTGGGCCTGAGGCTGCTGCTGTATTTGTTTCCCCCTGTACAAAGGGGTGATACCAGGACAGACTCGCTGCCTGGATTTTCCACTGTCATGCCAAATGCCTTTACTGTGGTGGGCTTTAAACCGAAGCCAAAACCCCCAAGTCCCTGAAATGCATTTTAAAAATAAGCTTAATGGAATTAAATAATATGTTTGCATGTATGGACTGGATGCCAGGGAGAAGGTAGGATGACCCAGTCAAATGTACCCTCCCATTTTTTCACAGATAGCTTGTTTCACCTGATGGATGGAAAATATAAAAAGCATTCAGACTGATATGGCATGGCATGGCATGTGTGGGGGAATGAAATGGGCTCTCAGGTAGTGGCCTTTGAATTCAAACCACTTCAGTGACCACAGCACAGAAACAATAGCTGCCCAAGTTGAACACTGTACAGTAGCGTTCAATATGAACCCCACCCAGGGCTTTGCCTTAGCAAGGGGTCCCTAAACCAGGGCCAACATTTTTACACTTGCCAACAAGGGCAAAATCCAGATGGTTCCCTTAGACGATGCCACTTTGCCTGTGCAGTGCCTAAAAACGAGGCCTCTGGCCCCAGCAGGGTGACTCGGGTAGACATTGCTAGGTACCGAGGCTCCGTGGAGAGGGTAAGGTGCCTCTGGAGGGTAATTTAGGCCACCGAGGCACTGCTGGGGGAGATACCTAGAGCTAGAGACGACAATACACTAAGCCCTAAATCTGATGAACTTCCCTGCTGTGCTCCAGACCTATAGAATGCAATGGGTTTAATACATTTCTAGGGCTACCTCATAGGTCCTAAAGAAATTACTAGGGGAAATGAGAGAATTGAATAAACATGTTCCTGTAATTTCTTTAGCTCTCCTGGAGAATTCCCTTTAAACTCTCCAGCATTATTTCAGAAGGGCAGGGCACTTACTATAAATGTGCTGGCAAGGCACTAATGTGCGTGCCTATGTTATGTTGTGCAGGATGCGTGTATGTGTCTGCACGTTGATGTGTGTGCACAGGGGTATATGTCTCTTGGTGCAGGATTGTGCATACATGCCTGTATATACGTCTTGCGGATGTGCATGGGGGGTTTGTTGTATATATGGTTCTAAGGCTGCATCACCTTTAAAGCCAGGGTTTTAAAGCTGCATTTGTATGCATGTAAGTCTAGTCTGGCCCTTCATGTTATAAGGCATGTTTATGAGTGCATGCGTGTGCATGCACGTATCTCTGTGGCTATGGTGTGTGATTGCTTCAGTCTGTCACTGGTCTCTGTCCACCACGTTCTCTCTGTATTTATCCATGCATGGCAGAGGTCTATACAATCAGGAGAGGTGTGGAGCAAGTGAACAGGGCACAGTTATTCACCAAGCCCAAGAATACTACAACTAGGGGGCACCCATCCAAATTAGCAGGAGACAGGTTTAAAACTAACAAGAGAAAGCACTGTTTTTTACACAGCATGTAGTTAAGGCGTGGAACTCATTGCCACAGGAGGTAGGTAGCAGAGCCAGGGTCTGAAAAGGACTACACAAATGCATGGATGATGGACCTATTAATAGCTGTTAAACAGAACAGTTGGAGATCTCTCTGAACTAACGCTAGAGGATACCAGGGAGGGTAATGAACAGAGGGGCACGCACTGGATATACCCAGTTCAATGCTCTCCCTCTGCAGCAACGGCACTCAGTCTTTTGGCCCCTCCAACCAGTTGAGTGGTGCCGGGCTGGTCCGTGAACTGGGTTTTGTGAAAGGTCAGCATGCAGGATTGGACCTCACGTGCCTAGATTAGGCCTCAGTCTGCCAGGATTGGGCTCTGTTGCCCCCAGGATTGAGCTCTGCATGCCCAGACCCCACTGCCCAGATTGGCCTTTGTGTACCAGGATTGGGTCCCGCACACCAAGATCAGGCCCTACCGCTGCCCTGGGCCTCCGCTCCTGGATTGGGCCTTATGCCACCCCACCCAGTGCAGCGCCACGCTATCCACTCCCGGGCTCTTCATCAGAATCAGAAATTTGGCAGCTGGGGAGCAGCAATAAACACGGCCATCGCTTTCTGCCTCCCAGGTTTTGGACCCGGGGGGAGCTCTGTGGGCTAGATGACATGGCTCTGTGGGCCAGATGTGGCCCACGGGCTGGGGGTTGAGCACCCCTGCTCTACAGCATCCACGTCTGCCGCTGTTGGAGACAGGCGATGGGGCCAGACGGATCGTTGTTCTGCCCTGGCACGGCACCCGTTCCGTGTGTCCGTGGCTAGCTTGTGGGTGGGTGTCTGTGTCCTACTGTCTCTCTGTGTATACATCTCTACTGGCCTGTGTGTTTGTGGGGGTGTGAATATACGTCCCTGGCTGGGGACTCCCCATTTGCATTGCTGTATCTCTGCGCGTGTGTGTCTCTCTATGGCTACAAGGTATGCACAAGTCCCTGTGTGTGTCTGTGCATGTGCCCATGTCTGTGTTGTGTTTGTGTTTGTGAGTGTTGCTTCTTGCTCTGTCTCCATCTGAGCCTCTCTTTACCTGTGTCTCTGTGCATGTCAGTGTGCATGCACATATCTCTGTGGCTTGGGTCTATTCTGTGAATTTGTGTGTGCCTCTGTGATAACCATGTATGTATGAATCCCTGTGTGTCTGCACGTGTGTCTGGCAGCACAGCTCTGCACAGCTCTGTGCTTGTGTGCACCTGTATATTTCCGTGGCTCACTTGTGGAGGGGGGAGATGTATATGTGCCTGTGTGTGTGCACACGTTAATGCCTCTGTGTGTGTGAATGTGAGTGTGTGTCTGCGTGCACGTGTACACATGTGAACATCTGTGCTCATGTGCATGTGTGAGTGTGTGTGTATGTGTGTGCATGTGAGCATCATAGTGTATGTGCATGAGTGTGTGTATGTGTGTGCATCATAGATTTCATAGATTTCATAGACATTAGGGCTGGAAGGGACCTCGGGAGATCATTGTGTGTATGAGCATGTGTGTATGAACATGTGTGTGTACACGTGAGCATCACTGTGTGTATGAGCATGCAAATGTGTCATGTATGTGCATGTGAGCATCATTGTGAGCATGTAGATGTGTGTGTGCATGTGAGCATCATTGTGTGCATATATGCATGTGTGTACATGTGAGCATCATTATGTGTACGTGCATGTGAGTGTGTGTGCATGTGAGTAGTACTGTGTGCATATATGTGCATGTCAGGGTGTGTATATGTGTGTGCATGTGAACATCATTGTGTGTTTGTGCATGTGTGTATGTGTGTGCATGTGAACATTACTATATGTGCATGTGTGTATGTTTGTATGTATGACCATCATTGTGTATGTGCATGTGAGCATCACTGTGCATATATGCATGTGTCTGTGTGTGCATGTGAGCATCACTGTGTATGTGCATGTATGTGTGTGCATCTGAGCATCATTGTATGTGTGTTTGTACATGCCAGTGTGCATGTGGGTGTGCATGTGACCATGACTGCATGTGCATGTGTGTATGTTTGCATGTGGGAACATGGCTGCGCGTGTATGTGCATGCGAGTGTGTGCATCTGAGCATCATTGTATGTGTGTTTGTACATGCCAGTGTGCATGTGGGCGCGCATGCGACCATGATTGCATGTGCACGCGTGTGTGTTTGCATGCCGGTGTGCATGCGACCATGACTGTACGCGAACGCGACCGTGCGCACGTGCCGCGTGCCCGTCCACCTACACGTGCGTGCACCGAAACGTCTCCGTGCCCCCGCGGCCCCCGCGCGTGC
>NW_017728909.1:12476403-12477546 GCF_001723895.1 Crocodylus porosus | reverse complement strand
GTCGCGTCTACTTTTTCCTTGAGGAGGAGGGTGGAAAAGACAGAGAGACAGAAACCAAGCGGTGGATGATGCGAGATCCTTTTCCTTTAACTGCCCGGATAACCAAAACCAGCTTCTTCCTTCTCCTCCCCCCACCCCAACCCCAACTCCTTGCTTTTCCACCTGACAAATCTAGATCTGGGGTTAAAAAATTAAAATTAAAATTAAAAAAAAAAAAGCAAAAAAAAAAAAAAAGACAATAATAAAGCAGAGCTGTGTCCTGGTCAAGGTGCTGGAAGGATTTTTGATTTGGTGCCTCTGGACGGTAGGGAGAGAGAGATACAGAGATATCGATACATCTCTGTACGTCTGGCATCTGCTCTGTTTAACCATCGATTTGTGCTTTTAATATTTATTCCCCGGCGGAGATAGATCCCTCCGTAGCTTATCTCTGCCCTCCCCCCACTCCCTTGCGGACTGAGAGCATGTTCAGCCTTCTTAAAGCTTTTTTTGTCCCTTGCTGTTTCTTCTGTAATGGACTAAAATAGCGGTGGGATTAGCAGACTGTTTTTAGGGTGGCTTTTTTTCCTCCCCGCCATCTCTTGCTGGACAATTTCCCCCTCCCCATAATTTTTCCTCCTCTGTTGGGATTCAAACTGTTGGTAATGCTGACTCCGGAGAGCGCATCCATTCACCGCCGCGCCATGCTCCATGGTGCACTTATGGCTCAGAGACATTAGAAAAAAAAAGCATCAGCTTAATTCTTTTTTTTTACAGAGATTTAATATGGGATGTGTATGGCCATTGCATATTTTTTTTTTCCACCTTCCCTCGGTCCCACCCACCACCCTACATTCTGCTACGAACAATGGACTTGAACCTTTTTAGTTTTTGGTTGTTTTTTTCCCCCCTTTCATTCCTTCCATTTTCTTCCTCTCCCCAAATCAGGATGCATTTAGATTCATTATTAATTTGAAATCAGCTGCAATCTCCTTGCATTTCTTTTCCATGGAAATGTTTCCCCAGCCCCTCCCCCGCCCGGCCTATTGTTGGTCATATCCCTAGAGTCTAACAATATCGAATGTTTAACTGTATACATGCATGTATGTGCATATATATATATATATATATATGTATATATATATATGCATATATATATATAAA
>NW_017728909.1:12419826-12476303 GCF_001723895.1 Crocodylus porosus | reverse complement strand
ATAATTACCATTCAGATCTTGCCCCCCGGGGACCCAGTAAATCTGAATTAAAATCTAAAACAATTTGAATCCAGATTCTGCTCTGAATTACAGGGCTGCAAATGCGGAGTAG
Source organism: Crocodylus porosus (assembly GCF_001723895.1). Taxonomy (NCBI): domain Eukaryota; kingdom Metazoa; phylum Chordata; order Crocodylia; family Crocodylidae; genus Crocodylus; species Crocodylus porosus. The sequence goes on along the minus strand of NW_017728909.1, from coordinate 12,476,191 downwards.
TCCCAGGGACTGAAAAGGCACGGATGGTTTGGGATGCGCTGATTGACACCCGGGGTAACTCAGATCAGAATCTGGCCCTTCTCCCCCGCTCTTGCCCCGCCAAGTGAAAATAGATTGCCCTTTCCCGTCTGTGTCCATACAACATAGGTGGAACATGTGGCATTTCTGAGTGCAGTCTCTATTGTGATGTTGAGATGATGACATTTTGCATTTATCAAATCTTTTTTTTTTTTTCTTCATTGTGTAGCACAGTGAATGGTCAACTTGCTGCTGTGTGCTGTAGCCCTCTGCCTCTGCATTTAGCTGTATTGTGACACCCCTCTCTTAACCATTTCCTGCATCCATCTGAGGAAGGCATTGATATTTAAGCTGCAGTATCCCCTCTCTATGGGCTGCCTGTCAATTAAAACAAAAAAAAAAAGAAAGAAAGAAAGAAGGGCTTAGATTGATGAGATTTTGCTGTCACACTAATTTTTCCCCTCCTGCTCTGTAATTATCCTTTATTACTTGAGAATGTCTAGGATTTTTTTATTATATGCTAGGCATACATTAAAAATCATTAAGAATGATGGGAAGCCTGGAAGTATAATTATCCTGATTAAATCATTATGATCATTAATACCCCTGATCTTTAAATACCATTACAGGAAGCAATTTAATGTTTTCAAATTTGGATACCTTAAAATGAGTTCTAGTGGGTTAGTATTTTTTTCTTTCTTGCTCCTGCCCCTTGAAAAATTGGCGTGCTGTTTTTGACTGCCCCTTTCATTTTCCTGGCTGGTGAACACCCCCCTCCCGAGAACCGGTATAGGGGCTGGGGATGTCTGACCATTAAATCGAATCATTGAAGTGTAAGTCCTTCTGACAGAGGATACTAATGCTTAAACCTGAAGTCTAAACCACAATCTTCTTGTAAAACTATTAGGCAGACTGTAAGCTTAAATCTGTTCTTTTTAGTTTCACTGTAGTAGTATAGACAACAGGCCATTTCAGAATAGCTGTAGATAATAACAGCCATTTTTGTATCTTCATCTTGTTTAGCTAAGTACATTGCACTGTAAATTCCTGTTAAGTGGATTCATTTTGCTTTAGTTGGTGGATGCAGTATCTTGTGGTTTTTCTCCAGTTATTTAGGCAAACATGGTTTTTGCCATGTAGCAAGCAGTCGTGACTAAACAAATTGCAGTCGATCCTAGGCGAAACAAAACAACCCCCCCCCCCAATTAAATTCAATGCAATTTGTCTTCATTCTGGGTCGGGGGGGGGAAGGCTTTAAAATAGTTGGAGGATCAGATCCGTGGTCAAACGGAAGCACGAAGGAAAATGAATGTCTGCCTATTCCTCTACCCTGATTGTTAACAAGGGTTACTCAAAGGCTTTGTAATACAAAAGGGGTACTGCATCTTTGTACATTATGTGTCACACGCACTCCTGGCCAAAATTACACCACTTTCAACAGCTGGTCTCCATCTGTTTCTTTGAAAGCTGAAACATCCAGTTTGTAGAGTTGCCTGCTACACAGACTATCTAAACACTTTATTTAGTGTGTGTCAATTGGGCGCAAACATTTGATCAATTAACACACCTCCAAAGAAGTGAATCAAATGCCAATTTTAATTGAAGTATTTTTTTAAAAGAGAGAGAGAGAGAGAGAGAGAGAAAGACTACTGGCAAAATGGTTTTCCATTAAACAGGGATAACATTTTCTGCTGTGCTAAATTACTTCCTGTTCTTATTTTGTGGGTAATTTTCTGTATCAAATATCCTTTGGTTGTGTATCTTCACCTTTTTCTTGTACTAAAACTAAAGCATGGTCTGTATTTTTTTACATTACCTAGTTTCTGATGTAAATCTCTCTGTAGAGACATACCCTGCTGAAATGTAATGTGCTGTAGCCTATACATCTGCTCATTGTACGCTGCTTTTGTTCTGTTTGCCCCTCCATGGCATGGTGGGCCTTGCCTTTTTGTATTGTGTGCATGATGACATTGTTACACACAATTCCACTAATACTAATATACGACTCTCAATAAAGAAACTAGTTTTCCTATATTAACCTAGTGTGCTTTTTCTATTGCTGTTTTCCCATTTATTGTCGTATCCTGCTGTTTAGATTTTTTCCTTGCTTTCCCCATTGTAAGATTGGAGTGAATGAATTTTTCAGCACCACAGATATGGGGGCGTTTAATATTTTCTGTCCCATATCGATATCCAGCATTAGTCTGTGTATATACATTTTATAGATACACATCCTGTATTATCACTGTGACCATGTATAATTCTGTTTTCCAACAGAATGGCAAAAAACGTGTATAAATACACACACATCAATAAGGGGGAAATGTTTTATATATATATTTATATATATAAGGAGCCTGCTATTATTGCTTTCTAATTACAGTGCTACATACTGATTACAATATCATTCCGGTAACGAGCGGTACCATACCCAGATGAACGAGGGGGAAAGGCATTTTAACGGGCGAGTTTTAGCAAGGAGTAAATAACAGTGAAAAATAATTTTCCTCCTTTTTTATAAATCTGGCCTTTGGATACGACTGCTCTGCCCACCATCTGGTAGGAGAGGAATCCTAGTGCCTAGATACTACGATGACGGGCACACTATAAATACCTTAGACAGCTGGAGAGCTAGGGGAGAAAGTGTTGGAGATGCTAGTGTAACTATACTTCCTGCTTGCAGCATAGCACAGAAACTTGAAAGCCACGCTCTTTGGAATACCAGATTTGATTGAAGATGTAACTATTTGTCTAGAAACCACAGGAATGATTCATGCACAGGGCAGCACATAGGAAAGCTGAATTAGCTCCCCGCCTTCGTTAGCAGGGGTTTTTCCTGCAAGCACTATGAAATCCTAACACAGGTCACCCATCTTGCTTATCTCACTACAGCCCCTAAAGAGAACCATTTCCCAGGAAGGAGCTACTACAAAATACATCAAAAATTGGTTATAGTGTGGTACTTTGGTGTTAACAAGTGCCAACTATAAATAAAGTCAGCACTTCCAAAAAAAAAAAAAAAAACCAGCCAAAAAAGAGGTGAAAGGCTCTCTTGCACTAATTGCATTTGAAAAGGAAGTGGTGAAAGCAGGATGGGTATTTTATTTGCTATGAGTGGAGCAAGGGTTTAGCAGTCACACCTATCCTAATTTCTGAGAGAGACAGTGGTCCTGTAGAAAGAGACACATTAGAAACCACCAAGTGATTAAAAGACCCCTCCACACTTAAATGGTCATCATTTGAGGAGACTCATCATTTTGCAAGGCAATGCCTTTTCACTTTTTTTCCCCAGCCGTATCCTGAGTTTTTTCCTCCTCCATATTCCTTTTCCATGTATCTTAGTAATTGTTTGGCCATCATGTCCCTCCTGTATGACCACCAACAGTATATATTTCTTTGCTCCCCCTTCTGGATGTACTGTATGCCGTGGCCCTTTGTTCTCTGCTCGATCCTATTCCAGATTGGAAAGCTTAGCCGTGTGCTGTGACACATGTACACGTACACATATGTAACTAGGGGAGGCTGTGCTTTTCTAGCTTGCATGAAGGGAGCCCCGCATGCCTGTTGGAGCTGATCATTTGATGATGTGATTTTTCTTTTCACATGATACAATTCAGTTTTGTTTCTGGCATGGAGTTAAAACCAACCAACCAAACAAAAGAAAACACAAAACCTCATGCAAACCAAACCAACACTCCCTCCAAATCATACGTTTCCAACCCTGGCTGATCTGAAAGACGCAAGCAGCAACCCTTTTGTTCCGGGTAGTGGTTTCATCACAGCACGCATAACAAGCCACAAGATCCTCTGCTGCAAATTACTGCTAATATAGATCAAAACTGTTTGGTCAATGTATTTTGAAGATGGTTTAGTAATCTAATAATACCAAAAGCTGCTGGGTTAATGGGAACTCAAGCTAAGCAATTTATCATCTGCCATCATATTTTGACCTGTCTGGTTAGAAGCACATTCTTATAAGAGAAAACACCCCCCTCCCCTCCACCTTATTAGCAAGTAACCAAAAGGTTTTTTTGTAGTTCATAATTCATCAAATGCATCCACAATTGAATAACAAATTCCTTTGGCACTGCAACCCCGGAAACCACCTGTACAAAGAAAATCATCTTTCTCTTTCAGTGCCACAGACTTGGAAAACTTGAGACAAGTGCCATTGGGTGTGGAAACACACCCTGCTTGCTGCAGAGGGTAGGCTACTTTTGGGCATCAGGATGCACTAATGGGTTGGTTTGAATAACTTCTTCTTATACCAGATAGGTCTGAACATGGACATAACTGGACCAGATTCCCATTCATGCTAAATCCCTTTATACTGCTCTGGTCATGTAGAAGGGTCTTAAATACATTTATATTCACTTTACAGCCTCGTTGTGCTATCAGAGAATTTCAAATGTGAATGGGGTCAGTATAACTGCTTATACTGAACCTCAAACCAGGGTCATGGTATTACCACAAACTGTATTGATTTCCGGTTTCAGAAATACACGTCCTGGGCCAACTTCTGCTGTCATTTTCTCGGGTTTAACGTCAGCAAAATATAATGAGGTTACTCTGGTTTTACACCTCCGAGAGCCGAATTGGGCCCACGGACACGTGATATTTAGCTACTAATGAATTACTTTGCAAATCAAGAAGGAAAAAGCAGCTGTGAAGAATAGGCTGAACTGTGAGATGCGTGCGGTCAAATCCAGGCCAAGACCTGACCTAGCAACTGTAAGTCAAGTGGTTAAGGTTCAATCCTGCCAGGCGCTGAGTAAGTCCTGGAGAGGGCTGAGTGCTCTGTACTCTTCTGGGCTGTCACCTGAAAAAGGACATTGTGACTCAGTTTCCTGAAAGGGGATTTAGGTGCTTCATTTGAGGCACCTCAGGAAATGTCAACGGCATGCTAGTAGACGCGGCTCCTTGACGTGTTAGCTCTTTTCAGGTTAAGAAAGCCCAGCGCCTCCTACCCGTCCTGTCTCATTTAGCTGCATAATCTGCTTACACTCCTACAAATCTCTCCGTCCTCACGCTGCCCCATCCGCCCGGATGGGCCTTAGCCTGGTTCGCTGCAGCCTTCAGCCGTCCGCATGGCTGATCGGGGCTGCGTCCTGCTCTCTCCGTCAGCCTCAAGAAGTGACCAGAATAACCCTGAGATTTTTTTTGCCCATACAGCAGTTTTCTGAGAGCATAAGAGCCTCATTAGCAGGTAGGGTAAAATGTGAGTCAGAAAGTCCAAGCCGTCACATAAAAGCCTCATGTTCGTGCCAAAGAGAGCAAGCGTAACATTAAGGACCAGCTCACCTCTCATTTATTTTGGTGCGTTGGTGATGGAAAGAAGAGGAAAGCCTTCTCTTTAGCTTTACAGTGTGATAGGGTGAGGCAGGAAGACCACCTTTTACAAATGCCCTCATCTTTCCCTAGCTCTCACCCAGCCCTTGCATGCGAGGGCTCTGGAGTCGGCGTGCTTTGACTTCAGGCTGGGTGGGGAGCCAGAGGAGAGAGGATCTCCAAGGCACCGTCCTTCTTGAGATCCCATGGGAACATATTTCCCAAGGCAATATAGGGCATCTTGATTGAGCAGAGAGGCTCCAGGCCTTGGTATGGCCATATGTGGATCTCCATGGTAGGGTGGCCACCGTAGAGGACAGCCCGGTTGTCCTCTGTCCTCTCTTGATACAAAACCCAACGCTTTTATGACTCTTATTTTTCTCTTCAAGAGAAATGAGCTGTCTTCAAGAGAAAAATAGAGGACATAAAGGCGTCCGGTTTTGTATCAATAGAGGACAGAGGACAACCGGCCTCTCCTCTATGATGGCCACCCTACTCCATGGGCTGAGGGCTCTCCCGTCTAAAAACATAGTTTGCTGTGATCCCCAGAGGCCAGGACTATGTTGAATTCCTCACCCCATCTGTATTTTCCACGGGTTTTCTTTGGGACGACGTGTGTTCAGGTGTGGACAGGCCGCGCTCCTTGTATGTACTGATTGTCGACGCGGCCCATGTACCGAGTGCGCTGTGTGCCGTTCAGATGAACAAATCAGCAGTTTAATGGTGTCATCCCCAGAAAAGCTAAGTATATAGTGTTGTTCCTCTGGGGCCTGGAGCGTGAAGGAGGTGAGAGGCCCGCACCTGGGAAGCGCTCATATATCAGAGTCGGAGGGAGCCCGGGTTGCTCAGCACCTCTGAATCCCAGACCATAAATCCTTCCCCTTCCTGTGAACTAAGCATTTCCCAGCCCTTGTGCAGTCCCCGGGCTGGTTTCAGTCACTCGGGTGCAAACAGCCCCCCTCAGTCTCAACGCTGTGGGATCCATCCTGTCCTCGGCGAGGCGTGTCCTTGGCGCACTTGCGTGAGGGCTCGGTTTGGCTCACGTGAGCTCACTGTGAGAGCCTGACCCAGTACGAGGGGGAAAAATAGTCCCTTGAGAAAAGAGAGGAAGGAAATAAGCCAGAGTCTGGATCTGGAGACCGAGATGAGTCAGCGGCTCTGTACGCTGAGCTGAGGATCACCTGTCTTCATCCAAAAGATCAACTCCTTCCGATATTGCACTAAATGAGCTGTCACAAAGAGAGTGCTGACCTCCCGGGCTGTCCCGCAAGTCTGCACGTGCTTTCCTAAAAAAACCCTAAGAAAAGCCAGCTACCCTGACACAGATGCCAAGGGCAAGCTCCTGTTTCACCTATGAGCTGCCTATATGTGCCCCTAGTCCATGCTGCTCGAGTGTCTGAGTCTCCTTTAGTAACGAGCCTTCCTCATTGCCTGAAGACTAATTCCCCACAAGTGATGATGCTGACTAGGAGGGCCCACACACCTTTTGGGAGAGCAGTTTTTCAGAGACTCAATCAGGGTGGAATAGGATGATGCTTAGGCACCTTAGCAGCATGTTGGTGCCTCCGAGGTAGACTAGGATTTGGTCCCAAGTCTGCTCTTGACTGCTGTAACTCCATTGCCTTCAGTGGAGTCACTTCTGTAAGGTAAGGGCACAATCAGGCCCTACCGCCTGATTTCTGTGCTCCATATTCCTTAATCTGGTCCATGGGTCTAATTCTTCCCCGAGTGACATCTGCTGTGTTGCGTTCTGCTGGTGTGAAGGGCGGGGAGAGGGGGGGTCAGTTGGCCTTGAGTAGATCACTGTAATAGGACAATGCTTTAGTGGTATAATTGCTGCAGCCTGGATCAAAAGAAGTCCTCAGTGCAACATGAGTGCCTTTGTGTTCTGGGCAGCCAGGGCGATGGGGACCTGGGATAAGGTTGATTTAAGTGGGGACAAACCAGGCCAGGATTCAAAGAGTGCAAAAGCAGCCTACAGTCACTTTCTCTCCCCTCTTTACCAAGTTGCGCTGTTAGAATCACAGAAAATGAGGGCTGAAAGGGACCTCAGGAGGTCACATCTAGTCCAACCCCCTGCTCAAAGCAGGACTAGCCCCAGCTACATCATCCCAGCCAAGGCTTTGTCTAGCCAGGTCTTCAAAACCTCCACGGATGGAGATTGCACCGCCTCTCTGGGTAACCTGTTCCAGTGCTTTACTACCCTCCTAGTGAGAAAGCTTTTCCTAACTCAACTTCCCTTGCTGCAACTTGAGCATCTGTCACCACTGGGAACAGTTTTGCTCCATGCTCTTTGGAAACCCCATCCCGGTAGTTGAAGGCAGCTATTAAATCCTCTCTGTCTCCTCTTCTGCAGACTAAATAAGCCCGGGTCCCTCAGCCTCTCTTCATAAGTCATGTCCCCCAACCCTCTAACTATTTTTGTTGCCCTTCACTGGACTGTCTCCAATGTGCCCACATCCTGTCGGTAGTGGGAGGCCCAAAACTAGACACAGGACTCCCGATGTGGCCTCACCGGTGCTGAACAGAGAAGAATCACTTCCCTTGCCCTGCTGGCAACACTCCTACTAGTGTAGCCCAGTATGCCATTAGCCTTCTTGGCAACAAGGACACAGCATTGGCTCATATTCAGCTTAGTATCCACCGTAACTGTTGCTGTAGGCCAAGGCAATTGTGCCCCAGCACTGACTGTTTGGCCCTGAACACTGATCACCAAGGAATGGCATTAGAGACCTTGTAAAGAAGGGTGTTGAATTTAGGTTGACCTTGCTCACACTGCCAGCGTATTAGGTGGATGTGACTCCACATTATAACCCGAGGACAGTCAATGGCCCTCACAAAGTTTGCATTCTTCTCAAAAGAATTAGCCTTGCAATTAGCCATTTTTGCTAGCTGGGGCTGTGCGCCAAAGCAGCAGCACACGTGTGAACCAAATTCTGATTTCAGGTACCTCCATGTAAATCCAATGACTCAGCTGAAACAAATGGCATTACCCTGTCTTTATGGCACTATCACGGATATCACAGAAGGAATCCCTTTTTGTAGGCAGTCCAGGACTTTATCCATCCAATGCAAGGGTGCTGGTATGTACTCTGGTTTTCTCAGGGCTGACTTGAGTTATGCGAGTTTTACCATTTAGCCCAGGGCTGTCAAGTGTACAGCCTGCATGCTGGATCCAGACCACGGAGCTGCTGTGGGCGGCCCACTGACAACTGGCAGCTGGCGGGCATAGCCAGGAGGCGTGACCTGCTACAGAGTCTGGGCATGATGATCAGCAGCAGGAGGGCAAGCGAGGACACTTTATCTACCGCCACCACTGCAGCCTTTGCTTCTCAGCTGCTGGAGCTGCTGCACGGTTCACACTGGAGCTAGAGCTGCCACCACAGCTCATGGCATGTGGTGGCAGCATCAGCTCCAGCTCCAGCTCCAGCTCCAGCATGCAGCTTGTGGTGGGAGCCGGAGCTGCACTGTGCCCTGTGCCAGAGCCAGAGCTGCTGCCCCCAGTCCACTGCCCTGTGCCCTGGGTCAGTGCCAGAGCTGCTGCCGCATGCCCTGGACTGGAACCACACGGTTTCCCAGGTTGGATCTGGCCAGCAAGCAAGGAGCCCCCCAGTCCAGATCTGACCTGGGACACAAGGTGAGCTTGACACCTCTCATTTAGCCCCATCGCCTTTCAGTAAAGGCAGAGATCCACTTGCACTAGCAGATTCCATCAGGTGAGCTCCAAGCATTCATCATACTCCTCCTTTTCTGGCAATGTGGAAAGATGAAGGCAGTTGCTATTTGCTGGGGTGATTTTGCTTTAATGTTAAGACACAGTTCATTAAGCACCATATTCCAACACAACTCGGGCCAGGTACAGACATTAAACTTTTATCGGTATATGTGATTGGAAAGGCATCTATACCTGTAACAGAACAGAAGTTCGGCACACAAAACCAGTCTATACCCATAACAGAGCAAATGTTCGGCGCACGCAGACTGGTATAAAAATGGTGGAACTCGACCTGAGATTTGCACTCCCCCGCCAGGGTGAATGTGTCCTGTTTGCTACTGATCTAAATTATGCCACTTACAAAAAATCTACATAACTTAGATCAATTCTGCCTTGGGCTTTTTGACTATCTGCATCTATCCTAGAAATGCATTTATTAGGTTACTGATAAAGGACAGAATCCAGAGACCCATGACATACATATATGCACACATATGCATACACATGTAAATACATATTATAAGTGTGTGCATATTATGTAGCCGCACACCCCTAATATTTACAAGTATATATCTTCATTATTAACGTACCTATATGTATATTATATCTATGAACATTGGTGACGCGTAGGGGGTGCACGCGGGTGCACATATACCCTCTGAGATCGGCCGTGCACCCCCTGGAAGCTCCAGCCATGAAACCGGAAGTGTATTTCCAGTTTTGCTGCTGGCTGGAGGACCCCCACCCCGGTCGGTGATCAGCCGCTAGATGACTCCCTGTGCCCTCCATCAGTGATCTGGTGCCCCGCCCCCCAACTCGGGAGGCACCAGTCACCCATGTCTATGAAAGGACAGTGACTGGTGTGAATAACGATCACCCTGTCTCCTGGAACTGTCCTGGCACCATCTCTCCCTCCTAAGCTGTCAGAAGGCTCAAATCTTCTTCCTTAATAATGTGCGTGTGTGTCAATATTGATGGACGTGGGGAGACAATAGTGTCAGGGAAAGGTGCCAGACGGGCAGCCCTGGAGAACGGCGCGGGACGCGTACAGCCCAGGTAGCGGCTGCACAGACCCAGCCAGTGGGTGCGCCTGCTTTCCTGGAGGAGAAGGGAATAATTTACTACCTGTGCCCATTCAATCCTCAATCTCTGTGCTATGCTGGCCTGTGTCAGGATAGGTTTTACGCTTTGGATATGAGGGACTGAAATGAGAGCCAGTAACTCATTTGATGTAGCCCACTCAGCATCTATCAGATAGCAAGAACTATCGGTTAGTAATGATCCGGGCTAGATGCCAACAGGTGACCGCGGGGAGAAGGGCTGTGTATGCTGTTACCAATTCCACCAGACATCTGGCTCCCCGGGGTGCTATAGTTTCTTCTTATTCCAAACAAATCAATGCAGAGTGTTCCCGAAAGGATTATGAAATTCACTCTGCAGTTCATGCTGCTCCGATTTAAAGTATTGCCTTCCCAACTTCTGCTTTCAAGCTTTCTCTAGGGAAATCTTGCTATGTCTGGGGAGAACACAATATTCCACTTTCTGATATTTTTTCTGATGTGTGGCCATGTCATCTTGCTTCCCCTGCTGTACCATATTATTAGGGGAAATTGCATTTAACCACTCAGCCCAGAGCAGTAGGCATTTAGTAGCCCACTCTGTTTAGTATTGAATTTAAAACAATTGGAATATTTGGGCTTTAGGTGCTGAATTTAAAATATTTGGAAGTGGAAGTTTCCTTATTTCTTGGGGTCTTTTCAAACGGGCACAGGTTAGGCAGAGCTGGCAGCGGAAAAGCAATTCCTCAGGGACACGGGACATTCTCGCTGGAGAAATGTAAGTCGGATCTTACCAGGAATATGTGAACTCCCCTCCTCGGACCAACATGGCCACAAACAAAATCCCAGCTCCCCTCTATGACACCGATAGCGCTGCACGCCTGTTTAGGCAATGCAGATGATCACAGACTGATCGCTCCAGAAACCCTGAAGTCTACAGAGTCATTTATCAACACTTCAAAGTGACTTACATGAAGTACCCTTCGTATATCCTCAGCCTTTTATTTTGTTGCTGAGGATGGCTGGATGAGAGTAGCTAAGGAAGCCCTCAGCTCCTTCGCTGCACTGCTCAGGAGCCCTTCCTCGAGGGACTTCAGCTAGACTCGGAGAGGGGAGATACGAAGTCTGTCTCCCGTCTCGTTTGGTCCTTTGCCTCGCTGGGGAGGCTGCAAACAAGAGACCAAAGAAGAGTGGTTGTGGGGTGGGGGGTTGTGTGTCGTGCCCAACAAAAAGCAGACTCCCCCAATCAGTTCACCAAACAGGAAAACTATCTGTCATGACCGACTGCATTGAAACCAGCCAGTAGCTCCAAGCAAAAAACTGTGCACGTGCTTGCTAGATCCCCAGGCCGGTCATTCCTGATTGCTTGACTTTTTGTTGATTTGAGCTTCCTTAGCCAGTGCAGCGGTCATAACTTTCTTTGTGCTCTGTGGCCCTTCTAATTGAATTTGGAAATCTTTTCTCAATTTGCTCACGAAAGCAAAACATCCTCTCTCTTGCCTGAGTCGCTCCTGCTTCCGCACCAGTCTCCGGTCCTCTCTGTAGTGTTCGAGGGCAGGCACCGAGCAAGCGCTGGTACACCTCGTTCAGTATGGACATCACGCAATGACCTATGGTCACCCCTTCTGCCTCCGCTGAGCGGGTGTCACCTATGGAGATGTGCCGGAGCCTGCCACGCTCCATATTAATTCAGATCGAGCTTGCCGGAGCGTTCTGGGGGCTTTAATCCCTACAGGCCTCCACGGATGAGGGTCGCTGCAAAACCTGCTCTGCTGCAGGTCACACGCAGCCTCTTAGCAATGGGAAAGGCAAGCCTCAGGGGGCTGAGACTGGACGCCTCTGTCATGAAATACGTACAATGCACGAGTGTCCCCGGGACGTTCTGACCCCCAGCTGGGGCTCTAGGCATGAGCCCAGGCTCCCAATGCAACAACTGAGCCTGCGATAGGGCCTTGTCACACATTACATGTAGGACACGAGAAGTGCACTTAAAATGCCAGCGTCCACGCATTCAAGCAGTAAAACACATGCTAAGTGCTACTGTACTGGAGCCCAGTTAGTGCTTTTTGCAGAGGGGTGTCTCCCGATGATATTAAGTAACATGGGTTCAGCGACGGAGCTGTTCCACCGAGACCGCGCTGGGGGCAGCTGAAGGCTGGGGGCTGAGACTGATGGTCAGTCGCTCAGACTGGACCCTGGCACAACACCAGAGCCAGCTCCGTGGGGCGGTGGCACCAACGAGCAGCTGTTTGTCAACCACGCAGCAGAGTCAGGGGCATTACCAGCACTGCATCAGTGGTCTCACAAGCTGTAGGCAGGTGTTTTCTTTCTAGACCCAGCTTCTGGTGCCATGCAATTAGAAGAGAAGGCAACTAAAACAAGCCCGAGGTTTTTTATGCCAGGCTCAGGATTTTGAGGGCACTGACTCCTGCGTTTGAGTAGCTGGGGATGGTTGTACCACAGCAGCTGTTATAGAGCGGGGGTCAGGACGTGAAGTCCTCGGATTCTGCCCCTTAAGAGGGGCCAGGCAGTGAGTTTTCTTCTCCTCCCTCTACTTCTGTCCCTGCCACAGCAGGACAGAGGACAGTTTAGTGTATGAAAGTCCCGCCGCTTGCATTAGACGTGAATTCCCTAGAGCAGGAGGGTTGGCAGGGCCCTCAAGGCTCATCTGGTCCAAGCCATCAGAGCCAGCCTTGCCCTTATTTGCAGTTCATTGCTGCCACGTGGGAGTCACGTGGGAGTTCTTGGAGTTCTCTGCATCTCGCACTTCCATTTTCTTCGGAGCACTAGGGACAGCAAAAATTCCCCTTGAACCCCAGGCAAAGTCACACGAACTATCTTGGAGGCCTCTCAGCCAACGCCGGAGATGTCCCTGCTGTAATGTGATGAACACTGCGTGTGTCGATCCACTGAAAGCAGTGGGGTCGGTGGGGCTTTCCGAGGTAGGAGTGACAGTGGGGACACACTGAAACAAGCCCCTTAGTCCAGAATCCTGTAACCCCGACTGAATCGGCTCAGTGAAACATTGCTATCCCATAGGGATGTGCTCCCAGCAAGCCTTTTGGGGTGCAGGCCCTTTCAATTTTAGGGCAGCTGCAGCCCTAAAGTGGTCGCCTTGCTGTCGGCTGCTGCTCCCTAGGGAAGCCTCTGTCTCAGCTGGTATGTGTTCATGCAGCTCCTATCACAATTGCCCTTTCTTGCTCCTAGGGACCAGGTGAATGTGGTGGGGAACCTGATTATTGGTTCTTTAAGGACATCGGTCCTTGTGATGCTTGTAAGGAGCAAACAAGACGCACGCCTGCCTGAGGGGCCGTTTATTTTGGATGAGAGGAGACAGCCACAAGGAGGAACAAGAGTAAGGTTTCCAAGAGAGAGCAGAGCATGCATGCGCATGTGCGCGTCGCAGCCAAGTAAGGTTTGTTTGGTGGGATTCTGGGCTTGCCGATACGATTGCCAGCTACACGGCTGGGAGCAGTTAGACAAGTTTCCAGGTGCAAAACGCCCTTCCTCAGCTCTGGGAAAGCCTCACGGTGTGGGTCTGCATCTTTCACAGGCCTAGCTTCTTGCACACGCCCTGGATCAATACGCTACCTCTGCAGCATGTCCCTAGTATAGTTGTGTGTGCAGTGGCGGGTGGCAGCTGCCCTCATTCCAGGGAGGATTCGGTGTGCACCACCCAGGGCACAAAGGCACCGCAGTTTCCAGCTGCATCTTTCCAGGTGGATGCTCATTTTGCATTTCATGTACTTTCCCTTTGTTTGCTCCATCAGTTCACCCTGCTTGTACAACATGGGCCTGATTCACTGCTGTGCCCCTGTCCAAATGGGTGACTTGTGCTACCTTTGACAGCGAGCAGAGCGTTCTCCTTTGGTGGTGGTTTAAATCCACTTGGGACCACACGAGGTGCAAGGTATCAAGCTTTTTCTATTGCTAGCCTGATTCTTTTCTGATAGTCTGACAAGTAAGGGGCTGCATGGGTTAAACGCTAGTTTCAAGTCTATCCTGCCTGTAACAGATGGTAACCTGAATACAGATTCCTACCAGTGCGTGGATGGATCCTGGAATGGATGGCTTGGCCTAGGGTAGGGGAGATGGTTAGCAACTGGTAGCAGAGCTTAATAAGCCTATAACTACCAAAATGCTGGAGGAGAGGAAGAGTGGGCTGTATGTAGTGCGTGGTCAGCAGCATTCTCCAAAATTGGAAACGGTACATCCAGTGGGCAAGCTGCAGAACAGCCCAGAGACTGTAGAAGTGCAGACGATGGGAGAAATGTAGTCCCATGGCACAAGGGCCATTGAAGAGGGGTGCATATGGGGTGAAGGTTTCTGGCACTCACTCGAGAGGTGGCTGCTGGTAAAGTCTGTGGGTGACACAGACTGCCTGGTGGAGGAGGCACATAATGATGAGACCAGGTCACTGATCCAGAGTGAGTTGGATCAATTTGTGTCTCCTATCCCCCACACCAGACCACCTCCCTGCTCTTTCTCTAGCAGAGACCTCTGCCTCCTGCAGCGTGACACTGCCAAGCCAGGTCCTCCCCCAGCACCATACCAGATAAACTGGGTGCAGTGAAACAACACGTGTTTTAACCTCCTAAAAGTAAGGTCAACTCTTCGAGGGAAAAAGAATATGCATTACAGTATATCGTGGCAGGCAGTGACTGTGAAAGGCCACTGTAACTAACCAAGTGAACCTGAGCTGCCAGCACGCTGCTGTAGCTAGAAGAGCTAATGTGATCCCTGGATGTATAAGGGGGGAGCATGGATCGTGATTAAGGATGTGGTATTATCTGGCGAGACGGTGACTGCAACACTTGACGTGCCAACCTTTTGAAAAGGGATGTCATAAAAACAAAGGGGCTGGAGGACTGCTTCAAGGCAGTTTTCAACATCTGGAAAACCTCTGCAAAGGGAAGGGTTGCAGTCTGGTTGGTTTACTAAAGAAAAGATTATGGGTGGTTTGGTTATGGCCTATAAGTGCTCTGTCTGGCAATAATTTGTCTGTACTAGATCTCTACCCCTTTCCCCTCAAATTAGCAAAACAAGACCCCGTGCCTCAGAGCTGAAATGAAGGATGTTTGAACAGGAAAGAAGATGCCATGCTTTAGCAGTGCGAGTCAACCATGGGTGGACGCCCCTTTGAAAAGGGATTCTTTAGTTTGACTGCAAATTGAAATTCTGTGCCTTGTCGTATGCAAGAGGTCAGGCTAGCTGCTCCCCACTCACCTCGAGGAATGGTAAAACGGTCTTGGGGAAGAATGACAAACCTTGTGTACAAGGACACATTTTGCCTGTTTGGGGAGGGGGGGGTCCAAACACAAGGCACCATGTCATGAACTCAAGTGAAGACCACTGCCTTAGGTGCATTAGTGATCAGTGCTGGGTAGGAGGATATCCAACACATCTTACCACTCTGCCTTCACAAGGCAGCACCTAACAGGGGTCCGTGTATGAGACTAACTGATCAGACTTCTTGCCATCCCGCATCACTCCTGCCACTGACTTATTCTACGGCTTCAAGCAAATCAGCTGGGCCCAAAAATACACCACATTCAAGTGAAAGTGCGCTGGCAGTTCTGTGGACACAGTGTCCTATGTATGCCGCGTGCATCTCGGTATTTGTGCCCACAAATCACAAGACTCACAAGACTTGTTGGTCACACTGGCTGTGTGCAAACTGGTACAGGTGCAAAAGTTCTGCTCATAATTGCATCTAGGTCACTCTTAACGACTTTGGTGAAGGGACCTATTCTGTCTTCATGCATGTCACTGAGAGCAGAGGTTGGGCCCTTGATTTCTTCTTCTTTATACAGTGCTGACTAATCAACTTCTTTGGTAATCAAAAGTACCGGAAATCACAGAACAGCCCTACCACACTGAAACACGGCTGGAGAATCCAAAGCGGCGTGGCTTGAATTTGCAAGCGACCCCTGCATACGTGTTAGATAATGTGGGCCTAGCTGCTTTGGATGAAGTGTAAAGGCATCATTTAGCTACTCCGAAGGCCCTTGTGATAGAGAGAGGGAGAAGCGGGGGGAGAGAGGCGGAAGCCAAATCAAAACATCTTTCTTGATATGAACTGGCAGCCCTGCAGGAATCAAGTTCATTAGACTCTCATATGGAAAGGCCATTTGACTATTCACTCAAATGCACGGCTGACTCGATGAACTGAAGCATCTGTTTCGGGTTAGATGAGTTCTGACAAACAGCTCCCTTACATATGGGATATACAGGGGCCTTCTCTGAGCTTCCTAAGGAAACCCGGGGTTTCAGTTACCTCTAAGTGAATCCCCGAAGGGGGATTTTCCTGGTCTCCCAGAGGCGAGGGGCTGCTGACCCAGGTCAGTGTTTTCTAGCAGAATCTGCCTCCCGTTTCTATGCTGCTCCCTGTGACCTCTCCCCGAGCAGGTGATGATTTTACTTTGTGGGCCATTAACTTTGATGAAGCAGTGAGCAGAAGCTGCCTTTCCCTTGGGCGGGGAGTGCGAGGGGTGAGGCTCAAGGGAAAGCACTGAGATGTCACACCGTTTATCCCAGGGTAAAGAGCGCGGTGTTGTTTGCCTCCTGAACTGAGTGGTAGGACAAGCACATGCATTTCTGAAAAACTGGAGATGAGGCTGAGCCTTCCTCGGTCCTTGCATTCTTAAATCCGGTCTTCAAAAAGGCCTCAACTCCAAGTCCAGGTTTGTGCCTACCACCACCATCTAGCGGATGGCCCTTGAGGCCCCCTCCAACTCCATGCTTCTGTGATTTGCAGGGCTAATTTGACCCCCGACTTTGCAGGCACCGCTAGTGGCACTCAGAGCTGCTTCCCAGGTGGAGGAAGGTAGTAAGGCCAGGTCATTCCTGAGTCCTGAGCAAAGCTGGCATGGAAAGGAAGAGGAAAGAGTTATAGTCCTCAAGGTTTCCTGAGCTTTTCTGCTGGCATCACTGGTAGAGTTAGCTATGGGGGTCACTTCTGCCCCCACCCCTTGATGGGCCAGAAGAGCTAACCAGGCTCAGAGCAGAGGGCATGCTGCAACCTCTTTTTAGGGTATATCTTCAGTAGAGAATTGAACAACAGCTGGGGCTGAGTACAGGAGTCACCATATCCAGCTGTCAGCAGCCATACTGGAAAGCCCTATTGGAGCCCTATTTGTGTCCTTATGGACTCTTTCTTTTCTTTTTTTGGCACTAGGACTTTTGGGATGCATCCCCTGGTTCTTCTAGTTATAGGACACTAAGCTGCTCCGGGATTGTTTCTTGTCTGTCCTTCTGGGAAGAGTCGTGGGAAGCAGCGGAGGTCTGTCAGTGCTCGAATGGTTACTTGAGCAGCTCCTGCTCTGCCCATAAGCTGAGGGTAACTTGGGTTGAAAGCACGACTGCACTGTGTGTGCAGAAGAGGGCCAGGGCAACCTCTGAGCAAGAGCCTGGCCTCACTGAGCAGTAAAGACCTGACCTTGGAAGCTGGATGTCTACGCCGTCTAGGCACAAAAGACCTGAGCAACCAGCAGGGATTTGCACCCATAGTTTCCACGTATTTGGTTGCTAGCTGAAAACAGCGGGGGGGAGATTAGAGGCTTGTTTTTAAGGGATCTACATGTGCAGAAGGTGACGATTTACTCTCAGCCAAAGAAATAGCCTCCCAGGCAGGAAAAGAAAAAAGGAAACGGAAAAGGAAAAGGACGCTCAGCTGGAATCGCAGCCCAGGGTGCGTGGCTCTAGCGAGAACTAAATTTAACTCGCAGAAGCTCTAGGCATGTATTGTGCTTCTTCCTCCACTGCAGTGTGAAAGGGCAGAAAAAACAGTCCAGTATGACCGGCTTTCCATTACCCAGAAACAGGAAGCGGGCGGTAAAACATTGGAGACCTGGGATCCTGCTTCTGGTGCTTGTTGACTTGCTCCGTGACCTTGACCTTCTTTTTGCTGTGCCTCAGTTTCCCAAACTGCAAGACAAACAGAGCCTCCACGGCCTGGAAAAGGGGCCCAGTGGCTAAAAGCACGTTACCCAAGTCTTTCCTCAGCTTCTTTATACTGAATGTGAGGCCAGAATTTGGCAAAGCCCAAGCTAAAGGTATTCTGGTCTCTAGGGCCAGTGGTGTGGTGCGAAGGGCAGCCTGCCATGAGTACTTCCTAGCATCGTTGTGAAGGGGAAATCATGAATGTTTCGAAAGTGCTTTATGATGCGTCTGCCCATTCTTCCGTCCGTTTGTCTGCCCATCTCGTTGCCGTGGTCTCTGAGTGCTTTGGCTGGAAAGCAACGTTTGCTTAGGCTCTAAAGAAGCCAGCGCGGTTCCCTTCCCTGCGGTGGGTTTGGATACTGAATAAGCCACCTCAACCTGCACTATCCAGTGTGACTCGAGCTGCAGGTTTGTTCTCTGTGCCCTTTTCAGTGTTAGTGGTGGGATTTAGTACAGCTATCTGGCTGCCAACTTTCAGCTATGGATGCTTTGGTTGAGTCCACTAAAGAAATAGGGCTGGATGTGACTGCTCAGTCCAGATCTGACCTGTCCCAGAGTTCATTTCTGTCGGTTGTTTCTGGAGTTTCCTTGGCCCCCACCTCTTCGGTGGCTGCACCTTTACCAGACATCTTACTCCGGCTGAAGGGCATAAAGGGTTCAAATAGGAGATATTTTTGGAGCCGAAGTCCAGGGAGAAGTAGTTACAGCTAGAACAAGCCTTAGCTTCGGGTTGGAGCCATCAGAAACGCAGTCAATAAACAAGGCAATATATTCCCATCTTGGGTATAGACAGAAGGAAAAAAGATCCCATTGACTTCAAGAAAGTTACTCCGGCATACATTAGGTGATACTATAGCCTAAGATGTCTATCAAGAAGTTTGTCCAAGTGGCCATTGTCTAAAAGGGCTTTTCTGTTTACCAGAGCTTGGTGCAGAATTACAATCTCTACCTTTCTTGATCACATCCTACAAGAGTCTCACCCTGCACTTGCCCCTCGTGCAGCATGTGCTGACCCCCTGTCCGGGATTCACCCTTCTCCATCTCAGCATGCACCTGAAGCTAAGCAGGGTGCCAGCATTTCAGAAGATGTCCATCTGCATCAGCAATCATTTCCCACATTCACCGAGCAGCATGCGCTCTGGCTGTCAGCTGCCTGGCAGGAGCGGGGCTGTGAAATGTGTGCATATTTTTTCCCTTGTTGTTCTTGTTGTTAAATCCACTCTTTTTTTGTTTTTTTTTTGGCCTGGTCTTTAATATAAATCTCTTAATTTCATTTATAAATTCACTTATAATAAGCTTTCATTAGTCATCATGTTAATGAGCCAGGGCAAGAAATTTGTCATTTGACGTCAGAAAAGAGATTAAGTGACTGTAGAGCCTTGGAGAGTAGCTTCATTCAGTACTAGAATTATAGCCATTGGTTTGCAGGACTAATACTCTGTATAATTCACTTCTGCTGCTGAGGGCATGAGTGATTATTTTATATATTTGGATGAAAGTAAGAGCATTTTAAAATCATGAATGGTGTTAGATTTCCTGCAAACTCTGCAGTATTATGAATCACTAGTCTATAAAAGTGTTGCCACCAACTGGCTCTGATTTTCATCACCATGCTGTGCATGGGCTAGATTCTGTCACGTTGCTGTCACTGAGCTGTGCTTTCCTCCACAAGGAGCTTAATTGAAATCAATAGGTTCATTCTCAGGGCAAGGTACTGCTTGATGTCAGCAGTGATACTGGGATTCGTCTTCCATGTGTGTTAGGTTGATTGTGGCAAAGGCCATATCCACAGTTCCCACTGGGATCAAGAGGAATAGAGGGCCCTGGGCACCTTGCAGAGTTGGTATTTTGGGGCCTGATGTTGCCCTGGTGGGAATAGTGGGATTTTTTTTGCTGTGAACGTCTTCAAAGCGAGAAGGATGATCTTCTACCTGAGCAGGCTTTGGGGGACTTCCCTCAGAAACAGGTTACTTGGGCACCAATGACGCAAGGCAGAAATGTGTTAGTTGTGTAGCAGTAAGGCTAGAAGTTTTATCTATTAGCACAGTTATTTATGATGCTCCATATAACTGCAGGGGTTGAGGTAAGGAAAAGTGTTGTTTGCTGAGCAGGGACATGCATGTGTAGCCTATGGACTGTTTTGTTTGCACGTTAAGCCTTTGATTGCAAGAGAAACCCTACTCTTGAAATGTCACATGGGAGCTTGGTGGCCTGAGCTCTTCTATGAAGACATGGCGGGGGCTGCAGTGCTACAAACCTTTTATGGTGCCCTTGTAATGGCCTGGTGAAACCACAAGTAGGAAAGAGGGTGTTCAGAGTCCATGCTCTACTGACACCGTGGTCTCTAGTGAATCTGTAAGATAGTACATTTTTGCTGTGCCATGGCACCCAGTATAGAAAATTTGGATTAGGAACTGGCTGTCAGAGCTCAGTGAAGTCAGAGGGAGAGTCTGAGCCAGGATGTAGTAACACAAGCCCTGCATGGGCTAGGTACAGACAGTCAAAAAGCCTAAGGCTGGATCGATTCAGTCTTTGCAGATTCATCTAAACTGCACAGATTAAATTGAAACAGAAGTGAACAGATATTTACCTTTGATTCAGGAAATGCAACCACATGCCTGCACTGGCTCAGGCCAGAAGCCAGGGGTGCTGCAGCAGGGTTCTCTGGCTGTGTGTTCACTTCCTCTTCCTGCTGCCCCTGAGATCTCTGGGATTTGCAGTCCAGACTTACAGTAGCAGGACTCTGCAGGGATGCTCATCACTTCCTCTTTCTGCTTCCAGGTGCTTCTGGGATTTGTAGTTCACAGTCACAGCCAGCAGTAAGTTTCACTAAGTTTAGCATGGCAGAGCAGCTCTGTACTTGGGGAAAGGTGGGTTGAACCCCCCTCCCTGGCCCAAACCCTAGCCAGGGTTTGCCTGGCGGGGGGAAGTCTCTACTTTCCCTCCCTGCCCCACAACCCTTCTCTGCTGGAGCATACAGTGTAGCCTAGCCCAGGGTTGGAAAACATGCTAGGGGACTATGAATTAACTTGAACCAGGAAGGAGTCTGGGACAGAAGTTTCATAAACCGGTTTGACCCAAATCAGTCTGATACATTCAACCAAGTTTATTTTAAACCAGTTTCAGCCATTTTGAAATTGGTTTATGTGCACTGAGCTTCTGCTCTGTTACAGGTTTAAACCAGTTTCTGATCACTTAAACCAGTTGATGTGTAACTTCTGTCCCTAGCTGTAGTGTTTAGTGTATGGGAAGGTTTAGTGTAACCATGTGAAAAGTGCATGGAGAGGGAACTACATGTGAGATGTTTTGGGGCATGTCTCTGTATCCAGAAGGGTTGTTTGCCTGCCCCAAGCAAGAGTAGTGCTTAAAGTCTGTTGCTATGTCCTATGTTGGAGTGTGCCGGACTTGGGGTTGGGGATTTGGGAGGCCTGGGTTTCAGGCTCTTTCACTGGCTTGGTGGATAACCATGGAGAAGTCACTCTGCATGTCTCTCTCAGGGCCGACAGAGGTAAACAGCTGGGTGGAAGTGAGGGAATAGTCCTATTAAAAAACATGAGCATGCAATGAATCCCATAGGTGCTCTGTCAAAAGAGGAGGGGAGAACTAGGGGGTGCATGTGTTTCAAGAACAGGCAGCACTTACAAAAGGGGAAACAGGTGCTACATGATCCACCAAGTGAGTTATTCCAATCAGCCGTTTCCAAAGTATAACACAGCTGACCAAGATCAGCTACTGCGCAGCAACTGGCATCCTGAGCCCTGCCCTCCCCATGGGCACCCCATGCCCCTTTCTTCCAGCCCTCTGAGCAGTTGCCTCTGCTCTCCCAGGACTGCCTGCACATGCGCACTCATTAAGAGCTACAGCACTTGCAGTCCTTACTCAGGCAAAGTTTTGTTGCAATCCAAGACTGAAGGATTCTGGCCTTTAGTTTGGCCAATGAGGATCAAACTCGTTGGGAAGTGTAAAACAAAATCCAGCCATTTAATCTTGCAGATATGAGGCTGGCTGTTTTATTCAGCCCTCGTTGGCTTACATGCAAGCTGCTGTATTCATCTGCAGTAATATATTGCGTGTCAAGTCCAACCCTGGTAAGAGTCTGGATGTAATAACAAACCTGGGTTATACTGAGGTGTGAACATACACAGTCTGGCACTTTTATTACTTGTGTGTGAATCTCGGGCCAGTGAAAGATGCCAGCCTGGGTGACTGCTGGGGAGGAGGGTGTTAGAACAACAGGTCTGTCCCCTCCAGGGAGGGGAAAGGCCCCAGATTTCACAAATCAACTTCTGCCGAGGCACAAAGGGGATGGACCATCCTGGAGAAGGCTCTGCTTATTCCCAGACAGTTGCCATCACAGGTAGTGACAGTGTTGTCTTCACCAAACTGCATGGCCCTCAAGGTGAAGGGACCCCCGTTAAATCTGCAAAGATGATTTAGCTTCCAGACCTGTTCCACTCTGTGCTGAGACTGTTAACAAGGCCACCAGCCAGGGCCTGCCGTTGTGCTGGTTTTGATGATGCGTGTACCTGTCTGCTGCGAAAGAGGTCGAGAACATCCGCTCATGTCACACCACTCCCCTCGTAGTCAGAAGTGGGTAACGGCCTTTCTGTCACTATTAAGCTAAGGATTTCAGCCGACAGGCAGGAGCTTCTATAGCCCATTGTGCATCTCCACACTATTCAGGTCTCTGTTTGTCTCTTTGTTTGACTTGTGCATTTACTACATTAATTAATGCTTCCCTATGCCTCTGAGGTCAAATATTCATTGTTCACTCACCCCCGCGTGTTGCAAAATGGCAGCTGATTAACAGGGCATAGAAAGGCTGCAGAGCAGTTGAGACAGCAAGTGCAGAACACGGTATCCTAACGAACCAGCAGGGAGAAGTTAGGCAGAAAGAGCATGATGAAGAGGTTTGGAATAGGACATGGATGCCAGAATTATTAACAATCCAAGCCCTTATGAAAAATGTCATGGGATAGTTCCCCTTCCCAGCCTACTTTAACATTATAGAATCACAAGCAGCCATTACGAGCTAGTCTGCCTCCAAAAAAAGAAAAAGTTTGCTGCTGACCCGCAGCTGGTGTTTTAAAATTATTTCAAATGTAACAGTTGTTCATCATGTTGCCTCCAACATCGCCCTGCTGTGGTAGCATCTTGTACAGGGGTCAGATATATTTTTACAAATAACAAATCCTTTTGGCTCTCCCACTGAATCAAAGACTAGGAGAAATCTCCATATCAGCAATGACAAACATTCAGAAATTACAAGCAGGTGCCCAAAAGTCCCAAGAGAAAGATTTGGGCATTTTTTGTTTGTCTTCTATTTTTACAAGGGTTTTTTTTTTTTAAAGACTACAGCCGTGCTGCATTTCTGAACTTTTCTCTGAAACCCAGAGGACCCAAAAATGATTTATTTCCCCCACTCTCAAAAAAGCTGAGATATCACCTAGTCACATGAATCTGGGATCTGACACTTTAAGAAAAGCATCAAATATAGCAGGATGTTGTGATAAAAATGTGAGAGTTGGCAACACTGTAATTACCAATGTGTAATTAATACTAGACTGAGCCATGTGAAATGTTTGGGGTAATTTCTGTGTTTTATCCAAAGACAGTCTAATGTAAAATACATAAATTGTGCTGATAGCAGGGGCCATTTTCCCAGGCTCCCCCCATCCCAAGAGAGGGCCCTCATCACAGAGTTACTCTGGCTCCCTCATGCTTGTTCTTTTGCTGGCCCAGTGACTCTTGCATTTCTTTTTGCCTGTTTGCCCACTTTCAAGAGAGGAGAAGGGTTTTGACCTCCAGCCCTTTCTGTTCCCTGGTGAGCCACTCTCCTGGAAGGAGGGAGATGTCATTTTGAAGCTCTTCAGGCTAAGGGCCAGTATGCAGGTGTCTCCCTTCCTGGGTGAACGTTCTTAGGGGCGGGCAACTATTTCAGGTGGAGGGTCACTTACCAAGTTTTGGCAAGCTATCAAGGGCCGCATTTCCCTCTCCGGTGCAGAGAAGCAGGAGCAGCCTCATGGTCCCAGGCCAGAAGCCTCTGCTAGGCAGGGACTTGTGGTTGTGGGGGTGGGGCTGGGTGGGCCTTGCTGCTGGGTCCTGCTGCCAGCTTCCCCTGGGTCCTACTGCTCCTGCCTCTTGTCATCTTTGACAGGCAGCCATGAAGAAACAAATATTACATTTTCTAAATTTTTTAGGGGCTCCGCAGGCCAGATAGAATGGCCTGGTGGGCTGGATCCAGTCCCTGGGTCATATTTTGTCCACCCCTGTTCTAGCTACTAGGCTAGAACTGTCCAATTGGTGGCCTGTGGGCTGCAGACAGTCCCCAAAGGGTTATGTTGCAGCCCCTGGGCTCTTGGTCCAGGTGCTTTTAGTATTTCCCCCACTGCTCCGAGGGAGTTTCTGGGCTCCCCCTCCCTTCCCTGGCTTTTGCTGCCTGCCTCCTTGCTGGTCATGGTGCTGAGGGAGACCAGGGCTGAATGGTTTGTGGGGACCATGCACAGCATAGGATGTGAGTGCTGGCATGGTACAATGGAGGGAGCCATGTGGCATGGAGCTCTGGTCACCTGGCATGTGTGAAATGTGACAGGGGCCTGCAGTCTCGGGTCACCCAGAAGTTGGACAGCTCTGCAAGAGGCTATTGAACAAATGGTGGGTGCTACTGCAGTCTATGTCAGCTAGGTGTGCTGTGAGCACACTTAATATCTCAGACCTTTCTGGGGAGGTTGGGTGTTGGTGCTAGCTCTGTTCCAGATTGCTATGGAGCTTCGCTGGGAACTAAGTGCCCGGTTGCCAAGACTGGGGTCATTCTGGGCAAGTGCAGCAGCTTAAGTTCTGGTATCCAGGGATATTTTTGGCACCTAATAAGTTTTATGGTTACTGAAATAGGATTGATCTGAGTTGCTTGTACTCACTTAAGTACCTAATTCCATCAAGGTACTGATTAGATGCCTTGTTTATTAGTCTAGATCTGGCCCTAAGTCAAACAAGCAGTAGAGCAGGGGGAGGCAAATACGTACATGCAACTCAATGGCTTTGTCTCCTAGACTATTTTGCAAAGGATGGTGCCATTAAATGCACATGGGGCTGGAATCTTCTCCTACTAATGGAGAACAGGGTCAGTCCCCTTTATTTGCAAGGCAGTATTGTAGCAAAAGAAGGAGTCTTAGGCTTATGTTATGCTGCATAGGCTGAAACGTTGTGATGGGGTAGCAGAGCTTTGCTACATGCCCTGAGGTACAGCATCACCTTGCCCAAGAAATCCTACCTGCCGGGTTACTAGAACTCATGTGGGCACAAGGGAGCAGATTTCTGAAGTGAAAAGCTGGGACCCATCTCACAAGGTTGGATATTTGATGTCAAAACAGATGCATGCTGGGATTTAAAAAACAACAACCCAGGAAGGGCCAAGAAGCTTTTACCAACACAGAGGGGAGATTTTTTTAACAAACTGTTAAAATGGAGAGAGTACAAGAGCAGCAGCAAACTGAACAGAGCTGTGAGGAAATGAACACAGGCAGTCAATTGCCTTTCTCAGCTGGCCTCGCAACCCACCTCTGGGATTATGTTTAGGAATGTATGAATAATTAATATTTAGTTTCAGTAGCTGGGAAAGAAAAAGGTTTGGATCCAAGTGAAATGAGCGGGGGGAGGAGGAAAAACCCTGAAAATGAAAAATTGGGAAAAATGTTCTTTTGAGTCAAACCAGTTGTCTTGTTTGTTCTGAAACAAATCACTTTGAATCTGTTTCTGATGTCTGCACTGAAAACAAAGCAATGGCATTAAGGGCCAGACTCCAGATGAGGCACCATTTACCAAACAGGCGAGGAAGACAAGGAGTTTCCCTCCTTTCCCATTAGTTTTCCTATTCCCACTAGGTTAGGGTATCATCCGGAACATGGGAACCCTGAGTGAAATTCTGTTCTTGGGGTTAGGGCATGCTCATGGTGGGTGGGAAAAGCAGGTTCCCTTCAGATGGAAAAGGGGTGTCATATCCTAGATGAGTGCCTTTGTCACTGGGCTCTTTCATAGAAGAAACCCCACCTTCTCTTGTGCCCCAAACTCTGTCCCTCCCCCTCTGCTACATTTTTTTCAGTTATTCAGCAATTGTCTCCTAAGTTCACAAATAGGCTGGGGTCAGCTGAAACTAGAAACACAATGTAAACAAACCACAAAATAATTAGCCTGCTCTAGTGGCATTTTCTTCTTTGCCCTGCAAGTAACTGAATCATAGATTATTCATAGATCCTAAGCCCAGGGGGGTCCATTATGATTCTGGAGATTGACCTCCTGCATAAATTCGGCCATAAAACCTCACTCAGTGATTTCTACATAAAAGCTATCATTTCTGCATCACGCCCATGGTATTTAAAGCACAGAACATATGGATCTTTTCTTCTTGAAATGACAATGAAGCATGGCCAGGGACATAGCACTCAGTGACATCCCAGTTGGGAAAGGCTGGTCATTCCTTGTCTTGCAGTGGGTACCCCATTTCTATAACTCCTTCAGATCCTAGCATGATGGCTGCTGGCTCTACCTTGCTGTGACCATTTCCCTTTCTTTTCCAATGTTATTCCCTTCTGCCCCACTCCTCCCTCAGCTATTTTTACTTTAAAAAATCTTCCCTGTATAGTCCTCCTTTTGCCTTTTTATTTTCTTATTCTCTTTAGGGTTTTTTTTTCAGCCTGCACCTTGGGCTCAATCCTCTTCTTCCCTGCCCTCACTCCCCCTTGTTCTATTTTTCCCTGCTCATTTACCAGAAAGCTCTCTACTGCTTGGGGGCTACTACTGGCTCTATGAGGCCAGGCTGTATGTGCTCCCAGGTCTGAACTGAGTGTGGAAGAAAAGAGGCTCGAGTCAGAGATCCTCTGAGCTTGAGCTCCCAGTGAAGAGAACAGTGTGAGAACCATGTGTCAGAGAGTCCTAGCTCTATCTCACCCTGATGTAAAATGCTTTTGAATTCCCCAAGCTAAGCTCTGAGTTTGCTGGATGCTATGGCGCACGCATTAAGGAACATGCTTGGCTGGTGCTATGTGGTGGCGCTCCAGTGAAGCTAATAGAGCTAGTAAGGGAGAGTAGGGACTGAGTTGATATGCTAGGACTTTTGAGAAGTTCAGAACCAGATGTGAATTTGGTGGGGGGCTTTTGTTGCTGATTTTATTTATATTGTGGTGGTCCCTAGGAGCCATGCTTGTGGAAAAACTGCATAAGGGCCAGTTACCGTACAAACAGTGAACATCTCTGTGATAGGCTCATAACCACTATGTCAATTGATGGGCATGCACCACGTCCTTGGCTATGTCACACTGGGGTCTGCTTGCCCCCCCACAACTTTTTAAGTGGGGTTTTACTTCTGGAGGTGTTGTTCAGTAGCTCCCCTGGGGCCCCAGGTAACTCTGCTGGCAATTTTCTGTGGGGCTCCTCCTTCCCTACACCCCACCCCTTTCCACTAGGGTATTTTGTATCAGCCTGGATGATGCTCTGATGTGATGATGGGGTTCTCCCCTCTTGTGTTGAGGCCTGGTGACAAGGATGGCTGCAGGAGGCCTGGCTGTGACCCCGCAGAGTTGAAAACTACAACAGAACACGAATTCAACCAAAATAGCTCAGATGTTGCATTGGGTAGGGCAATGATGCCCCCACACTGAGCACTTCCTTTCAGCATGTGGGGTCAGTCAGTGCACTGTGTACCCTTCTCCCATGTGCTCTCCACTCAAGGATGCCCCTTTTCTGGGCCTGCTTCCAGGACTGTGTTCTGCACAGCCAGGTGCTATAGTGTTGAGAGATGCATCCCTCTGCACCCATATTCTGCTCACGGTTCTGCATGCCCTCCACCAGGGCACTCTGATTCCATGAATGCTTGATGGGGGTGTTCTGCAGCTAGTAGCGTCCTGTGCCAGCTTCTCCCTTCCAGAGGCTTTGGCCGTGTCCACTGTACCCGGCCCCAGCTGACCTGCATCATCCTGAGAAGGATCTTATGGGTTCTGTGCAGTGGTATGGGGTTGTAGCTTCTCGACTCACCAGCTGCTGCAACCCAGCTGGCATCAGCAACTGTGTCCAGGTCTGCCTGGGCGAGCCAGGCTTTCCCACACTTTCTGGAGATTTTGGCCCTGGGAAGAGTTGCCAGCTCCCTTCTGTCAGTGGAGTATGCCTCTGGATGATCCCCATGCACCCTGTTGGTGCCTCAAGCCCACACTGTTCCTCCTGACATGCTGGTCTGGAATGGCTGAGCTGGGTCACTTCTGGCTGTGGTGGGAGCTACTGGCTCCATTGCTGGTGTTCCCCTTTGCATCCCTGTAGGCTCTGCTTCTGGGCTTCTTTTAAGCCAAGAGTTTTTTGGCACTGGAACAACCAGTGGTGCTTCTTCCGGCTGCGTGGTGCCAGCCGGCTCCCCCCTAGCCTGGCCACGAGGATGTCCACGTGATGGTAAATGGGTCAGGGGCCTGTCACACTTTGGGACCACTGACCTGGTCCCAAAGAACATCTCCTGTTTTTGTATGTGAGGAAAGAAGCAGGAGGTTGCTTTCAGGAAGATGACTGACGCAGAGGATAAAGGACCTAGTGCTTCTAGCATCTATAGGAGTTCTGTATTAGCCACCTAATTCCTTGAGCTACACATTTCTGAATGAAGGACCAACTGCCAGGGATTTCAAGTGCCTCAGGACCATGTATAAACAATTCAGTAAAACCTCCAAGTATTTCGCCTGAAAATATGGGAGGGGAAGCGAGGGAAAGTTCAGGGTCTCATTCTTGTCTGTTGTCTGGGCTAAGTACAGACAGTCAAAAAGCTGGAGGCAGAATCGATTCAATCGTTGCAGGTTAGTCTAAGCTGTGTAGATTGAACCAATAAGTAAACAGACCTTCACTTTTGATTCTGGAAATGCAGCCACCTGCCTGAAGTGGCCCAGGCCAGAAGCTGGGTGGGAGGTGGGGTGTGCTAAAACATGCCTCCCTGCTTGAGTGAAGCAGACAGCTTGAGTCATAGTAAGCTCATCCGCCCTGTGAGGTGGGGGTTGTGGGGCACGTGAAAAGCATTTTGGGATGCTGGGGGACTGAGTTAACTTGAATCTGGAAGGGATCTGGGAAGTTCAATAACTGAATTAACCTAAATCAGTTAAGTCTGCTACTACATCCACCCAGGTTTATCTTAAATCGGTTTCAACCATTTTGAAAGTGGTTTATATGGACTGAATTTCTGTTGTGTTACAGATTTGTACTGGTTCTGATCACTTATACCAGTTTATGTGTAATTTCTGTCCCTAGGCCTGATGTCCACAAGGAAACTACATCTCCTGTAAGTCACTATGGCCAGAAACTCCATAGTGTCATGTTCCAAGGAGAAGACAGGGTAGATTTGCATTTTGCAGACTAACTAAATCAGACTTGTATGTAGCATAAGGTTTTTGAGCCTGAACTCACTTCATAAGTTGCTGTGAAAGGAGCATCAAATAGAGAAAGTGATTTTTATATATAGCTTAAGCTGTTGTGAGCCCAATTTAGTTAGTCTATAAGGTACAAATCTACCCTGCCTTTTGCCTAACATAGCTAATGACCTCGCTCTCCTCACAGTCCAAGGATTCACAGCTTCCTCTAAGCCAGGGGTCTCAATGTCCAGCTTGTGGGCTAAATTCAGTCTGCAGAGTCATGATATCCAGCCACGGGACTCTCCACAGATCAGGAAATGTGGTAGTGGGGGACCAGTGGCAGTTAATATGGCCACCTTCCCCGCTGCCAAATTCCCAAACCCCAAGCCTAGACTGGTGGGTTGAAGCAGAGCCATTCCCCTTTCCTCCTGTGTGGCCAGATTGGGGCTGGGCCGTACTCCCTTCCCTCCATCTGGGCCATGCTACCTCCCCCTGGCTAGAGTGGGATCAGGCCATGCTGCCCCCTGGGAGCTAAGCTAAGCCTCCTTCCTCACTCGTCTGCCCCCTCTACCTCCAGTATGGCTGGGTGGGGCCCCACTGCACCAGCACTGAGACCAGTGGCTGGATCCAGCCTGCAGCCAGAGTAGGTACTGCCCATCTTACCCACTGGGCGATAATGTTGAGCACCGCTACTTTGACCTGCAGAGGAGACTGATGCATTGTGGGAGCTCTAGTCCTTATGAGATTCCTTGACTATAGAAGAGTATGGGGACAAGAGGAACAAACTGCTGTTCCCCTTGAAGGACCTTGACTCCCATTTCTGTTTGGCATTTAACTGTGGATTTGTTTGCTGAACACAAAAAAAATGACTTGATGGAGGAGTAGGTCACTTCCTGATCAAGTGTGCCAGGACACAGGACTGTAAGGGCTCACGGCACTTTGGAGGAGAGGATTAGACTTCAGAGGGGTCCTGATAAATTGGAGAACTGGGCTATAGCCTGCAACATTAATTTCAACACAGACAAATACAGGGTGCTGCACTCACGGGGGAAGCTCCCAAATGCGTATATACAGAATGGGGTCTCATTGATGAGACAGGAGCCTTGCAGGGTAGGATTGGAGAAGTTGTGGTGGTTTGTAGACTCGCCATGCATTTGGCTTGATGTGTAATTCCAGAAAAAACAAATGCAACTTTGGGTTGCATTCATGTAAGTATTGGACGTAAGGTGCAGAAGGTGATGGGAGCCCTCTGCTTGGTTCTGCGTAGGCCTCAGCTGGGATGTTGTGTGTAGTACTGGGTTTCACATTTTAAGAAGGAAGTTGGAAACTTGAGGAAGAAACCAAGATGATACAGGGTTTGGAAGGCAAGCTGTGCGAGGAAAGGCTAAGGGAACTATGTGTGCTTAAGTTGGAAAAAAAGAGGAGGAAGGGGCACCATCACAGTGTTTCGGTATTTGACCAGGTGGCCTCAAAACCAGGGAGGACAATTACTGTCCTTTGCCACACTGGGTAGGACATGAGGCAATGGAGTTAAATCTCAGCAAAGCAGGCTTAGATTAAATCACAGAAAAACCCTTCCTTGCTATCAGAACAGTAGGACACGGGAACAAGAAGTTGTGGTCTCTCCTTCCCTGGAGGTCTTCAAGAGGCTGGTGAGGCATCTGTCACAGGAGCATCATACGTCAGTGCTGGAGCTTGGACTAGATGATCTTTGAGATCCCATCCAAATTTCAGATTCTATGATTGAAAAAAATCTACTGGCCTTTTTTCACACCTGCCTTAATGCTGAACACCTTACCTCCAGCTCTCAGCACCTTGCGTGAGTAAGCCCTAGTCCCCGTGTTGGGCTGTCCTGTTGTCAGCGCTTACATACAGTTCATGAAGCTGGTGAAATTGTGCTTTAAAGTCAAAGTTTGCACTGGGCTATAGAGCTGGGGTAAAATCTTGGCCCTGCTGGGGTCTGTGACAGAACTCCTCCTGAATTCAGCCACGCGGGGATTTCATGCATGGATTTTAACGCACAACCCACAAGCCCAAACACGAGGGACCAGATCTCTGTTCCCAGTTAAACAGCAAAAATAGGGGCCAGATTTTCATGAAAACCAACACGTCCAAGAAAAACCAAGATGGATTGAGCATCTACGACTGGATGTTAACAATTTGCACAGCAGTAGCACTACTGTGCTAAGCTCTGACCCCGCACCGTGGAGATGATTACTTGAAAAGCTACCCATAATCCCCAGGTGATGGCTCCCAGTGTTTTATACCTAAGTATATTTTTGAAATTCGCAACTGTGTGTAAAGGTATACACGCTGGGAATCATACCGGAGGCATTTCTTCATCTTTGCATGAGACAGCTTGATTCTTGGAAGCTCGATGACCTAGCATGTTATCCCGGATGGTCGTTCTTCCTCATTTGCAAAGCTCCCTGTCATCTCCAGATATAAAACGCAGGGCTGATTGTAAGGATTTTGGGGAAAGATGCAAATTTAGCAGCTTAAGACAGATGATAGTTGGGGCTTTAGCAAGGTGACTTTTGTTTTATCACTAGCTTCCTTTCCTGCAGAAGGCCAGCCCCTTCTTGCCTGAGATGTTCTCTTGTCCCCACCAGTGAAGCATCTGGGAATAGGCAGGATAGTACACCAGGGTGCTATTCTGACATGCTAAGACTTATTTTACATTCTTTGTCCTTGAAAGCGATTCATTCAAAAATATCAAAATAGGGTTGAAGCCATTTGCCGAAAGGGAAATACCAGGGCATCTTCTTTTCATATACTCTGGGCATACCACTGGGGAAAAAATAAAAGGAAATATTGCTTAAATTTGGGAAAAGGAATGAATTGGACAAAACCCAAATGGTGAGCAAACACCAATGTCTGGAGAAGGGGAATATTTAGTAACCCTTAGATCCTATTCAACACGGTGTGTAGGAATCCCAGACGTTTGGGGATGTGCATTGTCAATGCGTGCGCTCGTGCTGTCTTGGCTTGTCCCAGCTGTTCTCGTGAAGTCGCAGGGAGCTGAAATGCATGATAATCTACAGTGCAAGTCACAGTGGAGGGACGAAGCAGGACTGGCTCCCTTCAATCCGGCAGCCCGCTCGTTTTGAGTGAGCACCCTGATGCTTCACAGAAAATTGCAATCCCAGCTAGGCTCTCCTGTGGAAAGTGTCTTTCCCGACCTTCAGAGACAAGTCATTTATGGGATCTGATCACCTGTATTGCTGTGGCTTGCTTAACAATGGGTTGTCTGCGCTTGCTCTTTGTGGGCACTTTGCAAGCTGAGATTTTATTGCTGTCCTCTTCTTTTGAAGGACTGGTCAGATTTTCAGGGTCTTTAAAAAGAAGTGTTGATGCAGGCTTGTGTGGACGTGTGCACCTGTCAGTCATGGCAGTGACACCCATAGAGTCCCTTCACTCTGTGTGTCTTTTTATGTCGATGCTTTTTGTGCACAAGACTTGCACGTAGCAGCATGGAAATTGCCGAGCGCTGTTGTAACCCAATTCGGAGCCTATGCTGACAGGGTCCTGTCTTAGTTGGAGCCACAGACAGCTCAAGCCTAGTACAATCCCAAACACAGTGGGAGTCTCAAAAGGTTTAACTCAGGCTGTAGTAGCTCACATGTGACCCCGGGAAGACAGGGGCATGGGTATGGGGAGAATCAGTCTATGAGGTTATAGTGTCTCAAGACAGGGCACAAAAGTGTTCACAGGAGCTGTGGTGAAGATGGGTAACTCCTCCTCCCACCGGAGTCTGGTCTCCAGGCAGTTCGTACTCAGTGACAAGAAAATTTACTCGGTAAGACTTCTAGAGCAATAAAGGATTTTATTGTACGGGGCTGCTCCTTGCAGCCAGATGTGTGAAGGATCATCTGTCATGTCATTTTTTGTGCGTGTCAAATTGCACTTAAGTTTTTGAGAGTTTGACGTGGCTCTGCTCTTTGTGGCCTGGTGAAGCGCTTGGACATGAGAGATAAAGCGTGGTGTGTAATACATATGCCAACAAAGAGCAATAATGGCACGGTACATCATTTCCTTTATCATGCACTCTTAATGATGGATGGGTCTTTCTGTAGGAGATAAACTGTAATTCACTTTCACCCTTTCTTTGCTTCTTGGCTTGTCTTCTCTATTAACTCTCGTATCGTAAAATGCATCATGGTTTCTGGAATCTCTCCATACTGCTTTATAGAAAGGGACATCTCATCTTTGCAACAGGACAGGCTTAAACATAACATCTTGTGGATGCAGCTCAGCTCCCCATGCGCGACTGTGTTTGTACCGCCTGAGTTTATGTAAAGCCTCTGCAGCACAGTCCATCGCAAGTTCAGAAATTCTCATTCAAGCCCCCAAAACGGTGAGGTTGGCTTTCAAATCATAGCATTGCAAAAATGGTTTTGTTTTGTTTTTAATTTCTTTTTCTTTTCTTTTTTTTCAGCCTTTAGAGTTTGGGTTTTCAAGTTTCCCTCTGCAGCTGTAAAGGCTAGAAACTTACTTTCTGCCTCCAGATAAAATCTGTGATTCTTCCCCAGTCACATTGCTCATGCAGTGGAGCTTCAAGGAGACACAAAATATTGGGAGGCCTGAAATAAAATCATGAGTCTTGACCTTACAACTTGCCAGTATTGACAAGATGGGGGACTTGTCTTTGTCCTTAAATGCATTTCTCCTATACAATGTGCATCAGCTATGGGGCTATTTCGGGCAGGGCAGAAGACTAGTCGAGTCAAAGGTTGAGGAAAGTGGGATGGACTCTTCTGTTCTGATCTCTACTGCCTATTTTGTACCCCTTCCACATGCGAAGCAGCCTGGATGTCTGCACAGTGGATAGGTCTCAAAGTCCCTGGCTTTGTTCTGTGCCTGTCAAACCAGATCAATGCAAAGCACTTTACCGTCATGCGATAAATGCAGAGTTGTAACGCTGCTGCATCTGGGCTGGAAGCTGGCAGGCAATTAACCTGATGATGACGGGGAAGGGGAACTTGGTCTGAGCAATTCTGAGCAGCCTTCCTTCCTTACAAGACGTGCCAAAGGATCCTGAGTCGCCATGCTGTTCAGACGAAGGTTTTGGATGACAGGCCTCCAGAGACGGTGTGTCTGGATAGTGCAATGCAAGGTGAATGAGTATGGGTGGAAAGCCACGTTCATGTGGCTGTACTACTGCCAATACCTGGGACAGCTTGTTTAGAGGGAGCATGACTATTTCTACATGGCGCATTATGCACTGTGGACCTGCTGAGCCTGTGTTTCCAGAGTGCCAAGATATTCATAACTTAAGACTCAGACCACTAGGTCACTGGTGCTAGCATTAATAGCATTATTAATGCTATAATAATGGCAGCTTATGTTACTAGCTGAGTGACCACAGTGTAAAATGAAAGGCCGTAAGTGCATAAACCCCTAGAGCAGAAAACTGATGTATTTCAGATGGACTATTCGTGTTCATTTTTTGGTCGTTGTTAAGACATCCTAGCATTGAAAAGTGGATCCAGGACTGGATCTGGATTTTGACATCAAACTCCAGTGTCGGGGGTGTTCGAGTGTAGGGGTACCACTTTGTGGGGACCTCTTTTGGCACTTTGTCAGCTGAATGGTTGTATTGCCATAGCCAAATCCACACATGACTCTGGGGCCAGCTTTCAAACATGCCCCACGTTTCTGAGGTTTCTGGGTCAGAAAGCACCTTGCTGAATTGGTTTAATCCAAGTATTTCTAGATGATACATTTCCTTCTTCATAATTCAGATTGCAAATTAAATCACCCTTGTAATGAATCTGCCCGCACTTGAGGATCACGTGACAGCGTGGTCATATTGTGGTAATGTGATTTCTTTGTTAATGTCTGCAAGGATGCTTTTAGATACTGAATAAATGGAATCTGTGCTGCTTGGCATGGGTATATATCTGGCATAATTTCTCTACACAGTGTCAAATTCTGTCTCTAGTTTCGCTTCCGCTTGTTTTATACTGGGGGTAACTCTGTGAAGCTCAGTGAAGTTTCTTGTGATTTGAACAGGAGGAAGGAACAGACAGCAGCCTTCTGCCCTAGAGCGTTATCCTGAAAGTGGATCACAGAATTGAAATCCTACAAGCATTTTATCATTGCTCTTAGGAGAAAAAAGGAATTGAAAGTACACCTAAAATTTGCTGAACAGCTAAGTGACAGGCACCATGTAGGAGTCAGATATTATTATTATCAGATTACTTCTCCCTGGACAGAACTTCTCTTGAATACATGGCATGCATTTTTGGCTGCTTATTATCATAGGTTATATCACAGAATCATAGAAAATGGGAGTTGGAAGGGACCTCAGGAGGTCACACCTAGTCCAACCCTCTGCTCAAAGCAGGACCAGCCCCAACTACATCATCTCAGCCAGGGCTTTGTCTACTCAGGTCCTATAGATTCATAGAGTCATAGAAGTAGGGTTGGAAGGGACCTTGTAGATCTTCAAGTCCGACTCCCTGCCCTGGGCAGGAGAGAAAACTGGGCTCAAATGACCCCAGCCAGGTAGACGTATAGCCTCCTCTTAAAGACCCCCAGGGTAGGAGCCATCATCACTTCCCTTGGAAGTTGGTTCCAGATCCTAGCCGCCCTGACCGTTAAGTAGTGCCTCCTGATGTCTACTCTGAACCTACTTTCTAACAACTTGTGGCCGTTATTCCTTGTTACCCCAGAGGAGCTTTCCCCACCTCTCTGGATAACCTGCTCCAGTGCTTTACTACCCTCCTAGTGAGAAACTTCTACCTAATATCCAACCTAAACTTCCCTTGCTGCAACTTGAGCCCATTGCTCCTTGTTCTGTCATCTGCCACCACGGAGAACAGTCCAGCTCCATCCTCTTTGAAACCCCTTTTCAGGTACTTGAAGACTGCTATTAAATCCCCCTCAGTCTCCTCTTCCCTATACTAAATAAGCCCAGTTCCCTCAGCCTCTCCTCAGAAGAGGCTCCAGCCCCCTCACCATTTTTGTTGCCCTGTGCTAGACCATCTCTAATTTGTCAACATCCTTTCTGTAGTGGGGGGCCCAAAACTGAACACAGGACTCCAGGTGTGGCCTCACCAGTGCTGAATAGAGGGGAATCATCAGTTCCCTCGACTTGCTGGCAACGCTCCTACCGATGCAGCCCAGGATGCCGTTAGCCTTCTTGCCAACACAGGGACACTGCTGGCTCATATTCTGCTTATTGTCCACTGTCACTCCAGGTCCTTTTCTGCAGAGCAGCTGCCCAACCAGTCAGCCCCCAGCCTGTACCAGTGCATGGGATTGTTGTGTCCTAAGCGCAGGACTTTGCACTTGTCCTTGTTGAACCTCATGAGATGTCTTTTGGCCCAACCCTCCAATTTGTCTAGGTCTCTCTGAATCCTAGCCCTACCCTCCAGCATATCTGCTACTCCCCTCAGCTTGGTGTATTCTGCAGCTCTATGCCGTCTTCCAGATCATTGACAAAGACATTGAACAAAACCGGACCCATGACCGACCCCTGGGGCACTCCACTTGATACTGGCTGCCAACTAGACATCAAGCCATTGATTACTACTCTCTGAGCCCAGTACTCCATCCAGTTTTCTATCCACCTTAAAGTCCATTTATCTAGCCCGTACTTCGTTAGCTTGCCTGGGAGAATGTTGTGGGAGACAGTATCAAAAGCCTTGCTAAAATCAAGGTACACCACATCCACTGGTCTCCATGCATCCACAGAGCCAATCACCTCATCATAGAAGGCAACCAGGTTGGTAAGACATGACTTGCCCTTGGTGAATCTATGCTGACTGTTCCTAATCACCTTCTCTTTCAAGTGCTTAGAAATGGATTCCTTTAGGATCTGCTCCATGATTTTTCCAGGGGCTGAGGTAAGGCTGACTGCTCTGTAGTTCTCTGGATCCTCCTTCTTCCCTTTCTTAAATATGGGCACTATGTTTGCCATTTTCCAGTCATCCGGTACCTCTCCTGATCACCATGAGTTTTCAAAGATTGCCTATGTCTGTTTTTTTATAAACAGTTAATTCATGAATGGCAGTGCCACTTGCAGTCACGGTTAACTTTACCTGATTTATTTTCATTCTAACTTTTGAGGAAGGTGCCTAGTCCTCCTGATGGGAGGGCACTATGAAAAAGGCCTTTCTGCAGTCATGTATATGCTTGCATACTTAGATGTGTTCTTGCATATAATCTATATACAAGGGCCGACACTGCTTGCTGTCGTTTGAACAAGAGGAGGATCTCCTAAAGCTGTGGCTCACAGTTCCAATCCGGGCAACGCTGGACCCCCACTGAACCAGATGGAACAACTGACAACTGATGCCCAGGAAAAAGACAACCTATTAAATGGGTACTTTGTGTCATTCTTTCATCAGTC
Organism: Crocodylus porosus; assembly: GCF_001723895.1. NCBI lineage: Eukaryota > Metazoa > Chordata > Crocodylia > Crocodylidae > Crocodylus > Crocodylus porosus. The sequence continues at coordinate 12,438,403 of NW_017728909.1, read as the reverse complement.
CCATGGGGCGCCCATGCCCATGTCTGCTCAGCTGAGCACTGGGATTGGGCATGCGGCATCTCCAGGGTCAGGACACAGCCAGCCCTGCCTGATCAGTAGAATCAGACTGTGGGGGACAGCTCCCCAGAGACCTAATTGGGATGCAAGGAATTTTGTGCCCCAGGTGCATCCTGTCATGCACGTTTGGCGTGCCATGTTTGCAATGGGGCAGAAAATCCTCAGATCCCAGTTATGCTATTATTTTAGCGTCTGCCAGGGGCCTGATTCACATACACAATAGCCAGCTCTTTACCGTAATTTGCACTTCCTTGAGCATCTTCCAGCGCTTTGGTGTGGCAGGTCAACACTGTCAGCAGAGCCAGTAAGAACTTGTCCGAGGGAAGTCCCATTCTCTCGACAATGCTGATTACCAACCTCTCTTAGGCACCTGCACATGGGCGTGGAGGCTGTGCCGATGTGCAGGAATTCCAGCACATCGAAGCAGACTCAATTAATCGAGTCTGTTGGAGTGTGGCAATTGCTGTGCTTGAGCAGCCTCCTGCATCTTGTGTACCAGTGTCCCTGTGCTTAAAAATGGTGGCAGGGATGCTTGAACTAAAGCACGTTGAATGAGGTTTAGTTTGGGCGCCCCTGCCGCCATTTTTAAGCATGGGGATGCAGAGACAGGAGACATGGCAGCTCTTTAATTAGTGCTAATTTAAAGCACCCCCCACCCCTGGAGCACGTGTAAAAGGACCCTTACAACTTGTGGGCCTGAAATGTGTGTCCTGCCGGATGCCACACAGCTGGTTTGTAATACAGCCGGGAGCCGAAGGCTCTTATCTCTGAGCCAGCAATTCTCCACCAGGCACCATGGCACCGTGGGGTGCCTTGCAATCCTTTCAAAGGTGGCACACAATGTTAGCACTGTTGGGTGTGCAAACGTAGTTCACAATATAAACCTATAGCTTGCAAATAGGAATCCATAGTGTTAAAAGCCTTCTGCCCCGCTGTGGTCTTTCTGCATTGTTTGCAGCAGAAGAATTGCTGTTGTATTTTTCTGTAGTCAAAACAAATGAATGTAAACCAAGAGCAGGTATTTTCTGGGGCAGGGGGAGGAGGAGGGAGGGAGTCTCCATCCTATCGAGGGAGACCTTGAATCTAAAAAGGTTGAGAACCACTGCTCTAAGCTGCCGGGCATGCTCCCACTTCACCCGGCCTAGCCAGGTCTCGAGTATTAGCCATGGTTCGAGGAGATTGTTCATCCTGGGAGCCGGCATGTGTACGCACAGCTGTGTATGTAGCTGAAAGGCCAACAGTGCTGCACAATATGACCTGCACTTGCTATAAGTCACTAGAGCTTGCTACCTAGGCATCTGGGACTGCTTAGCGTAGACTAAGCTGCAAGTATCATTTCCTTCACAATTGGAGTTTCATGACTTTTTATTCCCTGAAGCAAGCTGGGGACTTTTTATATGAATTGTGCCCCCCCACAGTGATACATCTCTTGTTTTTTCAGAGGGGAAGAAGTTCATTCTTCCTGCTTTCTTAGAAGAACTTGAGTGATACCCCACGAAATCTAAAAGAGGGAGCGTCACGTTCTTTAGCCAAGAATGCAATATGCCGCGCTAAGGTTTTCTCTGAAGGCCCTAGGACTATGACCTTCTCTGTGCCTTCTGCAATGATGTTTAGTACATCCGTCTGACATCACTAATATTTTTATTAAATACTGGAAGCACTGTAGGGCCTAGACATAAATACACGTGTCTGCATGGGTTTGGGTGTGTAACAGACAGGAAAATACATTAACTTTTCATCGCTTGTAAACCTCAGTTCAGAGCCTGAAGAAAAATGGGCCAGAGTCATCCCTGATGTAATTCCACTGACCTCAGCAGAATCACAGACAGGCTCTGGTCAAGGTCGAGCAGGGGGTCCCCGGCACAGGTCTGGAGGGGCTTTGGACAGGAGGAGCCAGAGGGTTTGTTGGGAGTCATATGTATCTGCAGTACTGTCTAGGGTCAAGATCTAGGGATGTCCAGATGAGTCCTGGCAGAGTGAACGACACTAGAAACACTCCCCAAATCCTCATCTGATATCCGTTACCTGGTGTTCGTTCTATTGAGCTTCCACTGTAAAATTTACTTAATGACCTGGACTGAAGCACTGGGGTTAGATTTTCACCAGTTGTCAGTGCCCACAGACATCTGCAGTCAAACTTACATAAACTTTGCTGGAAGCAGAATTGGACCAGTGTAAGGCGCTGGTGACAATCTTGCCCTCCAGCTACATCTGTCTCAATTTTTATAGCTGCCTATTGTGATTTGTTCAACAAGAGATACTGGCCTTTGCTCCCAGGCAAAGAGATGTGTGCATTGCAAAGACAAAGTATTGCATGCTAGATGTGTTCACTATGTAAGAAAGAGTAGGTGAAACATGGTTTCATCATACCTTAGAAATCCTCAGTGTGTTTGTACAGGAACTAGGGGAAAGGCCTTTCACACTGCAAGCGAAAATACTTTATTGTCCTGCATATAAGATGCTCCCATATATACTATGCACCTTTTTATCCCCTGAATGCCAGTCAAAAACATTTCTGCAGAGAAACTGAGTAGCAGTGGCTACAGAGCTAAGTCTACTCTTGAGCCTGCTGTAAGTCCTGTGTGCTGGGTGGGGCCGCGTGACAGACCCATCCAGGACCCCATGCCAGGTCTGTCCCAGCGTGCTGGGTCCAGGGCCACATGCTGGGTCTCTCCTGGGGTGTTGGGCCCATGGCCATGTACCAGGTCCATCCCAGGGTACCGGGTTTGGGGCCAAGCTAACTTGCTGGGTCCCAGCCAGCATGCCAGGTCTGGGGTTGCATTCTGGGTCCAGCTGCAGGCCAGCCCTTCAGGCCGATGTAACCTGGCACATGGAGTCATATTGTCAGGATGAGGGGCTTCCCATGAGTCTGGAAATTTGTCAGTGGGGGAGTGGTGGAAGAATTAATTGCCACCTCTCCACACCAGCTAATTTCTGGACCCTTGAGGAATCCATAGATGACTTCCTGAGGCCCCTTCCAACCTTAATTTTCTATGATTTTCTATATTTTTTGAATATAATGCACACCTCAGTTTCCACAAGCTTGTTGTTTGTTTGGTTTTTCATTTTTTTGGGCGGGGGGGGGGAGATGTGCATTATATACCAGAAAATATAGTACCTCTGAAGTCAGGGAGTAACCTCAAATAAGGGAACTTCATTCTGGATTTGAGGAGGGTTTTTTGTGAAAAGGGTGAGTGATCAAAAGTTAGACACACTATCAAGGGCAACAGGCAGACAAGGGTTGAAAAGGAATCTAGATCTGCGAGCAGGACTACCCTACGGAGACTTGTGGTTTGAGCAGAGGCTTGAGGTGATGCACACTCCCCAGTTCTAATCCTGTCTTAGGTGTCCTGTGATATGGGCAAGTCACTTCGCCATCTCAGTTTCTCCATCTCTAAAATCGGATAAATACAATCATCCTCATAGGCAAGATTAAAAGAAGTTTGTCTGTTACTGTAAATTCTGTGAACAATGAAAGTGCTCACTGGCATAAAGATGCTGTGAGGCAGGCAGTGGGAAAAGACTGGGTTTTCCATTCTCTTTCTTAGGTACTCTGTTTCGTTTCCTTTAAGTATACCTTGCTGCACATGCTTTTCTCTACTGTTGAGTTTTGCCTGCGTTGGATTCTGTTCCCACCAAAATCAAATGCCATTTTATCATTGATTGCAATGAGCAGAGATTAGTTTCTGTTAAAGTTACTCTGGCCATTTCTGAGAAGTCTTTTTTCTTTATCCCATCTCTCTATTTGTAAGGGTTTGTGTTGAATTTTAGAAAGTGCATCATGCGGGGACACTTGATCTGAGACTTTCAAACCAAATTCTTGGCCAAGGAGTGAAATGTTTTGCTTAAACTTTGTTTGCAGTGAAGCTCTGGTCAAGAAAGGATGTTTAAAATGCCAGTTTCTGATTAAATTAATCCAGTCCCTATGGGTATTTGTTTTATAGCTCATCACTTTGCAGGAAACAAAACCCAAGATTTGTCCTCTATTGAAGTTGTGGAGTCAGGAATTAAAATGGTGTAGTCAAGAGTGGGCTGGGAAAAAAACTGTTTTCTATTCTGTCTGACATACAGCCAGCAAAATTATCCCACAAATTCTGATGGCAGTGATGCTTTGTACCTGTGCAGCACTTTACAAGCACCATGTTAGCAAAACTGCTAGAGCTTATTGGAGTTTTAACCCCCACCAGAAAAGACAATTTCAACTCTTTCAGATGTTTCATCTAACAGTGTGTTTAGGTTTAGGTTTATGACTTTCTGTAGAAGGCAGACACTTGTCATTTTGATTAGTTGAAAATTCACATTCCCATCATAACATAGTTTCAACAGAAAATGTTGGCTAGACCTAATCATAAAAGTATTCACTGGTAAAATTAGTGCTAATGCCTAATCCTTTTAGGAATTTACCCAAGATCATATAATTGCTTAGCAATAGCATTAACTAGAGGACCTGCTTATCCTAACACCAGTCTGACTATTAGATCCATTTCCGCTCTGTAATTTGCAGAGCTTACTTTTGTGGTCCCAGACTGAATGTTGGCAGTGCTGGCAGATAGAGGGCCAATATTGCGGGGCTGTTTTATGCCAAAGAGAATTGATCTAGCTATACAAATCCGATCTGAAGATACTGAAAGGGAATTCATACAGAATACCAGGATGTTATGTTTTACAATTGTTCTAATCAACAGAACTATATTTTAAAATTGATTTAAGTTGTTTTTTTAAACGGTAGAAAAGAAAAAAAAAAGGTGTTTTCAGGTTGGAGATGTATTTTAGGTTTGGGGTTTTTTTAGTTATGCTCAAATGAAATTGTGGCAGGTTATAGTTCAGCAGCATGGCAATGCCCTCTCGTGACCTCATGACCCCAGTCGCTTCCTGTCACTTTTGCCTTGTCCTCTCACTCGCCTGCCACACCTTGATGTTGTCTGAGAAAACAGCTGGGAGGAAAACAGTTGGGAGGAAAACAGAGGGATCCTTGTCTATGGTCAGGATGTTTCTTATTGATGTCTCTGGACACCAGGTGCCTTGGGAGTTATATTGGTGGCCTCCAATCTGCCCTCTAGCCATGGCCATGCCTCACAGGTGTTACCAGTCTTTATCTTAGTGGAGGTGCTTGCCTGTTCACTATTTGGCCCTTCTGGCCTCAGTGTCTTTGTAGGAGCCTCAGTCTTCTGGCCTTGTCTCCTTTTATCTAGCTGGGTTCACTTGTCTTAGTCCCACCATCAGGCGACCTTGGCTTCTGAGCCCAGCCTCTGTTGGCCTTCTCCACTTCAGACCACCTCTGCTCCCTCTTTAATAGAGGATCATCCCTCCTAGCCTATAACTTACTTAAGTCCACCTTCCTCTGCCTCTCATAAAACTAGCTATGCTGTGTCTCTGGTCTGTGCTCCTGGCAGGGCTACCTGACATGGCTCTCTGGCACCCTGTGACTTCCACCTTCCCTTGAAGTCAAGGCCATCCCACTGGTTTAGGTTTAAGGTAGAGACAGGCCATCTACTTAACCATAATCTCCCCACTCTGGGTGGATGAGTGTCCTGAAAGAAAAAGGTGCACTGCCTTTTTAACAAAACCCATGCCCACTCAGGGTAAAATAAAATAAAGAAAAGGCAAGTTAGTGTCTTAACTCAAACATCCCTAGCTGGGGCAAATGAACATAAAGAAAGGACAAACTGTCACTGTCCCAAAAGACATTATCCTCCTTGGTTAAATGGCAGAGCCCTCCTCCTCCTGATTTCCCACCTGTAGGTGAGGCTTTGCAACATAGGAAGCCTCTTGAAATCTTCATCTGATTTTCGACAGCAGGGCCAGTGCCCAAGTTTTAGGTTCTAGTGAGCAGTTACAATGGGATTTTGTCATGTAACACAAGAAATTATTTGAGGTAGATACTTAATGCATTTGTATCAGTTACTGAATATTGGAAAAATGAACCCGTTGTACAGGGAAGAGGTGCAGTGAAAGTACTGAAAAGAATCCAGAGGAAAGAAATGGGTATGGCCCTAGGACTGTGCTCTCACTAATGTGACCAATGCACTGTTTGTCACTGCTGGTATGACATTTTTTAAGTTCCTGAGCTCAGTCCTTCACAAAATAGCTTCACAAAATGGGCAAAAGAATGTCTACGAAATCTATGAAATAGCCATGTGCTGATTTCAGGTGGATTTGGCATGGAGTGTAGATAATGTCAGTACTACAACGTTTTGTGAATATGAAGATGTGGGGCCTGCTGATCCGTATGTCCTTAGTTGTATGGAGGGGACTGGAGTGGTGTGGGTGACACACGGATGACACACGGATGACAGCCTAGAGGCCTCCCTAGGTAAACCCTCCACTTTTTACCAGCTATTCCCATTCCCTTCCCCCCACCTACCGACCCTCTCAATTTACATTTTAACTGACTGGCTTTCTTGCACAGTACTGGCCTCTGGCTGCTTTACCACTCCATCCAGGAAGGGCACAGACCATCTGCAGATGCTTCCTCAGCTTGACGAGGCGTTTTTGTACCCAAAAGCTTGCAAGGAAGAATTTTTCCAACAATTTGAGTTGGTTAAATAAATGATATTGGATTTACACAAAGAACCTTGTTCGCCTAGAGGCCCCAAGTTCAAGGCCACAGCAGAAGCATTCGTGGCGTGGCCTGTCAGGTTCCAATAAAATCTGCAGATTCTGCTAAACACCTTGTCGCAGGGGCATGAAAAAGGAAAGGACTCCTCTGCTCAGAGTAATACGGTTCTGATGTGGCTACCTGAGCGGCTTCTCCAGCCAGCTGCCCTGCCTCCCAGCCTTCCCCCTTATCTATCCCTGGGGTGCCACGGTATCAGTATTTGCTGAGTTCCAGGCCCCCTCCCCAAGGGGCTAATGAGCCACTAGATCCTCATCTGCTGCCCTGGTCCTCAACCCTTATCTCAGCCGCTTGTCTGTTTATGCACCAGGCTCCTTGGCTGCATTCCTCCCTTCCCAGTAACAGGGGCCTCTGGCTCTCTGTTGCAGAAGGAAAGAGCTGATTCCTTTTAAAGGGACACGTTTTTGCAGTTGGCAAGGTGAATAGAAGCACCTAAACCACAGCAAGGTGCAGAGATTATTAAATGGTCATCTTCCAATCTGAAACACGAGGTTTTCCACTGCTGGGGTGGCTGCTTTGGGGCTTTTCCCTACCCTAAGATTCCTGCTTTTTTAACAAATGTCCTGAAATAGTAGAATCTAAATTCTGGCTTGTTAGGCAATTGTCATTGATGGTTTCTGGTAAGACACCTGGGGCCTGGTTTAGATTCCCCATGGGAATGGAATTACTTCTGACTGACAGCTGTGCCAGTCTTCCTCTTTTGATTTGTTCATACTAATTTATCCAAGACCCAGCCAGAATGTAAAAGCCTTATACAGTCACATCCTGCACCGCATTGGTCCAGGAGGGAGTCAAGCCCTGGGTTGCATTCATGCATGTGTTAGTTTGAAATAATTAAATTAAAGAGTAGAATAAATATCCTTCCCTTTAAGCTCATCTCTGACATTATGTGCCGCGGCACAGTTCCACTCCTCCCTTGCTGTTTCTTTGTTCTGTGCAATAAGGAGTCAAATTCGGTTCCCAGAAAGCTGGCATGCTCAAGTCCAGCCATGCTTTTCCGGGCTGAAGCTTGTCAGCTTTGCAAACCACATCTCTTGCCAGACTTGGATTTCATTCCAGCCTACTGTGTATCACAGGGACCTTTCAGAAGACAAGGAGCAATGACAGAACAAGGAGCAATGGTCTCAGGTTGCAGCAAGGGAAGTTTAGGTTAGAGATTAGGAAGACCTGTCTCAGTAGGATGGTGAAGCACTGGGACAGGCTACCCAGTCCTTGGAGGTTTTTCAGACCTGTCTAGACAAAGCCTTGGCTGGGATGATCTAGTTGGGGCTGGTCCTGCTTTGAGCAGGGGGTTGGACTAGATGTGACCTCCTGAGGTCCCTTCCAACCCTCATTTTCTATGATTCTATGATAAGAAAGCTAAGCTAGAGGGAAATGCTGTAGAAGCCTCTATAATCTCCACTCTGGCATGAGCCAAGTGACATCCTGGGTGAACCAGGGAGGGTTTTGAAAATCTTTAACCCTATTTATAAAGTGAGGTGCAGAAATGCAGTCGCCTTGCAGACAGTAAGAAGCCAAGAGTGAACCTGCCTGCTGAAATGTGAAATCTGTCCCTGTGGCTCTGCCTCTACATCAAAACTTGCACTGATTTGTCATGGGTTAGAAGAATTTAAGCTGCGATTTCCTGGAAGATGAAGGGGCTCAGCACTGCAGTACTGGGTGTCAGCGGGCTGCCAATCATGGAATACCAGAGTTAACTGAATGTCTTTTCTTCCCCCTCTGCCAGTGTCATTAAGAGGCTAGAAACTGTTCATGATATGGAAGCAGAATCTAGCTGCCTGTTAATGGAATCACACTACCTGACCTTAATGTGTGACTGATATTTAATTTGAGGTTGCTATGGTCTCTGAATGCTGACGGGGGACAGAGGAAGGAGCTTCAGGCCAGCTGCAGCAATGCAGAGGCTGAGCTCTGAAGAGACTGAAACAAATTAAATTAAATAAATAAAAGCAATTAGCAAAGTCCTTGGGACCCAGAGGTCTCAATCAGAGATGGAGACTAGTGGATCTTTCTCTTTGAATCCCTGCTGCTGCACAAGAAGCCCATGAGAGAGTGGAGGTAGATCCCAGGTCTGCCATAGCTCAGAGCTACTGGCCCATCCTTCTTCCCTTCTTGTTCCCTGCTTGCAGCAGTACGTGGGGAAACCGCAAGGGCGGGCAGCAGTGCACACAGGGAAGCTTGACCTTGGGTGAAGTGATTCCTAGGATGAGTTTGAAAAGTGCTTCTAAGTATCCAAGTGCCAAGTCCGCTTACACAGCTGGAGGTCCATGCCTCCGTCCTCTGCACAGTGCCCTCTCGGGAAATCTGACGGTGCTCACTGACACGGTGGGGCTAGCTAGCATCTGGTGCACCCGAGAGAGGGGTAAGCAGACCCTAACTTTTGGCATAAGGTTACCTCTTGTGATTATTGTGTTTGTTTCTTGTAGTTGCTAACCCATGGTAAGAATTTAACTGACCACATCAGCAATCCAGCTCAAATTCCTTTATTAAATCCATAGGCCAGTAGTGATTATACAGTTACTGTATTTCATGGTGTATAGGTGAACATGGTATATAGGTCGACTGCCGGCTTTCCAATCTGAAAGGTAAGGGTTTTCATAAGGACGGTGTCTAAGTCAGGGCTGGGCTCAGTGCTCGGATGATGGGGCCCCACCCCCTGTGAGCAGCACTGCCAGTGGAAACACTCTGGCTAGGTACAGACAGTCAGAAAGCCTGAGGCTGGATCAGTTCAGTTTCTGCAGGTTAGTTTAAGATGTACACATTCAATTGAAACAGAAGTGAACAAACACGTACCTTTGATTTAGGAAATGCAGCCACATGCCTGCAGTGGTTCAGGCCAGAAGTCAGGGGATGCTACAGCATGCCTCTCTGGCTGTATGTTCACTTCCTCTTCCTGCTGCCCCTGAGGTCTCTGGGATTTGCAGTCCAGACATACAACAGTAGGACTCTGTATCCTCTTCCTGCTTCCAGATGCCTCTTGGATTCATAGTAAGTTTGAGTAGCCAGAAGTAAGTTTGAGCTGGGTGAAGGAGTATTTAACTCCTCTCCCTGGCCCCAGACACAAGCTGGGGTTTGCTTGAGGGGGGCAGCGCCCCCCTTTACCCCACAGACTGGGCTGCATCCCCAGCCATGCTTGCTGCCCCCACTCCCCCCACCCCCCTTGTCAGCCAGCCCTCACTGCTCCAGCTAGGGAGCAGAGGGGCAGGGCCAGCCCTGCTCTATGGAGCAGACAGCACAGCACAGCACAGGACTGCAAAGCATGCTGGGATGCTGGGAGACTCAGATTGAACTTGAATCAGGAAGGGATCTGGGACAGACGTTTCATCAACTGGTTTTACCCAAATCAGTTAAGTCTGATACTGCATTCAACCAGGTTTATCTTAAACCAGTTTCAGTTATTTTGAATCTGGTTTATATGCACTGATCTTCTGTTCTGTTATAGGTTTAAACCAGTCTCTGATCACTTAAAATGGTTTAGGTGTAACTTCTGTCCCTAGCCTCTGTGCTCCCCCAGCCTGGGCTGACTCTGGAAGAAGTGTAGCTGTACCCACACTATGGATCTGACTCAGAAGAGAGAATTGCCCCTGCTAGAGAGGTGCACGAATGTAGCTACCCTGGTTCTGATTTAGGGGGTTGCCCACCTGGAGAGCTTGGCATGCTTGAGGACACTGCTGCAAGGCACTATGGAGGCATAATCAAGATGTCTTGTTGCTGATTCTGCCATTAAATACCTTGCTGTGCATTTCTTTTCCCTGTTCCTCAGTTTTCCCATCAATAACTGATAGTGAAATGCTTATACTTTGTAGACAATTTTGCAATCCCTATGCTTTCTTTAAGCATTTACCTTGTTGTCTAAAGAGTGCTGTGCTCTGCTGTCCTCCACAGCTCTTGCTTCCAACCTCCAGGAAGGAAAACAAACCCGTCAAATCTCAAACTCTCTGATGAGTGACTTGGAAAGGTTGTAACAGTACTGAGCCAGAAGTCCCACGTGGCATTGTCACTACTGAATATCAACCATAGGTTAGTCCATCCTCTATGAAAGCCTGACAGCTATTGTTTTCTGTCATGCAGTCAGGCCTTGTGGCTAAAAATGAAACAGGTCATCTGCCGAAGAGGGGTGGAGTGAGCGTTTGGAGGGAAAGCTTCACATTTTAGAAGATACTCCAATAAGGAACGTAAATGGATTTGCAGCATATGTAGATGTTTAAAGCTGCAGGGGATCATTAGATCATAAGGTTGCCTAAAATAATTGGTTCCTTTACCAAGTTACATCATGTATTTAATCAGCAGGTCTGCAACAGAAATCTACCTTTCAGTCTTGTGTCCTCATGCCTAGATTCACTGCTTGTCTATAGTGTCTTATCAATAAAAGTGCCCTGAGTCATTGCAGTTAAGATGTATAGACATGTAGGAATAGGAAGCAGTCATGCTTCAGCAGGGCTACATCCTGTTTAAGCAGCTGCTGGGAGGCAGCATTTGCCATATCAGACCAGACCTGCTGGGACTTCTGCTTGCTTTAGACCTGATGCGTCTTCAGGTTCCAGTTGCTCTCATCCTGACACCAAGCAATGGAAAGGCCGCCGATAGTAAATCAGTTGGCTCATGTACATATGCAGCAATGGCCAAATCAAACCAGTAGTCCATCTAGTCCCAATTTTGGTTTCCAGCTCTGGATATTTCCAGGGAAGGAACAAGAAACCCCATGACTGATCAGTAAGAAATAATCAACCTGTATAGGAAGGGAGGGAGGGGTTGCTAACTTCAGGCAGTTAATAGATGAACCAGGAATAGATGAACAGACCCCTTTTATGTGTGTATCCTAACTAGTGTAAGTAAGAATATCACTGTATCATGTAACATTAGAGACCGAGAGGAACAGGGCTGTAAATCTATCTAATCTGTGCATGCAAACACCAGCATTACCAGTGCAAGCTGGGGATCTGTTCACAGACGGTTGATTCAGCATGTAGGTGGAATATTATTGGAATAAAGTAGAACCAGCTCGACGCACATTAACAATGCACGTTGCTCATGACTCCACAGCAATGCCCTGCTTGTCTCTCAGGCTTAGGCACTTGATGCCAGAAATGATGGGGGTTGCTAGGGCCTACTTCATAGGTGCTTCAGTTCCTAACCAATCCTATAAACAAGGAAGAAACAATCGTATAACCTGTGAGAGCTACTGGGAAAAAAAAAGGAGAAACATATTTATAGAGAGAGTTGCCTGGGAAGCACTGGCTGCATGTGACATCCAGTTTTCCCCAGCGAAGCTCGGTGTGGAAAACAAGATACTAGAAGCATCCAGACGCCATTTAAAAGCGTTCTCCAAGGGGGTTTGCTAACAGAAGACTACGACTGAGGTTTGAATACACTTCCTCTACATGCCGTGCCTGCTGGATATGTTAAATAGCAGCATATAGGTTTTTGAGGCAGATGTAATAAAACAATGTCCTCTTGGGAAAGGAAAATGTTTCTGTCTGAGTGGACTTTGCGAAGCTGCTGTCAGGGATGGTAAAAATCAGAAGAGGAGGTCAGGCCAGGTCCTGTCCACAGGATGTATTCATACACACAGGAAATGGAGACAGTCCTTTAAAACAAATGCTTCGTCAGATCCGAACCTGCCATTAGCTCAGGAGCAGGGACCGGATAGCACGATTTGTGTAGTCAGGTACTAGTCGGAGTGACTGGGGGAGAAATAGGTCCTTTGCTAATTTAGTACAAATGTGAGTTGTCACACCAGCCACCCTGGAGCGTGGTGTCGTTGCAGCACGCACCGAGCACGGGCAGCAACAGGGCCAGGTTTCCTCCCTGTGCACAGCCCCTGCCCTGGAATGACTGGGCTCTAGGGCTCAGGAGAGGGGACGTGCAGTCTGTTCAGTCACCTCTAAGCTGGGCTAAGCCAGAGTGCTGTTTTCATTGGGGAGGGCGATGGGGGGTGAGAAGACCCCCTAAGACTCACCAGCTCACTTCACATTGTAGTGAAGATCCTCATGCCCTCCTACCTGGCTTCTACGCCACCTTGTCCACACTGCTGATGTCTACTTAGCTGTGTTTGACTGGTGGTGTGACCTAAAAAGGAGGAATTTCAGTCGGTTATTGATGGCCCACTCCCCCGGCAGATGTTCTACTCTTAAAACTCTTCCTTTAGTGTTTTAATTCTCTCAAAAGCAATGGCTTTCTCACACTCTAGCACACCTGCTTCTTCCATGCCCAGGAGATGGATACAAGCAGCAGAAGAAACAAGGCAAAAGATCTCAAGTCCATTCTGTGCCTAGATGAATCATCCACACAAAGTTATTGTATACAGCATGTGCCAACCCTGTGTGCCAGCACAATCTTACATTTAGTACAGGGGACATGTAGGCTGCAGGCCAGAGGTAAATGCAGCAAGTGTGAACATGCCTGAACTAGCATTAAGCTAGTGCAGTGGTTCTCATCCATTGTAGACTCAAGACACCCCCCTTGTTAGACTCAAGAATACCAGCTCTTAGTTTTCACTTGTTCTTTTACTAGTTTTTCTACTGCAAAGAGCTCAGGAAGACCACAACCGGTCAAAATGCTACCACACCCAGACTGAGAATCACTGATCTAGTGAACCTCAGTGCTGGTAAGAAACTAGGGGTGCCTATAAACATGCAGCAAGGCTGCTCTGATGCGCTGTAATTACAGTGTGTTGGAGTAGGCTCCATTAATCGAGTTTGCTGAAGCATGGTAATTACTGTGCGGTGTCTTGCGTATCAGTCTCTCCATGTTTAAAAATGGCGGTGGGGATGCTTTAAGTAATGCTTGTTGAATGAGTTTTAGTTAAAGCAACCCCGCTGCCATTTTTAAGCGCGGGGACGCTGGTACACGTGACACTCTGGGTGCTTTTAGTGAGAGCTCTTGGAGCTGCTCTAATTAAAGTGCCACCCCATCCCTCCTCCCAGAGCACATGTATAAATGCCTTAGATGTGGTGGGTGACTTCTTCAGCTGCTGAATGAGTCCTGAGCAGGCTTGTGCATAATTTTAAAGCATGGGCTGCTGTAGCTGTACTGCCATTGGTAGCTGAACTGGTTGGTTTTAGGCTAGCTTGGGCACATCTGGACGTGTCGCTATCATAACTCCCAACTGCAGAATTGCCCCTCAGATATGAGGGTCTAATTCAGGGGCAGGCAATTATTTCGGGTGGAGGGTCACTTACTGAGTTTTGGCAAGCCATCGAGGGCCGCATGACAGGCAGCCAGGGGCAGATATATATTAATTTTCTAAATTTTTTAGGGGACCTGCAGGCCAGATAGAATGGCCTGGCGGGCTGCACCTGGCCCGCAGGCTGCATTTTGCCCACCCCCAATCTAATTTCTCACATGTAGTCAGTGGCATAACAAGCAGAATTGGTGTTTGGGGCAAGTCATGCAGGAGAGCAGGGTTGAGGGGGCGGCAGGCTTACCCATGCCAGGAACTCCTAAACGGTCCCTTGCTGAGCTGCAGCTGCAACAGCACCAGCTTGGGACTGTTTTGAAGTTCCCAGTATGGGTATACTTTGGGGCTGCAGACTTTGCAGGGGTGGGGGGCAATTCTGGTACCTCTTCTAATGTGGCACCCAGGAAACACCTAATGTCCCCCTCTTACCCCTCACTCCCTAGTTATGCTGATGCCTGTAACTCCCCTGGTACAGGGAGCAACCTAGCATAAAGGACAAGCATCTCTTTGGGGGAAGACCTGTTCAAGAAGTGTTCACATTAGCTTTTACCCATTTGTCCAGGGCATCAAGGTACTGCCAGTGACAAAGCTGATAGCCACAACTGTAAAGGCCAGCTGAAAGGGGCCCAAATCTGCCATGTGCAGGCAAATGACTGCACTGCAGCAAATGCCCAAAGGCTGAGTCGTGGCTGCAGTCCTGCAACTTTTGCTGGAGCTACTGGAATAGTTGAGTGTGTGGTTCTGCCCAGTGTCCTGCTGAGCCCAATGGGCTAGCTCACCTGCATAGACTTAATTGCTTTAGTGGATCAGGGTCTGGATGAGCACTTACTTCAGTGCACAATTGGTAGCAAGGTTATGCCAAGTATGATCTGGGTACTGGTGGGAGAGGCCTGTTTACAGTGACCAGTATAAGCAATCTCTGGCTTGCATGACCAAATGGGCTGCCTTGCACAGCTAAGCTCAATAAAGGATTCGACATGCAGTATGGAGCTTTTTGAAGTGGAAATGTCTTAGCTCAGCCTGTTCAGAGATGAAGGTATGGTATGATAGGAGGTCTGATAGTGACACGTATAGATCATATCACTTTGGGTCCAGCTACCTTGTAGCTGAAGGTGTAACCATGTGTGGATCAACAAACCCAGGTTAGCTTTAATCTTCTGAGCTTGAGGTACAATAGCAATGGAGCTTTGATGGTACGGGCTTTGGTGCCGGTTAGTGACTTGACTGCATGCCCAGGATGCCCTGTGGGTCTGAACTTGAGCCACTACTTTCTGTTGGAGCTCACACTGTCACATGCTGGGGTTATGGTGCCAGCTTGAATAAAAGTAGTATGGTCACAGCAACCCCATACCACAATTGCACATTCAGCTACAGTGTAGACACACCCAGTGACTTGTGCCATCCTGATTAAGATGATGTTTCTCAAGGTGGGAATATCCCCAAGATGTGAATTTACTGCTGCTCAGAAGGAGAGTTGATGGAAGAGGATATTTTCTTTACGAGCTGGAGATCTTTGCTCCCTGCCCTTGTTAAAATCCTGCCAGGACATTATGGCTGCTAAAAGGTCCTACTTTGTGTCACTGGGATAAGAAATGTTCTTCCTTGATTTACATGATTGCTGTGCCATGTTGGAAAAGTTTCATCCCAGAAGTGAAACCTTGCAGGGGTGGGTGGGGCGAGGCTTCTGGTCGTAGATCACTTGCCAGAGGGGCGAGAGGTTCTTCAGCCATGCCATTCATGATTAGCGTCTATTAGCAGAAGCAGATCGGGATACTTGTGATTTATTCTGATTCACCACTAGCCCATTGAGTGAGTCACTTCACTTGCTGTTGCCTGTACAAATATAGCACATTTCCTTCTGGAGGCCACATGAACACAATGCGCTCTTCAGGAGCTACTGGTAGGGCGAACACCTTCCACGACTCATGCAGCCCAAGTATAGAGCTACCTTGCTTCCAGCCAGCCCCTTCCACTTTTGCTTTGTTGTACCTAATTACTAGTTTTCATGTTGCCTGTCAGGGTGGCTGGAAGCTGCTGCGCACATTTTTAAAGAAAAGCTACATACGTAGATTGAGGCCTGGATATGACGTTCGGAAGCTGTTCTCAGGTGACGGGGGCTTGGGTAGCATGAGAGTACACCCCGTGTACAGTCAGAAAACAGGACCTCAGAACTAAGCTGAACCATTTGTCCTAGCATCCAAACTGGGAATGAGGAAAACTTCAACTCAGAAGGATCCCACCCATCTGAAGGTCTGGTATGTGGAGGGCACCCATATGTAGGCTCGGGTAAGAGTAGGTGGCAATGCTGGACCTTATCCCTTGATGACAGAAGCTTTTAAAAGCACAGCCCATTGTGAAGCTGACCCGTTTGTGAAGCTCACTGGCATTTATCTCTGCTGCATCCTTGAAACATGGCCAACCTCTCCAGTGCCGAGGCTGGCCTCGGGGGGACCACCCAGTGCCATGCTCTTTGGCAAGATGGCCTTTGGAAATCCAGCCAGCGGCTCTCTGCTGTGTTTCAGTTCGGGGTAACCCTGAGTAAAGTACCATCCCAGAGAACAGAACTGGCTTTTGGTTAACTAAATACTTCACTTAACCTTGGGTTGGTTAGCTAATGGTCGGACAGGCATAGGTGAGGAATAATCTATAGGTATGCCTATGTTCTACCATAGGTCTTTCCCATGCTTCTGAGTTTTGCTGGTTGCCCCATGGAGCTGGGAGAGATTTTTTCACCCCCTCCTGCTGCTATATGTGTCAGGGCTGTTTTTTCTAAGCCTTCCTCAGAGGCATTGGGTGTTGCCTGCAGCCAGGGCTGAGGATTTTGCCTGGGTGCGCCAATGCTTCTGCTGGGACTTAAGACTGGAAGTTCCTGGCTTAGAGGGGCTTGCCTGTCTGTTCAGGGTCAGATCTATTGCCACATTTGGGGTTAGGAAGGGCTTTTACCCCATGGTCAGATTGGCATGGACTGTGGGGTTTCTTCCCTTCCTGTGTCGTGGGATCCGTGGCCCTCTTCCTGGGATCTCTCGAGGATTTTTTAACTACATTTGCAGCAGACGGACATTAGCCATTGTAGTTTGCCTGCTTTACCAGTGGCAGGCTAAGGTGTTATATCTTGTCAGGGTTGACTGTGAGGTTTTGCTAAGAAGTTAGGAAATGGATTTCTATGGGTTGGTTTGGATCGAAATGTTCCTGCTTTGGGCAGGGGTCTGGATTTGGTTAACTTCTCAAGGTCCCTTTCAGCCCTGCTTCTCTATGACTATAACTAGAGCTGGGCTGTAATAACTGTGTGAGCAAAACATGGTAGGACCCCAGAGAGGCATAATTAGTAATAATAATAAATTATTATAAATAAATTAGCAACAGGAATAAGTACTAATCAAGGATGGTAAAGTTTTCTAAAGGGATCAGTCATTTGGGGTGCTCAAGACCTTCCTGAAAATTGAGCCCCTTTAAAGAATAGTTTATTGGGTGCTCCAAAGAATGAATAATTATTGTTCACCAGTTACCTCTGCCTAGAGGAATAGAGCTGGGTGGGGTACATACAGCGCGATGTGCAATAGCCGCTGATTCTTTTTAGACTGCACATAACAAGGGCAAGATATTTAACAACTAGTGTATTGTATTATACATATCCGACAAATTACCCTTCTTCCATGTGAGCTGCTTTTAAAAAAGTATCTGCAGGTGGAAAAAACATTTGTCTTGCCTCCTTTTCACATTCTCAGGCTGAAAAAAATGGCTTAGGAGATTTAAGCAATTTATTACCAAATAAAATCGCATCTGGGCTGAGTGTGCCAGGCCAAGTTTCAGCCTCAGGAGAACATGAATGTCAAGAGTTATGAGCCCCTCAAAAGTGAGGTTTATGATGGAAACATTGACTTGGCCTTAACTCAAGCAGCGCTGCCAAACACTGCTAGAATACGGTAACGGGCAGCGCTGGGAATGTAAAATGCTGCTTCTGCCATGTAACAGTCATACAGTTTCCCATTACTCTGTCTTCATAAGGTTGCCGGACTCACAGTGCCCATCACCAGTGGTTCCCTGACAGCTAGGGTGTTGGGGGTTTTTTGGTATCATATTTCTAGAGCATCTTTCACTGTAGAGGAGCTCTCTTCTTCATTGCCTCGTTCTATTCTCATTGCTATCAGAGGCTGCACTCACTTTGACTTCAGGAAGGGAAATTATTAACTTGCAGAACAGCTGGTCTGCACTTTGTAACTTCTGTGAATGAGTTTCCTTTTGAATGAGAGTGTGGGCTTTGTAAAGAAACATCCCATCTTGATTTTAAAATGTCCAGAGATGGAGAATACATTATAAGCCTGGGTAAGTTGTTTCAGTGCTTCATTACACTCACTGTTAAAAATCTGCACTTTATTGCTTGTCTTACAGCCCAGGCATATGAACAAGTTACTGTGAGGTTAACAAGGGCGGGGATTTACAATGCACTTTTCACCAAGGGCTAAGCCGCTACAGGCTGGCTTTCTTTTACTGCAGGGTGGGAGTGCGCACATGGATAATTGCCCAGTGTGGTTGACCTAGAGTAAATCCACACCTTTGTTTTCCTTGAGATAACCAGTTTGTCTGGTGCCTATGCCCTGAGTGTCCTTAGACCAACACAGCTACTACCTAGACCCTATGGGTCACAAACTCCTGCAAGACCGTTTCAGGCTGGACATAAGGAAGAATTTCTTTACTGTCCGAGCCCCCAAGGTCTGGAACAGTCT
>NW_017728909.1:12410962-12419678 GCF_001723895.1 Crocodylus porosus | reverse complement strand
GGCTTCTCCATTAGCCCTTTGGATAGTAGCATTACCCCGAGGTGTTGTTCAGCCGATAACTCCCTATGACCTCAAACCCTTTGCAAAGGGCCTGGACACACACCACATTCACACCTCTGTAATTTTCATCAGCATACAGTGATAGTGGTTTGTTCAATGTGAACAGGATACCCTGGGATAAGCTGCAGACACATGCCATCCACACAGGTGCAACTCAGTGGGTCTAGAAAAATAAGGCTTCAACAGGTCTAGCAAAATAAATTACCTTATTTTTCCCTGGGTCATCTTACATTGGATTGAAGCAACTTGCACAGCTGTAGGCTGTCCATCTTGCTTTTTGCTCCTTATTTGCCCTGGTGTCATAACCAACCTCATGGGCGTGCATGTGGTATGTATCTGGGGTCCGACTCGCTTTTTCTGCAGGAAGGAGATCCCCATTCTATAAGTAGGGCCTGTACTCTATGCTCTTAAATGCATAGCTTTACCTGAGGCTGCATTAAAGTGCAAATTACTGGCCCATGTACAGATTATAGGCTCACTTGTATAAATCAGCACCCACCGCACTTGGGGCCCATTGTACAAGCATTAAGTGTGCCAAAGAACTGAGACTTGAGGCTCTCTAAAATGCAAATGCTTCTCCCTCACTGACATGTTGCATCTGGTCAATGAGGCTCAACAGCCTCGCAACACTTGAGGGCAGGTCATGTGTACCATAAATGTAAAGGTACAGGGAGCCAAGATCTTTGGTTCCAAAATCCCAGGCTCCTACCTCTTTAGAAGGGGAATCTCCATGACATGGTGCTTGTGAGGTGATATTTTTTCTTCTCTGTCAGCTGGAGCACATAGTTCACCCAGTGCACAGATTGAGTAAGAACACCATGTTGAGCTGAGGCTTCACAGTCTTCCAAGTAGGAACAAGCTGCTTTATGAAGTCACCCAGGAACATGCTGGTACTGGCACTGTGCAAACACAGAGTGACAGTCTGGCCTGGAAGAACTTGCAGTCTAATTAAACAAGACAGACACAGGGTGGGAGGGCAAACAGAAGCCTGCCGTGGGTTGGGGAACTTAGCAAATAACTCAGCATGAAGCAGGAGATGGCATTATGGTCCAAGATAGTCCATGCTCCAGCATAGCTTTAGGGCTGGTTTGCTGCTGAAGAATGACAGGTTGTATTGAGGGTCCCAACTAGAGGCAGTTGTGCTGAAGCCAGCTGCTAAAAATGCCATTGCTGTTTTAATTTAATATGGCAGTCTTTGCTTTTTTACTTCAACTATGTGAGGGTTTCTGTGCATTGCTAAAGAGCTGCTAACTCCCACCCTTAAGATGGCATCATGGATGACACATTCCCCACTGAGGCGTGTACTATGGCGTATCCAGACCATTTTGGTTTTATTGAATAGAAGGTAGAAAATAAATGTCGGTCAGTGGCTGTCAGCACATCCTTGTTGCACATCATCACAACTCATTGGCAAAGGTCCTGGCAAAGAACTTCCTTATTTCTCCCTGGAGGACTTTCACTTTATTCTTTAAGTCCTGAAACCATGAATGAGGTGGAACAGTCCCCACTGAACCCTCTTATCCCCACTGCAGTGCCATAAGTGTCTTTATATAGGTACCCAAAACCTTACTTGTGTGACTCCAGTATTTAGAGCAGTTCTGCCTTCTTCTCCAGAATACCCTGGTGAGGTTGGGAAATCTAATTATCCCCGTTTTTACATATAAGAACCTGAGCCACAGAGAGATGAAAGACCCACATCCTCAGTGGCACCTAGGTACTTCAGTTCCACACTGAAGAGTTATGTCTGCATGTAGCTGGGAGGTAGGCTTCCTACAAACTTAGGGGCCAGAGCATAGCTTACCCAAGCTCACCCAAGAAGCCAGTGGTGGAGTAGAGAGCTGAACCTCCCGGGTGCTAGAGTGAACCTTTCTGCTTCTCTGTGCCTTTGCCTCCAGAGCACTTACACAATACTATTCCTAAGTGACCTTTCTTCTCTTACCCTAGAGTGAGCTGTAGGACACAAGTCTTATTTATGCCATGCATGGGTGTTGGTCCTGGATGCTCAGCTCTTGTGTAGGCCAGATAGTATCAAGATGTATTTCCTTATGGAACCAATTGTTGTTTCTTCCATAATCAAAGTTCCTGCCAACACCAAGGGGTAGATCAGACTAAACTGAATTACGTAGGCTTTGTCAGCACTGATCCTTGTGACATTGGCCAGAAGGTGGATCTAGCAGGGGTCTTGTGTATCTTTGTTTTGTAGGGTGTTAACTGATTTCCTTCTAGCTTACTCCTGGTAATTCCCCTGAAGTCAGCTGAGTTATATTAGGGCAAATGGGTACAAGTTTGAGGAGCACAGGATCTAGCAGATTGAGATGGTATCATATATGACAGGAGTAGGTGCTGTCTTAATATGCTTACCAAAAGCACAGATAACACCCTTTTACATTTGCTCTTTATGCATATATGATGATAACATCCCAGGATCTCAAAGAACCCTGGGAATGTGAATCAGTTACAATGTCATTGCAAATATCATACACAGATGCATTTCTACAGCGGTGTCAGCTGAACCACAGAAAATGGGACTGTGTCCATTTTTAGCTGGGCTTGCAAGCGAGCTGGGGTAGACCAAAACTGAGCACTCCTGAGAGCTCCACTGTGAGAGGCTCTGACCTATCCAGTGTCTCATAATGAGTGACAGGATCACATCATAGCTTAGTAGAATACCCACGAGTCACCGCTCCTGTTCTCCCATTCCTCCGCTCCAACCACTCCAAAGCGCTCTGTGCTGATTAACTCTCGCTATTAATAGCAACAATAATTAGAGGGGTGGCTCTGTAAATAGCTGCGCATGGAAAGACATGTTTCCATTGGCACTGACACTTCTATCACTGCCTGCCCGACCTCTCCTGCCTGAGTGCATCGACATGGCCTGCTTTCTGGGGCTGCTGACTCTGTGAGTGATTCAGTGGCTGCTTTTGGCAGAAGGTTTATGTGGCACGACATGAGAAGGGAAGCTGGGCTCAGTGACATGCAGCCTTGTCAAAAACGTGAGGCTTCAGCTGGGAGTTACCAGACAGCTGCTATAATCCAATGAAGAAGAACGGCTGGATTATGACCATTTCCCACTTTTGACTGTGGAAATGCCATCACTAGCCATACAGAAATAACATCACATTTTTGAAGACAGAAGCATGGCTGGGAAGCCAGCAGCACTGGCCACTGCCAACAGCTGTGTTGACCTACCTGAGGCAGCCACGCAGATGTGGGCTTAGGCAATGAACAACCAGCAACAAAACTGGTGGTTAGAGCACAACATGAAACATAGGGGAAGAGGGTTAATGAATGCAAAGTGGAAATGAGCAACATTATTACTGGACACTAAAAAACCCCATGGAGAGAAACTGGTTTAGTGTCCCTTTTAAGGAAACACTTCATATCTGCCACAGGCCCTGACAGGGTTAAATGGGGAGGTGTGGGTGCTGGAAAGTGGTTGAGAAAGGGCAGTGACTTGGGAACAAGTTTAAAGCAAACCCATCTATCTATGTGCAGGCCCCTGTTGAAACTAAAGCTCCATCATGCCAGCTGTTGTACAGAACAGAAGGAGAGACAGTATTACCAAGTGTGCAGGCAAGAGAAAGGAGAGGTGCAAAGTACAGGAAAGTGAGGTGACTAAAAATAGGGCAGTGCCACAGCCAGAACAGAATTAAGGTCCCTGTTGGTGCCATTTCCACTGGTCCACACTGTGGTGGGCCAGTAGGAGGTACTCCTGCGCTGAGCTACCCACCTCACTGTGCCCAGCCACCTTCCAGGCTCTGTGTGCCTCCCTGGGGTTGCCTCACATCTGGCCAACCCCCTTCCTCGAGCACACCTGCTAGCCTGGGGGTAACCAACGCAGCCACCACCCAGGTACTGGAGTGATTCTGGTTCTGTGCCCCCTGGGAAACACAGGTCTAGTAGCCTTTGAGGCTACTTAACCCACTCAATCTGAAGCACAGATAGTGGTCTCACTTAGTCAGCTGAACCAAGGGGACTCCAAGGCATGATCTAGACCCACTCCCAATAAGTCTTCCATGCTAGGTACAAAGAAGAACTTTATTGGTTACAAGGAGTAGGTTTGGAATAGGGTAGAGGGTAGAGCAATAGCAGAGAAATCCCATAGAGCGAACAGGGTGGCTGGGTAGCCCTTGATCACGCATCTGAGTTACTGAAAGCTATACGTCTAGTTAGATCTCAGGTAGCTTACTCACAAGTATCATCCAGAGGCAGGTGGAGATTCCCTCTGGAGGCAGACAGTTCTTTGATCATGAGTTTCAAGAGAGAGAGCAAGTTTCAGATGGTCCAGCTTCTCTCTCTCTGAGTTTTCATCATGGCTACTGCACTTCCTTCTGGGCAGTCCTTAACTTATATATACCTTATGACCTCATTTACCTGGTCCAATGGAGGCCAGTGCTTGTTGGCTGCCAGCCAACCAATTTGAAATACATCACTGGTTGTTGAGTAGACTGGCAGGGTCTCTAGCCCCCTCCCAGTCAGGTTTGCATTGCCTAGAACAATAGGGAGTTTCAGCCCCTCACCAGGTATGTGATGCCAGTCACATAGGCAGAGAGAGCAGGGTTTCCCCCTCCCTCAGGAATATATCCAACTCAGGTTACCTAAAGAGATGGGATGTCTGCCCTCTGCAGGGACCACGTTAACCAAATTGTCACAGAGCGGAGTTTTTGGGCAGAGACAGAGGCATCATTCTGCCACACACACAGCATTTCTGAACTGAGTTTCTACTTCCCCTCTTTGGATAAATATGGAGAATCTCAAATGGAGGTGCCGCTGGCCAGACCTTCTTGTAGTGAAGCAAGGTAGCTGAGAGATGTCTGATGTTTAGATAGGGCTTTGGAGCCAGAATTCCCAGTTCTGCTCCTAAGTTGCTTGATGTTCACTCCCTGGGCAAAAAAAGAGACAAAAATTGCTTGATTGTCAAGTGCATTAAGGATACTCTTGGATACAGGAGGGTGCTCTGTGTTTCTTACACCTCTGTGGACACACAGAACCGGCTGTGGTGGCATACTGCTTATTGTGTGCTAAATGATCCAACCCAAATACCTCCCCCGCGGAGCCGGTGAAGCACGGCAGTTGTGCAGACTGGAGGAGTGAAGTTAAATGACTCATCAAAGGAGACTTGGTTGACGTCTCATTGCTGGAATTAGAACTCGAGCATTCAGAGCTGCCACCACCCAAACAGACCCCCTCCCTCTCTTCCCCTTTCTCTTCTGTCTGTCTCTCATCAGGACTTCTGGGTCCTCAGGTAAAAACAATTCAGTGTATGCTGTCAGGTCCAATGGTGCAGCCTTCCCTAGAAACAACACCGTTTTAAAATATCCTTCCAAATCTCCCAGCCCTTCAACATTAAGGCTGCAGTCTTGTTTTCTG
Organism: Crocodylus porosus; assembly: GCF_001723895.1. Taxonomy (NCBI): domain Eukaryota; kingdom Metazoa; phylum Chordata; order Crocodylia; family Crocodylidae; genus Crocodylus; species Crocodylus porosus. The sequence goes on along the minus strand of NW_017728909.1, from coordinate 12,414,248 downwards.
ACGTTGAACAAATGCAGTACTCTGCTGCCCTCCACAAACCCACACACACTCATGAAGGGTTTTGGACAGTCTGTCCCATTGTATATTAGGAGGCTGGCAGCTAGAGGGTGTGAGTGGGTCAGTGTCCAAAAGTAGCCTCAGATGTTCCAGTTGACATTTGAACACACAGCTTGGGAGGAATCTGTTCACTTTATATGGTGGGTGGGTCTCACGGTAGGGTCCCAGCACCCTTCTTGATGCCTGGCTATGAAGATCTGTGGTCTCTGGGTAGGTCGCACAGGCTTACCTGGTCAAGAGAGTCATTAGCACTGTGTGCTCTTGTCTGTCTTGAGTCCAGAGTGAGAGATCTTTACCATCCTTGCCACGCAAGGAGGGAATAGCAAACCCCTTCTCACCAGAGCCTTCTATTTATTTGCAATCACAATGCAAAACTCTTCCAGAACCAATGTCTAGATCTTTCGAGAAACTCGAGTGTCTTGCACTCTCCCCACTCCCTTTCTCATCTTAAAATTACTTCATCTGACTCCAGTGGAGTTCCAGAGGGAGGTGAACAGTATTTGACCCATCACTGCAAATCACAGGTGTCTTTACAACATCCCTTCTTATTCTCATGAGTAGAAAACTGAGATTCAGCTCAGTCTTCAACACAGAAGTCTTGTATGTCTCATTCAGATCCTCTGCCCCATGGGTGACTGGACTGACACATAATGTGCCAGTATCCTTATACAAATCTGGGATAAACATTGGGCCCAGTAGCCAATGCAGAATTCCACGAGAACAGAGTAAAATCCATATGCCCAGTGGGAGGGCAGATGAGTACAAATAACCAGGGATGGGGCTGACCCAGGAGGCAGACCTCTCCAAGCAGTGAAGAAAATTTCATAGCATCCCCCTAGTTCCAGAGCAGAGAGATAAGTCTGCTGGAGATTTGCACCTTGCACTTTGGCAGTTGACTTGGCTGTAAATGAGATTTGGTAATTTGGGCTGAAAAATCAAAGGTGGCTGGATGTTGTACTGGTCACCTTATTGCCTCACGTGCTGTTGACTACTCAGACTGATGTCTCTTAAGCACGCGATGGCCAGAGTGGATCAGAGATGTGCATCTAGCTCTGTGTAAACATATAGATGGATTCTGTTCCCATCTCAAGTCCAAATCTAGGAAAGACATGCACAGAACAAATATCCTGGGCAGCCATGAGCAGGAGGGAGTGTAGGATTGCATGTTCTTCAGACAGCATATTTATAGAATTGCCCAAGGAGGGTTTTGAGTCAGAGGAAGAAAGTTGTCTCATGCTATAAGGCACTGCTTCTCAAACTTTTTCTTAGCATGACCCCATTGATGACCCAATTTCCTCAGCATGAACCTGCAACCTCCCAAGTTCCCCGCCCCCGGTATCCCTCATTCCTCACTCACAGCCTCCCACATCCCCTCCAGGTGCCCCAGGTCCTGAGCCCCAGCTGCCACCCGCAGGAGATGGATGCTGTGACCAGAATGGAGCACAGAGCCTGGCTTCTCCCCCATGGGTGGCATGACTGGAGTGGAGCCTGTGGGCGGGGGGGGTTCAGATTAGGGCTTCCTGCTGGAGGACCTGGGGCAGGAGGGAGTGCTGTGCTGTCATGGCTAGCAAGCTCAGGCACCTCCTGCCCATTTGGCAACAGCAGGGGTACAACTCTGCACCGCTACTGCTGCCACACCTCACCTTGGTGGCCGTGGCGGGATGGTTCTCCTTCCTGCTCCATGTCCTACCTGCTGGGCCATGAATGCTTTTCCTGCCCGGAGCTGGTTCTGCCCAGCTGCAGCCCTGTGCCCTGCAGTGGGCACAGAAATCTCAGGGAGCACGTGTCCCCTGGCCATGTCACATGTGCTCCCCTGCTCCTCTCTGTTACGTTGCCTGTGCTCCCCCGCCCAGTGTTTTGCCTGTGCCCCCTCCCTCACCACCCCCATTGACTTACCTGCAGGAGCTACTCTCCATGCTGCCTGTCTGCCACATGCATGTGTATGCGTACACACACAGATGGTTCTGTCTGCCTCTGATCACCCTCCCGGCTCCCCCAGCCCCAAGCAGATGCTTGCAGGCTGAAACTCTGCTGGCCTGCAAGGGGAAACCTGCTGTTTCCCATGGTTTTCTCCTGTAAAGGAGAAAATCCGTGGTTTTCCACAGTGAACAGAAAGCCCGGATCCTTGTATCGCAACCCCATCTGCTGATATTGCAACTCCATTTGGGGTCATGGAGTTTAGAAACTGCTGCTATAAAGTCTTTAAGTTGGTCACAGACATGACAGGAAGCCACAATCTTTGGAGCAAGTCTTGGATTTCCAATCTTCATAGGTTAGTGGCATTAAGATTCAGGGGGTTGATCTGGACACTCTCAAAAGTTAGGGGATGGCCGCAGGTTTTCTAGCTGAGACCCTGACATCAGAGGCCAAAGCCCACAGACAGTGTATTAAGTTGTGAGATTTCAGCCATATCCCACCCTTAAACAGGTCTGTGATGGATGGAAGGTGCTGTAGACAAGCAGAGTACCATTATGCCTAGCAAGAGCAATAATTAATGGATGCACAGTTTTAAGGATATCATTAGAGCCTGGGTAAGGGTGTCATTAGAATCCAGAGCTTCAGCAATGTCAGCTGGCCCCTTAGTATTTTGGGCACTGCAAAAAAGCAGTTTTCTGATGCTCTGCTTTATTTAAGTCCCTGGGTAAAAGAACTGGGAGCAGCTTATGGCTGCCTTTCAAATTCTGAGATGCTCACATGCAAGTAAGCACATTTTACATTCTGGCAGGGAAAGGACTAAGATCTAATGCTTCCCTATTGTGTGTATGCAGCTTCATTTATTCTGATGTTCTCTGCAGGCAGGTTTATTAGAAAATCTTCTTTGTCATAAACTTTTTTTTATGGTGAAGGATGAATTGTTTTTCCTGGGCTTATTTGCCAGGAACCAGCTTCAAAAAAGGCAACAAATAGAGCTGGGACACAGCAAGCAGGACCCCATGTTTGAAAAAGCATTAACATCTCTCTGTTCTGGATCCCTTAGGGTACATTCCTGTGATTTCCCTTCTGACTTTTCCAAGTGGTGTGTTTAAGAAAGAACAGGAGTGGCGGGGAGAAGATCTGTCATTTAGTCCATTTGGTTGTTTTATTAACACCACAAAGCAACAGTGATGGTTGGCTTGGCTGCTATGAAAGTAGGAATAAGGCAGCTTGTAGTCTTAGGGATAGTCAGACAAAGAGACTGGCCAGGTTTTGGGTCATAAGCTAAGCAAATATGCCGATAATGGTCAACAGG
>NW_017728909.1:12378620-12410862 GCF_001723895.1 Crocodylus porosus | reverse complement strand
TGGGTGGCATGACTGGAGTGGAGCCTGTGGGCGGGGGGGGTTCAGATTAGGGCTTCCTGCTGGAGGACCTGGGGCAGGAGGGAGTGCTGTGCTGTCATGGCTAGCAAGCTCAGGCACCTCCTGCCCATTTGGCAACAGCAGGGGTACAACTCTGCACCGCTACTGCTGCCACACCTCACCTTGGTGGCCGTGGCGGGATGGTTCTCCTTCCTGCTCCATGTCCTACCTGCTGGGCCATGAATGCTTTTCCTGCCCGGAGCTGGTTCTGCCCAGCTGCAGCCCTGTGCCCTGCAGTGGGCACAGAAATCTCAGGGAGCACGTGTCCCCTGGCCATGTCACATGTGCTCCCCTGCTCCTCTCTGTTACGTTGCCTGTGCTCCCCCGCCCAGTGTTTTGCCTGTGCCCCCTCCCTCACCACCCCCATTGACTTACCTGCAGGAGCTACTCTCCATGCTGCCTGTCTGCCACATGCATGTGTATGCGTACACACACAGATGGTTCTGTCTGCCTCTGATCACCCTCCCGGCTCCCCCAGCCCCAAGCAGATGCTTGCAGGCTGAAACTCTGCTGGCCTGCAAGGGGAAACCTGCTGTTTCCCATGGTTTTCTCCTGTAAAGGAGAAAATCCGTGGTTTTCCACAGTGAACAGAAAGCCCGGATCCTTGTATCGCAACCCCATCTGCTGATATTGCAACTCCATTTGGGGTCATGGAGTTTAGAAACTGCTGCTATAAAGTCTTTAAGTTGGTCACAGACATGACAGGAAGCCACAATCTTTGGAGCAAGTCTTGGATTTCCAATCTTCATAGGTTAGTGGCATTAAGATTCAGGGGGTTGATCTGGACACTCTCAAAAGTTAGGGGATGGCCGCAGGTTTTCTAGCTGAGACCCTGACATCAGAGGCCAAAGCCCACAGACAGTGTATTAAGTTGTGAGATTTCAGCCATATCCCACCCTTAAACAGGTCTGTGATGGATGGAAGGTGCTGTAGACAAGCAGAGTACCATTATGCCTAGCAAGAGCAATAATTAATGGATGCACAGTTTTAAGGATATCATTAGAGCCTGGGTAAGGGTGTCATTAGAATCCAGAGCTTCAGCAATGTCAGCTGGCCCCTTAGTATTTTGGGCACTGCAAAAAAGCAGTTTTCTGATGCTCTGCTTTATTTAAGTCCCTGGGTAAAAGAACTGGGAGCAGCTTATGGCTGCCTTTCAAATTCTGAGATGCTCACATGCAAGTAAGCACATTTTACATTCTGGCAGGGAAAGGACTAAGATCTAATGCTTCCCTATTGTGTGTATGCAGCTTCATTTATTCTGATGTTCTCTGCAGGCAGGTTTATTAGAAAATCTTCTTTGTCATAAACTTTTTTTTATGGTGAAGGATGAATTGTTTTTCCTGGGCTTATTTGCCAGGAACCAGCTTCAAAAAAGGCAACAAATAGAGCTGGGACACAGCAAGCAGGACCCCATGTTTGAAAAAGCATTAACATCTCTCTGTTCTGGATCCCTTAGGGTACATTCCTGTGATTTCCCTTCTGACTTTTCCAAGTGGTGTGTTTAAGAAAGAACAGGAGTGGCGGGGAGAAGATCTGTCATTTAGTCCATTTGGTTGTTTTATTAACACCACAAAGCAACAGTGATGGTTGGCTTGGCTGCTATGAAAGTAGGAATAAGGCAGCTTGTAGTCTTAGGGATAGTCAGACAAAGAGACTGGCCAGGTTTTGGGTCATAAGCTAAGCAAATATGCCGATAATGGTCAACAGGGTGTTTATAATACTCTTGTATTGTTGGTTGTAACCTTGTTGGTCTAAGGATATAGGCAGACAAGGTTCTTTGGGTAAATGTGAGCTCTTTTATTAGACAAACTAAATATTTGGAAAAATTGTTCTTTGCAAGCTTTTGAGCACAAACACCCATCTTCCGGCACAGCCTAAGATGAATCTGTTGGTGTTTGTGTGCTCTCCTGGGTAGAATAGAAGCCAATATGCAAAATACAGGTCTGTGAAAATGCAAACGCATGGCTGTGAGGATCTGAGGGAATGGGAGACAACAGGTGTGAGACAGGTAGGTGTAGGGCAAAGAGGGAATGTTGAACTGGTATAGAATGTAGCTGGTAATATGTAGACAGGCTACCTGGGGTTATCAGATATCAGGTGTGTTATAATGTGCCATGAATCCAATGTCTATATTTAGTCCATTATTTTTTGTATTCAGTAGATTGATGATGTGAAGTTCATAGGCTTGTCTGCAAAAGGTGTTTTGTAAATTCCCCTTGAGGATTAGAACTGAGAGATTGATAAGGGTGTGGCTGTCTTGTAGAAGTGTGCACTCACAGGTAATTGGGTATTTTTGTCTTTGATAGACTTTCAGTGTGCATTTATTCTAGACAGGTAAAAGCACTCTGGTTCCAAAACTCCATGCCATTCCTGGGAGCATTTTCTGTGCCAATTGTGCTGCTGCAGCCAAAGTTGAGAAAGAGTTTTTGTTAGGCCAGGGGTTCCAGGTTAAGCTTGGCAAGAGTCTTGTTTATAAATTTAATTTTCCTATGTATGGGTGGGATGATGTCATGTTGTAAACAGGAAGTAGTTAGAAGGAGGGTATGGGAAATAGAGGAAGGACAGACTGTAACTGAAGGGTGAATGGCCAGCTTCACCAAAACAGGCTTCAAGTTTGAGCCCCCTCATGTATAAGTGCTGGGGGTCAAGGGGAACTCAGTGTTGGACAAGTAGAATTCAGGCTTATGTGCACAGCAGTCATTTTGTATGAGCAAGTCCTGCCTAGATGCTTGTAGAGTATATATATGTTAATAGGCTTAGAGCAATGCAAAAGCTTCATGCCTAGGAATTATGCATGCAACTTTGGGTGGTGCAACTGGGATTTGTCCAGAGGAAATCTCCTTGCAAGCATTGATTTGAAAGAATGAAGAACACAGTGTAAGTGCATACCATAGATAATGAGGAGGAGGGGAAGAAAGTCAAGTCATTCATTTAAAACATCTGCTGTCTGGGGGGTTGGGTAGCATTTGGGCGGTTGTAACATGAGACAGAATTACAGCGTCTCCCTGGGTTGCTTCAAATCTAGCCCATACCAGAACTGGCTGAAAATTGTTACCATCTGATGGGAAAATGAACTGAAATTCTCCGTCTGTAATGAACAGGTTTCCAAAGCACAGTCTGCACCCTGGCTGGAAGTTGTCCTCTCAGACAAAACCAGAACTGAATTGAATGGAGGTTGAAATGCCTCTCAGCCATGGGAGGAGCTGTTAGCTTTGGAACTGAAATATGCTCTCAGGGTGAAACCTTGCCTCTGTTAAAATCAATGGCAAGACTCCTATTGACTTCCAGGGGAACCAGGTTTTCATTCTTAGTTTAATAAAAGAACACACATGCTGCTGATCAGCAACAAACTGTGTTGGACTGATTTTCAGGGAAATGGACTCAGAAGCAGCATTCTAACTGTAATGCAAGCTTTCAAGGCAAGCAATTCAGGCTGTAATATCTGTAGTTCTCTGGGACTTCATATGCAGACTGTCACTGTGTAAGGTTTGCCTACACATGGAAACTTATCCAGAGAACACGAATAACATAATGATGCCTCTTTGGAAGTAGTTTAAGTTAAATTGAAAACATAATAAAACAAGCCCTCCCCCCCAAACAAACAAAAATCAGGCACTGTAAATACTGAGAATGAAGGATCCACAGGAAGTTATACTGCATGAGCTATAGCGGTATAATTATACAGGCATGGCTGTTCTGGTGCAATATCCTCTGTAGGCAAGCTCTTGGAATTTCACACCATACTTGAGATTGTCTAAAAACAGCATGGACCACTGCTACTTCAGCAAAAAAATCCCATTAGCTGCTAGCATGGGTAGTAGTAGTGAGTAGTTTTGATTCTGCCCAGTGGAGGGCAGAGTACATACTAGTACATACCAGTCAAGCAGTACATACTGGGCACATGTACATGTTCATTAAAGCACTTTTTCTTAGTACCTCCAATGTGAGGCACTAAAGAAATGCACGTTAGGCTGCTTTAATGCTCAGTAATGAATGTGCATGGTTTTTAAGTACCGTTTAATGCGCAGTAGCCTGTTTTACCGCATATTAGGGTAATCACAGTTTTTTACATAACACTTTAATGCGCAGTAAAATAGGCTACTGTGCATTAACGTGCACATGTAGATGCGCCTACTATGTAACAATGCAGTGACGCCAAACAGCAAATTCATTTATTTGATTTGATTTAAATGCTGCCCTTTCCAATAAAGGCTCAGGGACAGAGTTGCCAATACAATTTTTTTTGTTTTACTGACAAACAAACCTTTTCACCAGCACATGCTTTTACTCATATATGTTTTACATAAAATAGATGTAACTCTTCTAACAGTCCCTGCCTTGCTGCCAGGCTCCAGATAGAAGGACTAGGTTGAAATTTAGGGATTTCATTTCAACCATAGGAAAAACAAATTTAAAAGCTTGTCAGTAAAAGGTTTGCAAAAAAATTGTCTTGGGTTGGCAACCCTACTTGAGTGCAGCAATGGCTTTACACTAAGTTGACCCCCTCCATTGCTAGCAGGGCCCCCCTACCCACCTGCACAACCTGATGCCCCCAGCACATTGTTAGAAACAGTCTCTAAAGGGTGCTGCACTCCCACACAGATGCCAGTTGCCTTTGCTCTGCTCTGCTCTGTCTGTCAGAGCATCAGTCAAGCTATGGTTGCTTAGTGTTTTTACTGATAGCTGAAGTATTTTATGAATTTTACTGACAGTGATTTTTTAGCCTGATGTTTTACTTGACAGTAAATTTAGTTACAGTTGGCAACCCTGCTCAGAGAGGCTTATAGTAAGAGGACAGAACAACTTGTAAAACACAATTAGGAATAAGAGAGCAAAACAACTTAAAAGGGGAACCAGAGCATCAACATAAGATTAAACCCTTTAACCAGTATCGCAGTTTAACTTTTATTTGCTAAATGCCTGCCCAAATAAGAAGGTCTTACAGTGCTTCCAAAGATGTCCAGGCTCAGGTTCTGGTGAGCCTCAGGGAGGGAACTCCAGAGCTGAGAAGTGACTGCTGAGCATGATCTCCCATGCATTTTCACCAAGTAGACAACATATTCCTGGTACTTGCTGGCATTGTTCTTGGCTGACCTTAGGGATCATGATGGGATATAAGGGAGAAGTGGTTACTTATATATGCAGGGTCTGGGCAGTTTATGGTCATATAGGTCAAAACCAGCATCTTGAATTGTGCCTGGAAAGCTGCTGGGAGCCAGTGCCTCCAATGACCCACCCCTGTCAGAAGGCAGACCTAATGAGTTCTCCAGAACAAAACGGAGATGTATTAGTTGGAAATTAGCATGCATTGCTGTCACAGCTGTTCCAAGGGGAAATATGGTAGATTTTAGTTTGTTGGACTGGCATGACTATATCTTTCCTAAATACCCAAGTTAGCTTTTTAAAGTGTTTTTCTCTGATCAAGGACACAGGTTGCAAATAAAGATTTTTTTGGAACTATTTAGTTGGACTAATAAAGGATATCATCTCTACCAAGAGTTCTGAATGCTCTTCCCTGATCAGCACTCCTGAGACTCTCAGTGATATCCATAAACAGACAACATAGGTGAGAAAGTTGAACTGCCCCACGAGTCAGATCTTCGACCAGTGTCAATTGGCTGAAGTCACTGTGGTTATGCTGGCTTCTACTACCTGAAATTCTGACTTCTAATGCTAAGAAGTTTAGAGATACAAGAGATAAAGGAGCTGCTCTGCTCTTTAAAGAGTCATTATAAGGCGCTGAGCAAGTGGGAGCCATTTTTGGATCACTCCAGCAACTTCTCTTGGGTCTATAGCACCTGTGAATTATGCTGAATATTCTTGAGTGACATTTAATAAAAAGCAATTTCTTTGTAATAGCAGATAGGATTGGAACTGTTTGGAAATCAGACTGTACATTCCATGGATAATTCTAATGCTTTGGGGATAAAAATATGCTCTGAACTGGAACAAAATCCTAAAATAGTTACATTTCCTATTAAATGAGAATTCTGAGAAAATTCTGTTCAGGACCATTGAAATAGTTTTATAAGGTTTTCATTTATTTTGTTTTGACTATGACCTTGTATTAACATATTAAACTTTTCATATATATAATAGGTATAATAAAATGAGTAGTCACGGTCACATGAATTAAAATGAATTTTCCAGTTGAAAACTTTGTCAGAAGTGACATGTGCCTGGAAAACATTTTGATTTTGACAAAACGGCAGTTTTCAATGGCAAATATTTCCATCAAGAAAAAAAAAATTACTCAGTTCTTTCTATGCAGACATCTCCTTTGTAGAACACTCTAATGACAAGTTCCATGCTGTCACATAACAATTAATCACTCACTCTTGCTGCTCATAATTTACACTGTTCAAAATTAACTTCACCTCTTCTTTTGATCTTTAATAGAAAGCTGCTGCTAGATATTTCATATCAGTATTTTATATTATTTATTAAATGTGTAGTTAAGATCCCCAAAGGAATCTAACTCTCCAGGACTCTGTCAATATTCTGCAAGTTTTCTCATGATGTATTCTGCTGCTGCTAGACAATAATATTGGTGCTGAATATTGAAATGAAATGATTGTTCTGTTTGGTGTTGGGAAATACGTTGATTGCAGGGTGTCAGAAGGGTAAGAGAACTCTACGCATACTTAGAATTTGTATTTTTAATTATACTAATTACATATGTGTAGTGATGAACCTGTAGCTCTTTATAGTGAGTAGTGATGTAGTAGAGCCTGTTACTGAAGAGGATCTTCTGAATAGGCACTAGGACTCAAGACTTTCCTTCTTGGCTATAATTTTTGTATTAATATTTGTAGATTTTAGGGGGAAAAGATGAAAAACTTGACTCTGTAATTCAACCAGCCTGGACACGTGTGCTCTGAGTGGTCCGGTGTGAAGAACGTGTGACCCAAGGAATTGTAGGCGTTGACAGAGAGAGATGAATCAGTAGGTGGCAACGAAGAATCAACTGCATCCCCTTCTTTAGGGTATGGACACACATACATTTGGAGTGGTTTTGCTACATGTGTATCGTTCTTGGCTTGCCCACACTCAACTGTTAGAACGAAATGGCTGCTGCACAGTTCGGGGCAAGAGTCCCCTTATCTTTTGAAATGACTCTAAATATATGTGTGTCTGTATCTTTATTTTGTAGGCCTCCAGTCTGCGTCCTAGGTCAGATGAGCTCATTAGGTACGAAATTTTCAGGGGACAGTAGACATGCACCTCCAGCATGCACTTTAAGGTCACTTTTCAGAGGAAAACTGCACTCCGCTAACCACTGGGGTGCTAGCCATATATCTCACTCTCCTGAAGGACTGTGGTTTAACGATTATAGCAAGTGAGTGGGTGTCAGGACTCCTGAGTTTCCTGTTCCTCATTCTGTCACTGTCCTGCTTATGACTTTGGCCAATTCAATTTACCGCTCTATATGTGATATCCATCTGGTACATACGCATTGTTCCTGTTGTGGCGTGGTCTGAAGTTGACCTGTTTGTAGACTATGGGATTTATAAATTCTAAGGCCAGAAGGGAGTGGAAGATGATATAGTGTGTCCTCTTGTGTAACAGGCCAACGACTTTCACCCACTGACACCTGTATTGTACCCGATGACTTTTTTGGCTAATGCATGTCTTCCAGAAGGGCACCCAGGGCATGCCCGCACAAGCAGGAATGTGCATTTCCTCAGGAACAAACAGCAGTGGAATAGGTGCTGCTCCTACTTATCCCTGGGGAACCCCTGTACAAACGTGCTCTGTCATGCACCACGTTGCCTATGGTGGGGTAGGGGAAGCTGGAGCCAGCACGTGGGCAGGCTTTACGTGGGGTCCTCGGGGCCTCTGGGCGCTGCAGCTGTAGCTATCTGGCTGCAGGGAGCCTGATTGACTGCCGGAGTGTGTCTCTGGCTGGCAAGCCTCTGATTTTGGGCAGTGCGTGCTGCCACCACATGTGCCGCTCTGCTTTTTTTTAGGCATTGCTTTTTTGACACTGGGATCTCCAATGTCAAAACATGCCCCCAGTCTTGATCTGGAGTGACTAGGAGTCCATTGCTTCTCTAGGGAGAGGGTTTCACTGTTTGGTTATCCTCTCAGTGAATGATGCATGCCATATTTCTAATTTAAATTCATCTGACATGAACAACAAGGCCTTTCACATCAAGCTCTTGGTGCTTATTGTTTTTCTCTGTGGCGGAAAGTTGTTGTGTACCTGCAAAGCCTTGTTTTTCCTTTTGGCTTAACATAGGGCTGTCAGACACTCCTGGGCTCCTCACAATCTGGATTCAGACCTGGCGGAAGGATGAGCAGAGGAGGTGGCAGGTTGACTGGGGGGCAGCCTGGGGTTAACACAGCTGTCGCTTCCCCTCACTTCCCATGACATAAGTGCCTATTGGAGCTCTGTGGCTGGGATTTGGGTGGCAGGCCCTGCCGCCACTCGTGCTCCCAAATTCCCGATACCTTTGGAAGCCCTGCCGGATGGGTAAAACAGCTCCATGGCAAGCAAACTACTGGGTAAAAACTCAGAATGTGCTCATCCCTCTAACATACTCCCCTCTCTGTAGCGCTTACTTCACTTTACAGGACCACAAATGGGTGTATTAAAAACACATCATCTGTAGTAAAGGCTGGTGGGGTTTGGGGATAGAAACTAGTCTCTCATTTCAGATTAGTGAAACTGTTGGCTCTTGTTAAGAGTACTTTTACAAATAGTTGTAGAGGGTTAGGACATGAATAATGCCATGAATTAATATATTTTAAAAGTCATTCAGTCTGTGGAGTCCAACAGGTTATTAGGTTGCTTGTAACCATGATACGTAAACATCTCTGACACCTATTACCAATGTGCTTATAACCATATAAAACACATGCTTCATATGAGTTTTTAACATCTGTCTGTTGTTAATAAATGATGTAATCAGTATTAATTACTAACCCTTTAGCAATGAGCTCTCAGTGGAACCTTAGTAGACAATGCAGAATGGCTAGTAGGGCTGTGCGAAACGGCACTGTTTCGTTTCGCCTTGTGTTTCAACGGTTCGAGGAAACAGTGTTTTGTCTCAAATTTCATTTTGAGTTGAAACACCTGTTCTGTTCCATTCCATTGAAACAGAAAGTCTGTTTTGACACTGTTTTGAGTTTTGCTGAGGATGGGAAGTCAGCCCAGCTGATTGCTAGATCGCGCGGGGGCTGGAAGGCAGCCCAGTGGGGTTGCTTCCCCATCTCCCGTGCTGGATCATGCTGGGGGCGGGAGGCAGCCCAGCTGGCGTGATCTAACACAGGGGATGGGGAAGCAGCCCCACTGGGTTGCCACCCGCCCCGGCGTGGTCTAGCACAGGGGACAGGGAAGCAGCCCTGCTGAGCTGCCTCCTGGCCCTGGCATGACCTAGTGCAGAGGATGGGAAGTCAGCCCAGCTGGACTAACTTCCCATCCCCAGCCTATGGTTGAAACGTTTCGACCAGCCTTGTTTTGTTTTGAGGCTATTTCAGTGGCCTTTGTTTCATTCCTATTTTGCTGTTTTGACTTTGAAATTGGTCGAAACAGCGTCGGAATAAAATGGCTGGCAAAATTTTGCACAGCCCTAATGGCTAGGTGAGCAAAACCAACCAGGACTGGTCTGAAATAATCTTTTCCTGGGCAGCTACAATTACAAAGGTAACTGTTCCTTGAAAGACTTCCTAGCTGTACACAGCCGCTTTGAATCTGTCAGCTTTCCAGAGAGTGTTGCTGGCAGATACAGCCTTCAAAGTCCAATCAGAATGACTTCTCTGTGGAGGTCCTTTTTATCTTTTATTTTTGTAATGGGGCAGGTTTCAAGGCAGGGTTTTAAATAAGAGCAAGTGGCCAAGATGGAGATAAGCCGCAGACACATTCAGCGCTGCCAGCTCCCAGCATGTCTCCATCTCCAGGCTGAGCAGATTGGGAGAGAGGAATGAAGATCTGTTGCAGTTAACACAACCTGTCTGTGACTGGCCTGTGGGCCGAACTCTCCAGAAGCTGCCACTTCCCTCTTTCCTGTGATCTTATAGAGATGTACACATAGTACCTCAGCTCTACTCCAGCAATGCTTTCTTGCTAGGTTCATGCACGCATACACTCGGTGAACGCATGCACACACAAGCTGTTCATGTCTCTTTAAGCAGACCAGGTTGTTTTACCCAGGGGAAAAAATCACATGCATCACAGGCAGCTTAACAATATAAAGCAGACTTTGTTTCCAGTTAAATGTGACAGTCCTTCCCGGGCAGCATCTGCTTAAGCATTTCCTTTCTTTCTATCTATCTTTTTTTCTTCTTTTTTTTTTTTTTTGAAGATATCTATTTTCTGTGCAAACTAAAAGCCTGATCCTGCAACTCATTAGTTACAGGAATAGTCCTCTTCATCATGGACTTATTGTCTTCAAAGGATTGTTTTTATATGTGGAAGGCTTCAGGGTATGAGGGGAGTAGAGAAGGGGGGAATCTCGCTGTTTTTTGGACTTCTCTCTATAAAGCTTGATATATGTCCCTCTTTGGGAAATCCAATTGTTAGTTTTTGGATCATGAGCCAAATGTCTTCATTAATAGCTGCACTTCAACATCAATACATAGAATATTAGCTCTGGGTAATATTGTGCACGCTGTTCTTGGCTAGGGACAGAAATTACACATAAACTGGTCTATGTGATCTGAAACTGGTTTAAATCTGCAACACAACAGAAGTTCAGTGCACATAAACTACTTACAAAATGGCTGAAGCTGGTTTAATATAAACCTGGATGGACGTACTATCAGACCTAACTGATTTAGGTTAAATTGATTTATTGAACTTCTTTCCCATATCCCCTCCAGATTCAAGTTAACTCACAGTCTCCCAGCACCTTGGGATGCTTTGCACCTCCCCGCAAAGTCCAGTCCGCAGGGTGGGTGGCCTTGCTCTGGCCCAAGCTGTCTGCTCCAGCCAAGCAGGGAGGTGTGCTCTATCACCCGCCAGCTTCTGGCCTGGACCACTGCAGCCATGTGGCTGTATTTCCAGAATCAAAAATGAATGTGTCTTTTCACTTGCTTATTGATTCAATCTATGCAGATTTGACTATCCTGTGAAGATTGAATCAATTCAACATCAGGATTTTTGACTTTCTGTACTTAGCCCTCATTATAAGTGTTGGCTGTCAGTAAAAGATCAGCCTGTAGATTCCTTACTCACACTGTCATGTGAGTAAAGACTTGTGAAACTAAGTTGTTTCTAGAGAAGTACCACTGAGTCAGAGGCTCATCCCTACCTGTTTTAGCATACTTAGTGATTCTGTGTGAATAGCTGAACTTGCAAATATTAAGATGAAAAACACTGGGAACATGGTACTGCCCATTGCCTGCACCATGATCTGGCCAGTTTCAAATCTGTTTTAAATGGACAGTTAATCTCCCTTGTAAAAGTTGTTTTTAAACTGAGCTCAAATTTACATGATTTGAAAACTAAGGAAATTTCAAACCAGCAGAAGCGTGAGTTTTTAGCACAGGCTTCCAGCAGGAATAGGAAAGGCAGAAACACTAGCTAGTTTTAAGGTGTAGTTTGATAAATTCATTAGTAGGATTATACTGTTGAACTGTTTGAACTCGCTGGTACTGGAGTAGATGACCGAACAGATTCTTCTAGTCTTGTCTTCTTTACTTTAAGATTTAATTTTTTTTTAGGAAATGCTTAGGAAATGGGACACCTCACGTCCAGCTGACCCCCTTCCCAGAGCACACCCACAAGCCTGGGGTCGCTGCTGCCACCACCCAGGAGTCTTGATCTATCCATGGCCCTGTGCCCCCTGGGATACATGATTTATACTATATGTGGGAAAATAAATCACCCAAGATAATTTCCCTTAAATATCAAACTGGCCTACTCCAACATGCCAAAACACAAACACGACTAGGGTGCCACATGCAAACTTTTATAAAACATATGAATGGATTTTACAGTATCTTGGCCACAGGACCATGGACTTTAGGGAACTTATTGCAAAAAGTTCTTTCTGGTCTTTCAACAAACTTACAGAAGTGGCCTGTTTTTAAATTTCTGTTTTTTGAAGCTTTTAAATTCAAATATTATGGGCCTCATAAATCCCTTTCCAGCAAAACATTGTTTCCTTAGAAAATTTTTTACTGGCTTTAGCTGTAGGCTGTACTTGCACCTTTGTTAAAGGATCTCAAGTTGCTTCATCTATTTATATTAATCAGTCCTCACAACAAGCTTCCAAAGTATTATCTTCATTTTATTGATGGAGAAACTGAGACATGAAGTAGCTAAATAGCTAGTCTATGAATCCTACAGGGAATCTGTGTCAGGGATTAACCTCAGAATTGCTCACTTTTCAGTTCACCTTAACCATTCACAACTACTTTTCTTTGCTGTGATATTTGCCCTGTGCCAAACTGCATGGCAGGGAAAGTGGTAGTGTAAAATCAAGCATTCCTCAGATAGGACCTATTCCCATTACACTAATCCTAGCACTGCTGTTCCATGCAGATGCTTTGCTTTTAGGTTAGCCACTTTCTGCATTCCCCCAGGGTGGCTGCAACATGGCTCCAGAGAGCAGCTCTGTGTCAGACCGCTGGCGTAGTTAGCACTGCCGTAATTTGAGCATGAACGCTTGTGTTGTGGACGTGAAGGTGAGTCAAATGAACTGGAATAATTAGTTATCAGTGTTCATATTTTGCAACAACATGAAGTAATGAAGTGCTAAATTCTGCCCTCTGTAAATTCCCTAAATTGACCTTCACTTTGCTGCTGAGGCAAGACCTGATAGAAGAAGAGGAACTAGGAAGTATTTTTGTTAGTGCTCCTATTGCTGGTATTGTGATATTATTCTACATCTTCCATTCAAAAAGCTAGAAGTACTGTTTTATTTTTATGAGTTCCTCTCCCCCATGAAACAGTTCACAGTTAGAGGCACTGAGGCACAAAAAAGGTACACAGGCCACCCACAACTAGATTTCAAAGGACTGTGTGATCATGCTAGTGAATAAGAATCTCCCTTGATTCCAGACCTGTTGGAGTATGCTTAGATCAGGGGCAGGCGATTATTTCAGGTGGAGGCCCACTTACTGAGTTTTGGCAAGCCGTCAAGGGTCATGTAACAAGCAGCCAGGGGCAGTAAAATATTAATTTTCTAAAATTTTTAGGGGCTCCGTGGGCCAGACAGAATTACCTGGAGGCCTGCATCTGGCCTGCGTGCCACGTTTTGCCCACCCCTGGCTTCGGTACATGATGGGTTGCTCCATCAGTTGAACATGTAGAAGACACGAGGGAAGTCAAGCCTTGCTCTCACCTTTTTGACTCAGAGCCACTGGACTGCCATTGAGTGGACTGTAGTTCCCTGATGTAATTGAGATAATAGGAGAGAGATGTTTGGGGACTGGGAGACACTGGTCCTTATGGTTCTCTCACTGGTTCTCTATACCTTGCCCTGATTATGAGCAGTAGAGACAGGAAGTGGAATGCAGAAGAGCCAGAAGTCAGAAACAGGTAGCTGTGGTACTTATGCTTGCGACTGACTGGGTGGATTCCAGACACATGACATGCTCCAGGTTACAACAGAGTAGGGACTTCTGGACTTGTCTACATGTGGCGATTTAAGGCACTTTAGCCATTTTTAAGGTGCATTAAGGGCATGGGTCTACATGTGTATATGCTTAATATACCTTAAAAATGGAGATTTTAGTTTAATTACACCTAAATTTAATACCTGCATAAAGCGCTTTAACCCATGTGTAAACACCTTAAGGTGCCTTAATACTGTCTATGTGACTGAGCAGGCTGAAGCTGAGTCTGTGGGGCACCACGGTACCACCCAGTGCTGCCAAGTAGAAGATGTGGTGGGTGCTATCCTGTCCTGTATCCGACTGGATGAAACACCTTATGACTTGGGTCTGGTTCAAAAAAACTCCTGCATCCAAATATTTATCCAAACTATCAGTAGAGAAGAAGGATGGTTCAATGGTTTTGGCACTAATCTAGGACTTAGAAGACCTAGGTTAAAAAAACTAAGATTGAAGACTTAGAGGGAGTGTCTACACATGAATTTACGTGCGCCTAAACCCGCATTAATGTGATATAGCTGTGTGTCTACACATGACACCTTGAAGTGCTTTAAGGCAGCTCCCTGGGCACATGCATTGGCAGCCTTCCCTATTCAGTACCCTGGACAGCCCCCACAAGCCTGTGGCTGCATAGCCGGGTGGTGCAGCCCAGCGCCAGACGAGGGGGTGGGAGCCTTCAGTTCCCCCGGACACAATTGGCCCAGCCCTGGCCCCGGACCCAGATGTTCCTGACTCCTCCCCATGTTCCTGACTCCTCACTGTCAGATAAGAGCAGGCAGGAGATGAGCCCCTTCGGCCACTGGGTGCCGCCAAGAAGAAGATCCAGCAGGTACTGTTCTACAAAGTGCAGGTGCTGGAGTTGGAGCAGCAGTTTTGGCAGCAGCGGTCCCTGTTGGTATGCTGACCAACTTGGGACTAAGTTGACAGATGGGACAGGGGGTGCAAGGGCTCCTGCCAAAGTACAAGGGAAATCTCCCCCCTCCCCCCACCCATGAGCTCCTACAGAGGCAAGGGCAACGTAGCATGGGCAGGCTAGGTGCAACGTGGTTGGAGACTCGGCTCTCTCCTTGGCCCACCGTATTCAGAGCTGAGCCTGCACCTGTGTTGGGCTGAGCCTGCCTGAGCTGAGCTGTGCAGACCCCCAGGAGCTCAGCCGCCTTTCCCATGGGCAGTGTCCATCAGGGAGGCCAGGCACTTGCCTGAGAAGGAGGTGGGTGGAGCAGAGAAAGCTGTGCCAGGTGCTGTGGGCAGAAGCAGTCGCAGCCCACCTGCTTTCCTGGGCAGGAGTCATAGCACAGGCTTCTAAGAGTGCCTGAATCCTGGGTGGGCAGCAAGGCATCTCACCCCTGCAGGGCTGCATTGCCCAGCCAGCAGACCTGCTCTGAGGGAGAGGCGCAGGGGAGATCCTAGCAAAAGACCTGTCTATGCTGCACTTCCCTCTTCCCCTGCAGGGAGTCATGGGGGACCTGTCTCGTGCTTTGACAGGAGCCGTCATGTCTCCTGCCCCCTCTGCCGACTTAGTCCCAAGTTGGTCAGCACACCGACAGGGACTGCTGCTGCCCGAATGGCCACTTCAGCTCCAGCATCTGCACCAAGCTGAACAGCACCCACTGCATCTTCTTTTTGGTGGCACCTGGCAGCAGTGCAGGACACTATACGCTCAGCTCCAGCCTGTACTCACTTCAGCCTTGACACTAGGGAGGCAGGAACACATGCGGATAGGGAGGGGAGGTTACAGCGGGGGCCAATCACATCCAGTGCGGGCTGCACCCCCCAGCTATGCTCCCACAAGCTTTTCACGGCTGTGCTGACCAGGGCAGGCTGCCAACGCATAGAATAATAAAAAATTAGGTTTGGAAGGGACCTTAGGAGGTCATCTAGTCCAACCCTCTGCTCAAGGCAGGAACATCCCCAACTAGATCATCCCAGCCAAAACTTTGTCTAGCCAGGTCTTGAAAACCTCCAAAGATGGAGCTTCCACCACCTCTCTGGGCAGCCTGTTCCAGTGCTTTACTACCCTCCTTGTGAGAATATTCTTCCTCATATCTAACCTAAACTTCCCTTGTTGCAACTTGAGCCCATTGCTCCTTGTTCTGTCATCTGCCACCACTGAGAACAGTCCAGCTCCATCCTCTTTTGAACCCCATTCAGGTATTTGAAGGCTGCTATTAAATCTTCCCTCAGTCTTCTCTTCTCTAAACTAAATAAGCCCAGTTCCCTTAGTCTCTGCTCAGATGTCATGTGTCCCAGGCCCCTCATTATTTTAGTCACACTCTGCTGGACTCTCTCCACTTTGTCCACACCTTTTCTGTTGTGGGGGGAACAAAACTGAACATAGTACTCCAGATATGGCCTCATCAGTGCTGAATAGAGGGAAATAATCACCTCCATTGACCTACTGGCAACACTCCTCCCAATCCAGCTGAGAATGCCATTAACCTTCATGGCAACAAGGGCACGCTGCTGGCACATATTCAGTTTATTGTCCACTGTCTCCCACAGGTCCTTCTCTGCAGAGCTGCTGCCCAGCCAGTCAGCCCCCAGTCTGCACCAGTACATGGGATTGTTCCTAAGTGCAGGGCTTTGCACTTGTCCTTGTTGAACCTCATGAGATTCTTTTTGGCCCAATCCTCCAGTTTGTCTAGGTCACTCTGAATCCTAGCCCTACCCTCCAGCATATCTACCACTCCCCCAGCTTGGTGTCATCTGCAAACTTGCTGAGGGTGCACTTTGTGCCATCTTTCAGGTCGTTGATGAAGACGTTGAACAAAACTGGCCCCAGGACCAACCCCTGGGGCACTTCACTTGATACCACCTGCCAACTAGACATTGAGCTATTGATTACTACCCTCTGAGCCTGATGCTCCAGCCTGTTTTCTGTCCATCTTAAAGTTCATGCATGCCTGTACTTCCTTAGCTTGCCTGGGAGAATGTTGTGGGAGACTGTATCCAAAGCCTTGCTAAAATCAAAGTGTATCACCTCCACTGATCTCCCTGCATCAACAGAGCCAGTCATCTCATCATAGAAGGCAGTCAGGTTGGTCAGGCATGCCTTGCCAATGGTGAATCCATGCTGACTGTTTCTAATCACTTTCTTCACCTCCAAGTTCTTAGAAATGGATTCCTTGAGGATCTGCTCCATGTTTTTCCAAGAGACTGAGGTGAGGCTGACTGGTCTGTAGTTCCCTGGATGTTCCTTCTTCCCTTTCTTAAATATGGGCACTATGTTTGCCTTTTTCCAATCATCTGGGACCTCTCCTGATCTCCATGAGTTTTCAAAGTTGATGGCCAGTGACTCTGCAGTCTCATCAGCCAACTCCCTCAGCATCATGGGGTGCATCCCATCCAGCCCTATGGACTTGCACATATCAAGCTTTTCTAAGTAGTCCCTAACCTGTTTTTTCACCACTGAGGGCTGTCCTGCCGGTGCAGTAGTTTGGGAGCTGACCTCACCTGTGAAGACTGAGGCAAAAAGGCATTGAGCGCTTTAGTCTTTTCTACATTCTCTGTCACAATGTTGGCTCCCGTATTCTGTCAGGGACCCACACTTTCCTTGATCCCTGGCATCTGCCCAGTCAGCCATGTTAAGGCACCTTAAGGCATCCACGTGTAGACACGAGCCTAAATGACCTTAATGCACCTTAGGCAAAGGTGCATTAAGTTTAGGCACATGTACATTCACATGTAGACATGCCCCCTAAGTCTTAAGTCTTTGTCTTTCTAACCTGTATCTTTTAAGTCCTAGTTCAGTGCCAAAACCATTGAACCATGTTCTTCTCTATTGATAGTTTGGATAAATGTTTGGATACAGAAGTCTTTCTGAACCAGACCCAAGTCATAAGGTGTTTGATCCAGTCTGATACAGCACTGTTGGGCATATGCAGAGCTAAATTGCCTCCTTGGCTTCAGTGGTGTTACTCATTGGAATGAGTAGCCTGCCATATTCCAATGTTGTATTGGAAAGGGATAGCTAGGAAGCAGCAAGGTTTGTGCAATAGGAAAAGAGTCAGTGGTGAATGAGATGACTGAACATTAAAGGTGGCAAAAAGAAAACAAGGAGACAAAGGAAGAAGAAAGTCAGCTTGTTCTACCAACACACAATGTAGTTAGCCCCACAGATCTCTGATCCTCATGGCACTTGGGCCTTATCAGTCAGCTAGGCCTGGTGCCTCCATCTGCTTTCTGATATGTTATCTCCTCTGCTGACGCAGTCTCAGCATGCTGTTTTCATATACTTCATATCAGGGCAGCTGATCCAATATGGCTTCAAATTACTATTTAAATATCCTAGTCAGCTGTCAAAATAAGGGCAAGAAGCAACAAGGCAAAATCGGGATTTTGGCTGGTGGGGAGGTGGAGAAAATAATGAAGTCATTAAAGGTCCCAGAACCCTATCACGGGTCAGAGGGATTTGAGAGGTGCTGGGATTTCCAGTTTGAAGACGCATGTAAATAGACTTACCACACCAAGGGAAGCCCTGTGCCTAGGTACAGATAGTCAAAACACCCACGGCAGAATTGATCTAAGTTGCATGGTTTTGTGTAAGCGGCATAATTTAGATCGGTAGTGAACAAAACACACATTTGCCCTTGCAGGGTGAGGGGCAAATCTTAGACCAGATTCTGCCATTTTTAAACCAATCTACATGTGCTGAACTTCTGTTCTGGTATGGGTATAGACCGGTTTCCTGATCACTCATTCCGGTAAAGGTGTAATGTCTGCACCTGGCCTTCAAGGCTTGTCAGTCCACTGGGATGGGAGAGCTGGCAGGGCCTCATAGTGCCCTCCCAGGTTTGCTTGAGGGCAGAAGCCCTCCAGACAAATGATACTGCTTCCCCACCATGCCTGCATTGTATGGAGCTGATAAGGGCTGCATTACCAACCCAGTAATTGCGCTGAGCTTTTCCCCCTCTCACCTTATCTGGGGAGTGGAGAATAAGGATGTGATCTGAAGGCCAGTGGAGTTTTTGGGAGTCTTTCAGTAGGCTTTGGAGTTCTCCAATTAATTCTCCAGAAAATTCCCTAAAAAAGCAGCTCTCAGTACAGAGACTGGTTTGTTAGACCAGGGTTTCCCAACATTTATGTGTCCAAGGGCACATTCAAATTTAAAAGAAAAAATAGTGGGCACCAATATGAATACATTAGCAAAAAATATTAAAAACTTACCTTCTATAATTCTGGATGGAGCACGCACCCCCAAGAAAAAACTTTGAAGTCCGAGATGTGGTTGATCTGGAACACTTTGAATACGTTACACGTGGTTACATGGCTGAATTCAGCCGGTCGGTCTCTTGGGGCTGACTTGAGGTAATTTCTGGATATGCGTATGTGCATAGTTTTGAGTGGCGCCACTCCGTCACTGCGTCAGGCAGACTGACTCAGTCTCATTTTGGTGGCGGTTGTGTACAGCCCGTGAAAATTTTTTTTGAAGTGTTGCTGTTCTGAGTTCAATCACAGTGACAGCATTTTTTGTTGGAATAGTGATTTTTACTGAGCGTGAAAATGCATGCGGGCACCTGAATAAATCTCTGGGGGTGCCATGGCGCCCACAAGCACCACGTTGGGAACCGCTGTATTAGCCTAAGCTGGTTCGTCCAGTTGCTAGGATCTTTGCTTACCTGTCAGAAGACCAAAATGCCACCTTGGAAATAAGGGAGTCCAACTGGAGACTGCTCAGGTGCTCGGACTTCCCATTCCCTTGATTTTGAAAGCCTGGCCCCCTTTTTGACTTGAAACAGGGGAGAGTATCTGACCCTCCATCTCCCCTCTCTACCTAGCATTGCACTTCTCTTCTGCGAGTTCCTGCTGTGGCGGATTATGGAGAATGTGGCATGTGAAAGATGCAATTAGTAGCTGTTGAATTTGACACACACATTTCCAGCATAATAATCTTTGCCATCAAAATGCCCGACAGGGTCAAGAGCTGCTCTGCAGAGTGGCAGTGTCCATGCTGCTGTCACTATGGGGAGCACAAACGAGAGGCGGTGCGATGTCTCTGGCTTGCTCCTGCTTATGGATTTCTCTCTGCGGTGCCAAGTAGTGCTGTGGAAACAAAAGGCTACGGAAAAGAAGTGAATCAAGCTCTCAGTTCTCCCGATGCCTTGTGGGCAGTGATTTTAGGTTACAGTGGACATCTGATCCAAGGCTGAGGAAAAGAACAAATAATTGTTCCTAGATTAAATGTTATAGGACGTGCTCCCTTGCACTTCACTCTTGAGATCGGCCTTTGAGCTCAGTTAAGGGACTGTTGCCTTAGGTCCAGATTTTGATCTCTGGAGCTTCAGGATAAAGCTGGAATAAATCTCTCCCAGTGCTGTCAGTAGAGTTGCTCTGGATTTACACTAGTGTAGATAAGATCAAAATTTGGGCCTAAAGCTGAGGCACCTCAATGAAGCTCCTAGTTAGTCACGGATGGTGAGCAGAGCGGGCTACGCTATCGATGACACAGAACGGAGCGGGTGAATTTAACTGTCTTTTCTCTTTGTCTCTGTTTGCTCGATGATCCTTTCTGTGAACAGATTTATGTCAGTGTGGCACTCGCTGTGGGGTGTCGTGGTAGTTATATTACTTGCTCGTGTTTCTCTTTCTGGTTGGAAGGCTGCTCCTGCATAGACCTACTGAAGGATTTCCCAATGCTTCTGCTTTTCCCCTCAATTACTCAAAGGAAATGAACAAAAAAGGATGATGAATTATAGCTAAACAAGCTTGTAGCTTTTATTTCAGTGAATGTTCCCAAATGCAGCTGGCAGGGATTTGCCCCCTCCTGTCTGAGCTTTTCTTAATCATAAGTGGAAAAGCATTGTAATCTGTTGTACACCAGAGACACCCAACATTTCTGTAACTGAACCTCCAGCCCTGACCCTGCAAAATCATTCAGGGTCCAGTTTTGTTCCAGCCACCAAAACCATGCTCAGATCGGCTTGCTCACCAGAGCAGGGTTTAAGTTGTTCACAATGTGGGTGCTTGGCTACATGGGTGTGTGTTCAGTCTTTTCTTTTGCTTTTGATCCAGTGGTGTTTGCAACTCTTCCTCTTCATTCAACTCTACTAGGCCTGGCTTGATTTTTAATGCAAAAAATCATTTTGAACTACAGATCTCAAATACATTTGCTGGTTGACTTCTCTCCCTGCTCCTGACTTCTAGCTGCACCCTGGGGAAGAAGCACATTTGAAGTGCTTTGTGTTTGAGTTCAGTGAACCCCCTTCTCCCCGCCCAAACAAATAAGTACAATAAAGCCATGGAGATGCACATCCTGCTTTGGGGAAAAAACTGGATGTGGCTTAACTTTACTGTGAACTATGTGGCAAGTCTCGTACCGTGGCAAGGCTCGTACCGTGCAAAGCTCCGTGTTCACTATTGACACGTAGTACCATAAATCATTTGCAATAAACTTCTTGTACAAGAGCATAACATTGGTTCACGTTCACGCCGGGTGAGACCCAGCTTTCTCTGAGGTTCCCAACCTTTAGCGAACCCGATCTGAGATTTGAATTTACAAGAAAAGGTTGACTCAGATCAGGTTTCCTGTAGTGTTTGGTTTCATTGTGAGCATTGTCTGGTGACGCTGTGATCATGTTTTATGTAGTCCATTGCACAGTTAAGCACATCGTTAAAGCTGCATGAATAATGTTTTAGTTCGATGGTCCAACAAGCAAATGAAAAAAAATTACTTTGAATTCACTTCAACACTTTTCCCCCCCTTCAATTTTGTTTTTTTTCCAGTAGAATAGGAAAAACCAAAGAATGATTTTGAGTCTACCCTAAACATTTAATTTGCCCTAAAATTAAACATTTCATTTCATTGACAGTTTTAAACTTTCTCTTAAAAAAATGAATCTTTTCTAAAAAAAACAGTTGGTCAATTTTTTGGAAGAAACATGCCATTTAAAAAACCCCTCATTTTTTAAAGTCAAAATAAAAATGTGTAGGTTCTCAAAATCTTTTCCTCATTTTTATTGGTATTTGTACAAAATGATTTGCTGAATTTGAACTGAATTCACGAATAGTTTTTACCTTACTGAAGGTCCAGTTTTTGTTTAATATTTGGTGAAAAAAATTCTCAGGGCTCTAAGTGTAACGAACATGGACTTTGGAAGCAACATCCCCTGCTTTGCTGTGCAGAAGACCTGGAGTATTGTCAGACTCCAGACTTGGTAGTATCTGGAGTGGATTACCTGAGACCAACCCTGAGGAGTTGTGAAATGATAGGTTAGCCCTGCAGGGGCTATTAATGGATTTCAAGAGATAAGGAAGTGCCTGTTTATTTAAATGCCTATGGGAAAGTCACTCTGTTTTATGCACTTAGCCTGCATGCAAGATATATGGCTAGCTTGTGGTAGACAAATATGCTGATATTTTGCTGATAATCTGTAGTGAGAAATTATTTGTATACAATGCTCAATGATGCTTTTTTTATTTTGCATGAGTCCATGTTGAACGGGCATGGAGATGCACCATCCCAGAGGAAGTTCCTGAAGCAATTCTGGGACTTCCTTTCCCTGAGGTAGCAGGGGGTCCCACCTGCCCCCCCTTCCTCCCAAGGGACCCCAGAAGTTGCTCTGCACTTTCCTGAGCATAGAAAGAAAGCCCCCTGCCTGGAATACATGGCAGCAGGTGGTGGGGTCTGAGGCCCTGTGTGCAATGCACTGCACCCTGGCAAGGCCCTGTGCAATCTTTCCTGGTGTGCGAGGACATTTCAAGCTGTCAGTTGTAAAGAATGGTAGTGAAGTGCTCGTCGCCCTGCAAACCCTTCATTCTTCATGGCTCTCTTTGCCCGAGGGCTGTCGATTCATTATTTCTGGAACAGCCATCCATTAGCAGCACTGAGAGCAAACAGCCCAGCTCGATTGAAGATGGAGCTTGATTATTTTATGAAAGTGATTACCCAACGTGGGCGTTGGTAATAGCAGGAGGCTGGGCTCTGCAACCCATGAGATTCCCTCCAGTCCCGTCTTCCAGTCTGGATCCTAATTATGCCTTTGCCATTATCTCCCTGGCTCCCTGGTCTCTTCAACGCTTCTGTACCTTTATTTTCCCTATCAATAAAGTGAGTCTGATGTGGTATTATCATCCCCATCATTTAAAAGAATCATGAGCCAGACCCACCCCAAAATCATGGTATTGGTATAAAATAATGAAGGGTGTTAAATGATAATTTTGGGAGGAGCTTTTTTATTCTGTTTCCAAGTCTTTTGGGTGCAGTTGAGTCTTGAATGTCTCTATACAACTGTGAGGTCTAGGACCTTGCCCTTTTTTGTGAACAGAGAGCTGAGCATTTCATACAATTACTTGAGGCTGGAAGAAAGTCACCAAATCTCATGAGATTTGTAATAAGATTATGAAAGCCAGCAACAGCAGTGCTCCCATCCACTTTACAGGAGAGTTGTGAGGCCAAACTAATTAATATGGGAGATGATCTGAGGAAAAGCACTACAGAAAGTGCAAATTTTAATTGACTGCATTTATACCTTTATTGCTATGGTGTCTGAGCAACTCGCAGTCTAATGCATCTGTCCTCACCCGTAAAGTGGGGAACTGCTATAATTCCTGCTTACTGAAGGAGAACTGAGGTGTAGAAATACCGAGCCATTTCCTTGACATCACATAGAAAGAATGTGACAGAGTCGGGAACTTCAGTCTCCCATTGCAATGCATAGGAGATGCATGCATGCAGGTGCACGTGCACCCCCTGAGTTCGGTTGTGCACCCCCTGGAAGTGCCAGTTGTGAAACTGGAAGCGTACTTCGGGTTTCACCACTGGCTTGGTGATCAGCTGCTGGGTGACTCCCCTGGCTGGCGATTGGCCACCGGCAGACCCCCTCTCCCAGTCAGCAATTGGCCACTGGGGGACCATCCCCCCCATCAGCGATCTGGTGCCCCCCCCCAGACTCGGGAGGCACCAGTCACCCATGGCATAATACCCCAACTATCAGACCATCCCCTGGTTTATGACTAGCACCCCCAGTGGTGGGGGAGAGAGGGGTGGGAGGGATATTGAGGCGTTATTGGCGGAGCCATTTCTTTGGTTAGGAAAGTTCATACCAGTGGTGGCCTTGGGCTTGTTGGGGCCCTGGGCAAGAGAATCATTTGGGGCCCTTTGGAGGCTTAATTTTGATGGCCTATAAGCAAATCAGACATTTGTGGCAAAATTTTGGGGCCCCCTAAACTGCGGGGCCCTGGGCAGTCACCTGGTTCGCCCTCCTTTAAGGCCACCACTGGTCTTACAAATGTTACCAAGAGCCTACATGGGCCTTCACTAGGGCTGAACGGGGGGTTACATTAAAATATAAGAGATTCTCCATTTTTTCCTTTCTTCTCTGTGCTGACTTTCTTCTCTGTCGAAAAATTTATCCTAATGAACTTACAAGAGTATTTCATTGACCCACAGCCTTGCATTATGTTACAGACTAAATGTAAGTAACTTAGATGAGGGCTTTTTAATTCACTATGTGATGACAACAGAACAGGAGCATTCACTGATTTTATTGAATGCTTTAAGCCATTGCACTCATATAACACTCTTTATTCAAGCTTCTTCAATCTCTTCTTAAGTGTGAATTAGGTCCCACCTGATGAGAATTGTGGGGTTCTGTTTCTTCCAGGAGGAGAAAAGTCCGGCATAGGTTAACTTATTCACCAGAAGGAACACAGCAATTGAACACCAGGAGTAAAGATTAGTTTCTCCATGTCTCAGTTTGAGTTTGTATCACATCATTGCAACTGGGGTCCAGTGGGCAGCTGCACCAGTTACAGAGCAGAATAGTATAGATCACCTTCCCCATTGGCTTTCATTCCTAAGGGACCACATTCAATACTGGGTAGTGGACTGAGCACAGATATGAGTCAGTGCACAAAGACTGCTTCTCCCAGCTACGAAGAGGTTTCTTCTTTAGAGACTTATAGTTTGGAGCTGAAGAGCTGAGGGTTCCAGTTCCAGCTCCAGCTGCACATGGACGTGTAGTTAATAAAGTAGTTGAGTTGTTACCACCTAAACTACGCTATTGTCTGCAACGTGCATTTGTAGCTACTTTACAGGGACGGTCTAGCAGACTAAGGAATTCATACTTGTGGGATGCACAGTATCTTGTCAACCTATATTTTTTATCCACAGATGTTCCCTGTTCAGTCCCCTATACTTCAGGAAAGCTAGCTGCTGTGACATGCGAATGTTCAAGGAACATAGGATCAGAACAATGGCCATCTAGGCCAGGACCTTGAGTCAGCTGGCAGCCTATGTCAGATATTTCAGAAGATATCCATGGTGGAGTAACTCCTGCCATTTAATGGCTGACAAATCGTGGAACAGACGAGTTTCGTGTATGGTTCTGGCTAGAAGTCTACTTTTTTTTCCTTCTAAAAGAAGTATAAAAACCACAGTTGATTTATAGGCAGGACTGATCTCTAATCAAGCCTCCAACAGTCTTGACTTTTGTACTTGCAGCATGTTTGTGTATGTGTAACCTGGGGACACCCAAGTGTGTGCCCCATCCTCAATTGGATAGGATAGATGGGCAGGCAACAGTGTTGTGAGAGGGATGCTGTGACTTGGGTACAGATCCCTCTATTGTCTATAAAGCCACACCACACAAAGGGTTCTTAACTATATACAGAATTTATTTAACATATAAAGAATTATATACAACTGTATATATGTATGTATCTATATATATATGTATATATCCCACAGCAATAGATAATATTAGAGAAAATTAACTGCTATACACTCTTATAAATACACATACTTACAACAATATTTGGGAATGGGGTTGCACGGGGTATGCTTTGAGAGTGGCTCTCTTACCCAGGATCCTGAGATCCTTAAGGTAAGCCACTAGGCCCACAGGGCGATCCTGTGTGGGCCTCCAGCAGGTAAGTACCTGATTCCCAACATAATACTTAACAAATTAAACAACAACAAAAACAGATTCCAGTAGAAAAGAACAACCTTCAAATTATTTACCCCAGATAAAATATAACATAACTCACACCGTACAACCAGTTTACAAAATATTAGGTACAGCTCCGCATTTTGCAGGGCACACTCTCACCCCATTTTCTGAAAGAAGGAAGGTGTGGGGGGGTCTCTTTTCTCTAGCCCCTCCCCTGCAAAGCCCCTATTCCCTGAACTCATGGTTGTCCTGAGCGGGGATGCGGTAGGCTTGTTTTCCCTCCCTGTGTGGACCCGGCTGCTGCTCCAGCGTGCCGCAGGGGGTTTCTTCTTTGTAGGCCAGGGTCCGGCCCTGAGTACCTCCAAGGCCCCGTCTTCTGTTGAGGCAAGGGTGGGGCTCAGCCCACCTTTTCTGGGCCCAGGCCCAGTGTCCCTGTGGGAGGAAAGGGACTGGTGATGCTCCAAGAGTGCCTTAGGGCAGGTGCCCCTTGACAAGGCCCGAGGGTCTCTCCCTGCTCCCAGGGCCGAGGCTCCAGCAGTGGCTCCTCCAGCAGCGTCTTCAGGAGCCTAGGGCTATCGCGCGCTGGGGCAACTCTCCCAGCTTTTCTCAGCTCCGCTCTCCTTCTCGTACCTCGCTGGTCTGGTCTCCCAAACAAACAGGCCGTTCTTTTATAGCCATCCAGGGCACAAGAGGTCCAATCAGAGCAAGGGATGGTGAAAAGGTCACCGGGGTCCCTCCTCCTGTGAGCTCTGCTGCCAGATCGTAAACGCACCAATCAGGATAAGGGGGAGGGGGTACCCTCTCCTGATTGGAGGAAGAGATTCCACCAATAGCTTGGTGTCCTGCTTGAGCCGGCAAGCTGAGCGCAAGCCGCGCTGCGACCGGCGTGCCCTTTACATGTGCAATAAAAATACCAAGTTGAAATGTTTTCAGTACTGCTGTGGTATTTTGAGTGTTTTTAACCCTTTGGGTCCTTTCCGTGATCATTCGATTCTCCTGTGGGATTTTGTAAGGGCAAGAGCAATTCAAGGTATTTTATTTTTAGCATACTCCTTATATTCAGGGGAAAAGCTGGTTTTCAAAAAAATTGAACCTGAAAGTACAGGGTCAACCTATGCCAGGTCAGCGTATAGTTTCATAGTTTCATAGTTTCATAGTAGCTAGAGTCGGAAGGGACCTAGGTAGATCATCTAGTCCGACCCCCTGCCTTGGCAGGAAAGAGCACCAGGGTCAGATGACCCCGGCAAGGTGCTCATCTAACTTCCTTTTAAAAATCCCCAGGCTAGGAGCCTGCACCACTTCCCCTGGAAGCTGGTTCCAGGCCCTAGCCGCCCTGACTGTGAAGTAGCGCCTCCTAATATCTAATCTAAACTTACCCTCCGCCAGCTTGTGACCGTTATTCCTGGTCACTCCTGGCAGCGCACGGGGGAACAGGGACAATACAGTATATTTCTTTGTCATTCCATATCCCATTTATTGAAGCTATCCATTTGGTCCACTCATCATTCAAAGGCCAACTTCTGTGGAGACAAGCTTGGAAATCCAGTCATGCTTCCAGGTGATTTTCGTCATTGAGGTTACAGATGGAAGATGCCTCCTGCGTCATCTACTCTTTCCTTTAGTCAACAGGGGATTGTTCTGTTTGAGCTACTATTAGGAGTTGGGACGAAAATGAAGTTTTTTGGGTCTGTTAGAATATTTGAAATCCCCCCCCGCCATTCCCCTTCTATATCTGCTGGAAAAGTCAAAACCTTGACACTTAATGCGAACTGAGATCACTGAGAAACACCCATTTGGCTCAATCCAAACATTTCACATTTAGGATTTTGAAAAATGTCATTTCAGTTTTGACTTTTTTAACTTCTTCCTTAGTAAACATTTTGAAATCCAGAGTCATTGTAAACCATAAAAAACAGTTAGTTTCAACCCGTTTAAAACAATTTCAAAGCTTCATCCAGTTTTGGGGTTTTTTTAAATTGGGAAATCCACCACAACAGGCTTTCACTGAAAGTGAAGTGGTTTCCATGTGTTAGGTCTTTTTGGTTTTGGGGGGGCAAAAAAATACTTTTTATGGGAAAAATCCTGACAAGCACTGGGCATTAGAAGGTTTTGTTTTTATTTGTGTTACCTTACATCTGTATCGCTGGGGCTCCATGACAGGCTTGATGGTCTTCTCTTCCAGGTGCTCCCTTTCAAAGGTCTCAGCATCCTCATGCTACCTCCTGCCGGCACTTCCATCTGGGCCCCCAACCTCAGATCTCAGCTGACTTCCCTCTCCCTCACCCTGTCCAGCCACAGCCAGGGCTGAACCCTCACATGGCGACAGCTCACCAGCATAATGGCTCGCTGCACCAGCCCCTACCACCTATGCCAGCCCTGCCGTTTCAGGATGTGACAGGACCCTCCTTCCTACCTCAGGCGCTACACCAGCAATACCTCCTCCAGCAGCAGCTCCTTGAGGCCCAGCACCGTAGGCTTATGCCTCATCCCAGGTGAGCTATTCTGCAAGAAGCAGAGGAACAATAAGTTATCCCATGCCAGATAGCAAGCAGCTCGCGAGGGCATCTTCTCTTCTTCCGTGCCAAGATGCAAGAGAAACTCAGTGCTGGGGCTGGTGCGCGACTCCCAGTGCCATTAACAACTTGCTTGGGGCTGAATTTGGCATGGTGTCCAGGTCATGATCTGTAATAAAACAGTGGCCATTAAATGTTATGAGTCCAGAGGGAAGCTGAATGGCACTCTACCCAGTTCTGACCTGCTTCAAGTGGTAGGTGCCTGGGGCCTGATTCTTCCAGGGGCTCAAGTCCCAAAGATTTCTAGGGTCAGGATGGAAGGAATTTCCTATCATCTTAAATTCTGGGAAGTGGCTTAGTGTAAGTCGTATCGTGGAGTAGTAAAGAGCATCACATTATTCTCTCACTTGCTGCCAATGGCATAATCTTTTATTCTAGCTGTCAATGCCACAGCTTCAGCCTGGCACCAAGGGGATCATCAACAGGTAAAGAATCCACAGGCCAGATTGTTAACTTTGCTAATTTGTGGGGATTGCTATAATGTCTCGCACACCACAGGCCCCCATATATGACACACACCTTGTTCTGAAAGCAGCATGCAGAAAAAAAAATTGTTTTTAGAGCCATGGCTAAATGCTGGCTGCACATAACAGGAGCAGAGGTTTTTTTCCAGCATCACTTGCCATCCTGTGGCTAGAGGTTTAATCCCGTTACTGCCACTGCCAAATAGGCAGCAGCTTTTGGCTCAGCAGCAAGTGGAGGGCCGTGCCACGGGAGGGTGGACTCTGCCCTCCTCTATGCATCACAGAACCCAGTACAGCCCCAAGTAGCCATTCCCCAGCGTCCCCGTGCTTCTGTTCCAGTGCAGAAATCAGCTTCACTGATTTTGGATGGCGCATTTTTGGGAGAGATGTTCATGTGGTATGCATATCAGTACACTAATAGTGTAAGTACCTCCATACAGTAGGAGTGGTGGATGCTCAGCTGCTTTAAAATGAGCCACTAATTTTTGTACAGGTCGAGCTAGACCTGAATTGTAGTGGTATGTACAGTTTTGACTACATATGAAACATTTGCCAATTGAAAACACCTGATGGATGTGCCCACCACACTCAGAAAACACACGCCTATTCAAATAATTCATTTTATGCACATCTAATGTGTATAATGCTTTTGTATCAATGCATTAATGCATACGGGAGATTAGAATTGTGGACGATCGCACAAAGACACTGGGGAAAATATTTGGCTTCTTAATTATAAACACGAATTTAAAAGTACCAAGACTGCTTCTTGTGTCATGCCAGAGTAAATCCAGAGTCACATGGAGTTCCTGCTGTAAAAGACAGGAAAATCCATACTGCACCATTTTAAAATTGTAGATAATCTGTGCTAAACTACGGAGAAAATGGTACGCTAGACCTACACGTTTCTCTTCGAGGTGTCAAAGCCATATGTAACTCTTCATCTAGATATTCGGGGACTGTTCAGTAGTATGTACAGATTGTGGATAGGCAAATGCTCCCTGTTCTGGCTTGAGATTTATGGCTGTAATCTGACTGAACATAGAATAAATGAGGCTGTTGATTTGCTGAACATCCAATCAAAGGAGACAACCTGGATTCAGGGGAGACTGCCTGCAAAGAGAATTATTTTAACGTAGCAGAGGTGGAAGTGGATGTTTAGCTTGACTCGGATTAAATTTCTTGAGCAAGTCGTTTATATAAAGCAAAGGATGGAGAGTGTGGATTGAAAACACTCAGGAATCATGTTGTGGGTTACACTAATGGTATGAAACTTTGCAGTGCTGCCATGCCATGGAGTGAAGATTCATATGCTTTGTGCCTTTAAGTCATGCATCTTTCTCATGCTTGTTTTGTTTTTTAGGTGGGTTTAGTCATTAGCAATTGACTTGCAAAAACATTTGGGGATGAGGTAACGGTGATGCGTATTCATTCCTTATTGCACCCAGCAGAGACCTTTGGCTGCGGTTCTACATAGCAATTCTGATGCTGAATTAGATCATTCTCATTGATAAATGAGAGAGCCCGCCTATAGTGGCAGCTGTCCATGGGGGAGAACTGGTAAGAGGAGGAGGGTCCTGCTGTGGAAAAGGTGACGACCTTCTTCGCTAGTCCAGCATACTCTTTCTGAAAACAGCTGTCCCAGTTGGGGACTGGTGAAGTACAGCTCCTGTTTCCATAGCAGCTTTGCTCTGTTTTTGCTCCTGAATTTCTACCCCAGAAAAATCAGTAAGTGGGACTTTGGCTAAATAAGGACTGTGCAAAGAGCTGAGGATTTGGCCACTATTTTCCCCAGTGTCTTTATGCAATTGTTCATAATGTTTGATCCCCTGTGTGCATTAATGCACTGATGCCAACACATTAGATGTGTATATAACAACCTCTGGCATATGCAGAGCTACGCTAGATACTTGAGGCCTTGCTCCCATGTGGTTTTAGGAAATCTAACTATTTTGGTTAGAAACTGAGGTCATTTAATTGGAGCGAAAACTGTCCATAGACCAGTTCTTAGGGGCTCAAAGGAGTTTTTGCTGCTTTTTCTTTTTCTAAGTTGTATTGTCTTTGTCTTTGCAGAGCCATGGGAGAGCAGGCTGGATCGACTCTAGCCTGTCTTTTATCAGGAGAATTGTTGGCTAAGGTCCCCAGCCAGGACCACAGGCTCTTCAGTTATGCCCAAATGGGGCTCCCCAGATGTTAATAAGCTGACCTTGGAGACACCTAGGTTACTGAGATGTAGGCAGTTTTGGTCGGTGATTCCTTGTTATGACGGCTGATGCCCGAGTCAGAGCGTGCGTGTGTTGACTTGCAGACCTCTGGCTGAATTTATGATGCTGATAAGAAGAAAATACATTTCTTAGAACAGACTAGCCAGAACAGTCCATGGAGCAGTCAGGGATGTATCCTCTGGCACCTCTAAACCGATGACGGTGGATGTCAGGGAGGCTAACCAACATGGGAGGGGACTCTCTAGATATACCCTGGTTAGCGTTCTCCATCTAAAGCATCCAGTTTTGTCAGTCCGGGGGCAGGATACTGGGCTAGTTGGCGCTTAGATAGCTATTTATGTACTTCCGAGTGTGTTGGGAGCATCTCTAGACATGGGCTCAGACATTTTCCTGGGTCTGCTGCTGATCTTCTCATTGACCTTGGGCACGTCACGTCAGCACTCTGTGCTCCTGCTCCCCCTCCATCCCATCTTCCGTAGGCCTTGCCTCTGTTGACCGTCAGTGCCTAAAACTGGCCATTTCTCTAGCTGCTGTTTTCTCGCCTTATTTAGTATTATGGGCTTAGGATAGTATATAGAAACAATACAAATAACACTCTGTTGGACAGCGATATTTTCCCCCCGCTTCTTAGTTGCAGGAAGTAGGGAGTTGCTCATCCCTCTTGTGGGAGTCCTTGATGGCCGTCTGCCCAGTGCTTAGCCCAGCAGAAGTTTCCCTTTCCCAGCTGCCGGCACTCAGTCTCAGCCGCCTTGTCTCTCACTACCCCTGCTCTGCTTTTCCCCCCCGCAGGCGGACTCAGGAGCGCATGTCTGTTCAACCTCATCGGTTACACCCAGGCTTTGACTTTGGCCACCAACTGCAAACTCCTCAACCCATGGGGCCGCAGCCCAGGTACTTAGCTGAAGGCACAGACTGGTAAGTCTTTCGTTTTGCTTGGACTGAGGCATACAACCACGACTAAAGACAACTGTGGCTATTCAAGCTTGGGGCGCCCAGGTACTACAGTGAGAAATGAACACTGCCAATCCCCACAGCACTGCTCACAGCATAATGCCACTTGTATAGCAAGGAGAAGGGCAGGCTCAGCAAGCTAGCACCACACCAGGCCTAGTGATTGCCTTCTCCCAGTTTTCCTCCCCTGTCAGTTGTAGCTGAATTTAGCAGATCAGATTCTCTGCTGCAGACAGCTGGTTTGAGTGCTGCAGACTGCCACTGAGCAGTGACAGCTCTCTGAATCAGAGCTGGAGCCTGCTCTGAGCTGTCCTTGCTGTCTGGAGGGCCCTACTGCTCCGTGTCCTGGCCACTTGCCTGCCCCATCTTGCAGTCTCAGCTTTGGGGGCTACAAAGAGGAGAAAAATGGGGCCAATAGCGGTAAGGGAGCAAATTGAGCCAGAGACGGAGATGGGGGGCAGGCAGACAGGGGTTGGGCAAAGAGCCTGTATAAGGTTCTGTAGAAGGGGGGGGGGGGGGGG
>NW_017728909.1:12373596-12378520 GCF_001723895.1 Crocodylus porosus | reverse complement strand
GTGTGTGTGTGGTGTGTGTGTGTGTGTGTGTGTGTGTGGGTGTCTGTGAACTAAGCTAGGATGAGGAGCCCAGGGAGGGAGACTGGGACCGAGTAGAGAAGAGAATAGGGGTGACCCGCCCGAGGCTGGAGAGGGAGAGACAGATCAGATGAAGAGCCAGGAGCGGGGAACTACAACTAACAGGGGGAAGAAAACTGGGGCCAGGGGCTGGGAGAAGAGCCTGACGGTTGGCACGAGAGTAGGAGTGACAGCCAGCAGGAGTGTGGAGAGACCAATTAGATGAATAGCTGGGTCCAGGGAAACTGGATGGACAAACAGGATGGGAATGAGGAGTTAGGTAGAGGGTAGAGACAGGAGAGTTGCACATGGGGAGGGCATGGGGCAGAAAGATTCAAGTTTGGGGGACGGGGCAAGCAGAAGGGCCAGGGCCTATTAGCGCATCCTCCCCTTCCAGGACCTGGACTGGAACCAAGATGGCAGAAAGTCGCCTTTCTGTCCCATCACCACCCATCTGTTCAACCCACCGGCACAGCTTCATAGTTTCACAGTTGGTCGGGTTGGAAGGGACCTGAGCAGATCATCGAATCCGACCCCCTGCCATGGCAGGAAAGAGCACTGGGGTCAAATGACTGCGGCGAGGTGCTTACTTAGCCTCCTTTTGAAGACAGTGTGCATCTCCTACCCCCAGCGCTGGTCCACACAGCGTAGCAACCTACTGCTGCTGCCAGCTACTCTGTTAGCTCAAGGGACAGAGGTCTGTGTGGCAGACCTGAAGGGACCTATGTGAATGGCGCAATAAAGACACGTGATAGAATTTCCAATTCTTTACCCTTGTATTAAAAAAAAACAACGAAGAAGTTGCACACATAAAAAATGGCATTAAAAACCTCTTGTTAAAGTTGCACAGTCCCTTGGACGTTCGGAAATGCTGCTTGACTTCCATGTGATTTTAATTTTGTTCCCACTGGGGATAAGCTTTGTGGGATCACCTTAGCTGCACGAGATTTCTCCACAGGCCCCCTGCCTCCTTCAGTGCACACGCAGGTGGACCTGCTCCAGGGGACAGCGGCGGCTGTGAAGCGAAGGCGGGTGCAGCCTCTTGCAAAAGGGGAAGACGTGGAGCGAATGAGGCAGGGACTTGCGAGAAGAAAAGGGGTGGTCTCAGTGCTAAGACAGTTGAGTGCTGCCCTGCAAAACTGGTTTCTATCCCTGCCTCTGACACACAGCTCCTGTGTGATGTTGAACAGCTCAGTGCATATGGCCACTCATTTGTGTTCTTCCTTTCCTGGGTGCTTCACGTGAGATCCAAGGGTTTGACTTGAAGTGTAGGGACCCCAAGCCATGACCCAAGTCAAGGGGAGCAGTGCTGGAACAGATATACTGCTATGTGATGCATAGCAGTCCTGGAAAGTCAGGGGCTCAGTGTCTCCAACTGGACCCCCAAAATGAAGACACTTGAGCTTAATGTATCCATGCCTCAGGACTCAATAACAAACTTTGGGATGATAATACCCCCACACCTCACAGAGTGTTATGGAGATTCATTAATATTTATCAAGCACTCAGATACCATAGTGTCAGCCCTATGAAACCATTGAGAAACGGGGCTGGAAGGGGCCTCAGGAGGTCAGCTAGCCTAGCCTTCTGCTGGAAGCAGGATCAGTCCTGTGTTAACCGTTGCAAGCAATGGTTTGTGTAACCGGCTCTTACGAATTTCCAGCGGTGGAGATTTCACAGCCTCTCTAGGTGATCTCTTCCAAAGCCTAACCACCCACAGAGTTAGAAACTTCTTCCTAATATCCAGCCTAAATTTTCCTTGTTGCAATTTAAGCCTGTTACTTCTTGTCCTGCCCCCTGCAGCCACAGAGAGCAATCTGTCACCGGCCGCTTTGTAACAATCCTTTATTGGAAGACCGTTAGCAAATTCCTCTCAGTCTTCTCTTCAGGCCAAATAATCCCCGTTCTTCCAACCTTTCCTTGTGTTTCTGCAGAAGAAAATCAAATCGGACAAAACCACCAAAGAAAAGCCCCCCACCATAGGAATAATTCTTTCTTCAGAGGAAAGTTTGAATAATAAGAAAATAAGGCACAAGGGCACGTTCTGAGGAAAACCCAAATTTTGAATAGCTGCTTATTAATTATCACCATTCCTTCTGTCAGGTGAACGAGGCAGGGGCTCCTGTGGGAAAAAAATAGCATGCAATCATGTCACGAAAGATGATCATAATGCTTATGCACAAGGGGGGTCAAATTAAACTTGCACAGGCGACCTTAATTATGGCGTTCGGGAAATTCTGAGTGCTTTGCTTTGCAAACTGTGAATGCTTTTTTAACGTAGCTGTTTCATGGGTAATTATATGTAATAAAAAATAGGGCCAGATCCTTCCTGTTCCTGCTCAAGCATTTCTGCAGATGCCAGTGGGACCCGAATGCAGCCCATGCAGCGTGGCTTATACGGGTTAGGAAAGTGCTTTGACTTCCATCTGGAAAAGAGCGTGTGTGTGTATGAGTGTGTGTAAGTGCACGCATGCATGTGTGTGTGTGTGTGTGTGTGTGTGTGTGTGAGCAGTGTTAATTATGATCATTATTAGTATCTCACAAAGCACCACTTACCCTCTTCCTATTTTTCCCTTGGCCTTATAAAAACCGAGGGAGTGGATGGCAGGAAATCACATATTGTATGTACATCTTGGTGACTCATTTCCCCTCAGGGTGCTTGTACTATTCCACCCCAGTGACAGATGTAAAAACATTTCTCTAATGTATTAATACATCAGTGGCGATTTGTACTTGCTCAAAGGTAACCGAGCACTTTCGTACGCAAGACAGGGACAGAGGGAAGGGCGGCAAGAACTCAGATCTCTTAAACCACCAAGCCTTTATTAAAATGGTTTGGTGCTTAAACCAAATGAGAGAGAAACTCCTTTTGTTTCCTGATATACCATTCTGAACATGCATTAAGCGAATACAACCTCACCTGTTATCTTGGCTCTAATCCTTCAGTTATTATTCCTAAGTGAGATGCCTCCTGAAGGCAAAACAGTAAGATTTGAATTCATAATGTCCGTACATCAGCGCTCTGCACCAATGCTGGGGGGGGGGGTGTTAAACATGTAATGCTAGAATATTGTTTGCTTTGACTTCCCTAGCTGGTTGATCAGATGTATTAATTCCTAGACACCTGGGGGAACATTAGCCAATACAGCCTGCTGATTAGGGACCTTGTGCAGATCTAAAGGACTTGATAATTTTTCCTTAAATTTTATTTTCCAAGTTAGTTGCATAGTTAATTTGGCACCACAAGGTAGAAATAAAGGCTGATGGCTTATTCTTTCATAGTACGTTTCATCCATAGGTCTCAAAGCTCTTGCCAAAAAAAGGGGGGTTCCCAAGATAGGAATTTACATGCTAAAAGCCACTCAACAAGTCATTGCCAGAATTGGGGCTAGAACCCAGATCCTCTGCTTCCCAGCCCGTTGCTACCTACTATCAAGGAGTTTATAATCTGTTGCCCTCACAGGCTGCCATAGCCAACCTGCCCCATGCACAGGCTGCAGACCTCTGCTGTGGACCCCAATCCCTGTCCTGAAAAGCAAATGAGTGCGGGGGCTCTGCAGAGGAAATGGATGGTACAGGCAGAGCTTCATGATGCCACTCGATGCTGCCTCCAGCCAGGTGACACCTCTGCGCACTAGAGCCAACATCTTCACAGGCTGGATCCAGCCCACGGGCCATAGGTTGCCAAGCCCCGCACTGAGCCATGTCTTGCAAAGGTGTATAATGTTCATGCATGAGGATGTCTGCCCCAGTGGTAGGGACCAGCACCCTGGGCTCCGTTTGGGCTGTGCCAGTGACCTGCTGGGCATCCTCAGATAATCAACTCCATCGCTGTGTACCTCCGTCTCCTTGCCATCATCTGCCCTTCTAGCCCTTGATGTCTTGAGGAGAGAGTTAGTGGTACAGCACCTGGCACAGTGACAGATGCCTCAAGGCACTCCTCTAGTTTAAATGATAATAATAAGGGGCTGGGGCAGGGAGGGAAGTTCGGGCATTTCTGTATAGTCCTGTCATGAAGCCATTTGTTTGCTGTCCCCTATGTAGCCCTGTGGTGACAATGAGCTGTCAGGGTGGGTCTAGGTTTTTAGAGGAAGAGAAATGATCCTTTAAATGATCCCATCCTTGGGTGCTTGCCCCACCTCCAGAAGCTCCTCCTGCCTTTCAGCCCTTGTGATGAAGTCCCAGCGACTTACATGTCACCACTGTCTGTGCCAGGGGGAAGGGGTGGATGCCCAACATTTTGAACCAGGCGGGCATATTTCAGTGCCTGGCTCAGCGGTGTAAGCACCCTGAGTTTCCAACAACCCCAAGGGAACGGTGGGTGCTCAGCACTTTGTAAAACGAAGCCACTCCTGTCTTTGCTCAAGTTTGGGTTTTGCTGCTTAGCTGTGGTTACCAACGTTTGATATTTTTCACTGTAATTTTCAGAAGAAATGAATGCTGAGTTCCTCTGACACAGTCCTGAGCCCTTCTTGTCAGTGGTGCCTACAACCACAGGGGCTGTTGAAAACTCAGCCCCAAGAGGTCTTGTGAACTAAGGTCGGATGAGGAGCCCAGGGTGAGAGCCTGGGACCCAGTAGAGAAGAGAATAGGGATGACCTGAAGCTGGAGAGGAAGAGGGATGACCCAGAAACACGGCATAATGGCACAGGCCTTGAGCCGGGTAGGGCACCCAGGCAAGCAGCCCCTGCTCCTGAAGGCTGGTTTCAGTTCTGGTGGCTTTGGCCAAGAAGGGGTCTTCTTGGCCAGGTGCCTTTGGAGGAACAGGGATTCACTTTATAGACTTTCATAGACATTAGGGCTGGAAGGGACCTCGGGAGATCATCGAGTCCAGCCCCCTGCCCAAAGGGCAGGAAGTCAGCTGGGG
>NW_017728909.1:12341474-12373585 GCF_001723895.1 Crocodylus porosus | reverse complement strand
ACCCAACTTCCCATCAATCACTAGGTCGCTGATTAGGTCGTCCCCCGTAGCCAGTACCAGGTCAAGCAGTGCTTTGCCTCTCGTTGGCCTATAGACTTCTTGAGTCAGGTAGAGGTCATCCACGCACGAGAGAAAGCTTTTATAATAATCTCTGGAAGCAAAAGCTGTCTCGTACGTGCCTGGTTGTCCACATGTTGGGCACAGCTGTTGCTGTCATGTAGATGTGTTCCCAGAGCACCTTAAGACCGGGAGGCAAAGCAGAGCTGAAGTGACTTGCCCCAAGGCCACACAATATTTCAGGGATAGAGCAAGGAATAGAAACCAGGTCTCCTGAGTCCCACCGCAGGGCCCGATCCACCAGGCCATACAGCTACCCTTTAGTTCCTAGTCTTCTTCTTTTCATGCAATGGCTTTCGAATCTCTTCTCAGCTGGAAGCCCCCTCCCCTTACCCCTTTATTGCTTTCCACTGGGCCTGTTTTTGGCCCTTTCTCCATAGGAGCTCACATATAACAGAAGGCCTCAGACAACAGAGGGAGGTGAGGTCTAGGCTGGAGAAGGGGTTGATGTGCTCCAGTGCCCACGCTGCTTGGGGGCCCATGCTGCCAGGTATTGTTTCCTTGTGTCTGTCATCCACTGCTGAGCAAGAGCCACTTGGAGAAATGTTTGACGGTTCATAACAAACCGCAGTGCTAGCTGCTGCCTTCCTCTGCTTCAGGGGAAAGAAGTTTTGAAGATGAAATGAATGGCAATTTCTCTGTTCTAATGAGCTTTGCTTTGGTAAATGCTAAGACAATGTTTATTATAGTGCCTGCTTTTGTAATTAGGGGGAAACGAACGGCATTCAGCATTTATTTGTGAAGAGATTGCTCTCTCTGGAGAGACAAGGGATCGGTAAATTGGATTATAGATGGAGATACTGTCCTCGCTCTCCTCCCTCCAACTCAGACCCATGGGGATGGGGCTTGCCAGCATGTTGCAGCTCACTGGCTTGTGCCCGCGTCAGTACAGAGGGGATGTGGTACAGAACGATAATTAATTTCTGCTGGGCAGATGCATCAGAAATGCAATGCAGTAAGTTTGCAGCCTCCTCTTTTGAGAGCGGTGGTGGATTCTGCATCTCCCAAGTCTTCAAATCAAGACTTAGGTGTCTTTCTGGAAGACAGAAAAGCATCTGTTCGATTAGAGGGGTTCTAGGCAGGAATAAGTAGATGCAAATTTATTTTTTTTTGTGGGGTTTTTGTGATCTAATTAATAGGAGCACAGGGCTCCCAGAGTCCAGCCTCCTGCTGCCGGAGGTAACCAGTGGAGTTACTCCACATTTACACTGGCATAAGGATAGATGCTGCCCTGCGCTAACCCAGCTGGTTCAGTCTTAGCAGAGCTACAGATTTGTCACTCATCCAGTTATGAAGCCAGTCGAACTCAGGTTTGTGCTACCCAGCAAAGAACGGTGCAGTTATTTAGCAAAACAAAAGCAGAGCAGAGCTCTTACATGTTGGCGAGGAGAGGGCAGAGGGCCAATCCGGGCCCCCTTGATCTCTGTAAACCCTGCTGCACTGACGTAAATCAGAAATAACTGAATCAATGGCGTTAAGCTGGATTTGAATCGGAGTAGCTAAAAGTTAGAGCTAACGCGCTGTGCCCTTTTGCTTCTGGAGTGTGGTATGGATTATGAATGGAACGGTAGCGGGGAAATAAAGGGATGCATTGCAAAAAGGTGAGATTATTGTTATATGCCTGTTCTTGTGCTTGCAGGGATCTCAGTGTTGACGCTGGCCTGACTCATGCCCAGTTCCAGGTTAGGACAGTTCCTCAACCCTATCAGCATTACCTAGCTACACCTAGAATGCACCATTTCCCTAGGAACACATCCTCAGCGCAGATGGTGAGTGAAATGCTTTTGCTGGGAAATGTTTTGTGCATTGTCTACTAGAAGGAAGCCAAAATAAAGGCTGCTATCTTTCCATCACCTGTCTTCCAAGAGTCCTACTTATCTCTGTCCGTGGGAGGGAGTCTGTCTGAAAAGATAATGTTGCGTTGTTATACTCATGGGGTAGGAAACGTTACAAGGAAGGATGCGTACTAGCTGAAGATGGGTTTGGTCTGTTATCTCTAATGGAGCTACATCACTTTACACCAGCTGATAAGCTGGCCTACACGTTCTAGACAGAATGGGAAAGATCCGGCTCATGCTATTAGGCATCGAAGCAAATTCAGCTCTCAGGTGAACGAATGTCAATCCAGGTTAACTCTGCTGAAGTGGATGTTGTTACTGCAGATCCCCCCTTGTTTTAACTGAGAGCACACTTTGAGTCACTGATCTTTATTCGTATTTCCACTACTTGCATGCCGTAAAAGAGCCTTACAGGGGATTTAAATGTAATTTAACCAATTTATAGGGCCGTAAATAGGACTCCTCATACATAAGAATCGGGTCCACTGACCCTCTTTTCACTCAGAAGGATCCTTGACCGCCTCTTCCTGTTTTCATTTAAATGGGCACCTGAGTAAACTGGGGGTTTTCACAAAGCATCACTGCAAACGGTTAAAACTCAACAAAAAAAATCCCAACTCACTCTTCACTATTGACACAGTTTCCCCTGAGGTCAAATATAATTATTTCAGACATTTCCCTCCAAATTTTTGCATTTAAAAAAAAAGAGCATTTGCCTTTGGACGTGTTCTGATTTTTGCAACTGTAGGGGAGAGGCCCGACACTACATTGGTATAGGGGTCATTTCAAGAGGAAAGCTCAAACTGGGTGCGTTGACATAAGCCATTAACATGAAGCAATAAACCACAAAGCTTATTGCTCCTCAGTTAATTGCTCCTGGGAAAGCTCCCGGGTGTGCAGTTTACACGTGCGCCCAGAGTGCAGCACATTGAACCAGGCTGAAGCAGCCCTGGCTGGCAGGGGTCCGGGGGGTCATCCTGCCAGCCTGGAGCTG
The DNA here is from genome assembly GCF_001723895.1 of Crocodylus porosus. Lineage (NCBI taxonomy): Eukaryota > Metazoa > Chordata > Crocodylia > Crocodylidae > Crocodylus > Crocodylus porosus. The sequence continues at coordinate 12,370,636 of NW_017728909.1, read as the reverse complement.
GTCCAGCCAGGCTCGAGGTGGTGTGGCGGGGCTGGCTGGGGCACGAGGGTGCTTCTGAGCTAGCCCCAGCCAGTCCTGTCAGTCTCTGCACGTGTGCTGCTGTGCACAAAACACCTCCACAGCAGAGTAAGCCTTGTATTTCCAAGTCCTAGCCTGCTGTGGAATATATTAGTTTCAGGCACCCTTATCAGGGCACGGGCAGACATCGAGACATTTATTGCAGTTAATCAGTCAACTGCACAAAAACCATCTTGTGTAGACACACCCACTGAGATGCTAATGGGATTTGGGTGTCCACAATCCTCTGAGCAGTTTTGGAAATGTCAGCATTGCCTCTCAACTTTTTGTACTTTAGTCAGCCTGGTCCATGAACAAAGCCTGGTCACTTCATTGACGGGTTTGCTCCCATTCGGAGAACACTGGATTCTGGGTTGACCCACATAAGCATTGCTAACCCACGGCAGTTTTATGGCAAGTCTGACAACCTTTGGTGCTTTTCTTAAAGCCCTCAGGTCCTGGAGTCAGGTGAACATGTGAGAATCTTAGCTTTCCTTAAAAAAAAGGCAACTCTCTACACTTTGTGGTTGCAGAGAAATTGAAAAATGACTCAAAAGTTTCAGAAACACTTAGAAGATCAGAGAAAAAACAAGGAGAACCATAAATGTATTTCTGAAAAAAAAAGCCTCCTATTTCTTAAGTCAGTCTGGCAATGTCTGAAGCCTTTGAGTTGGCAACGCTGCAGAGACCACAGACACACTATTACAAATAATTGAACTGAAATAAAAATAACTATGATTCATATTTATTAATAGGACTTATTAAAGTCCTATTATTTCTTTGTTTTTAGAGAAATCTTCATTTTGGAGGCTAAAAGCTAGTTATTAGGCTGCCCTTTAAGTTTTGTACTTTTTAAAAAATGGTTTTATTTGAAGTCAAGGCAGTCAGAGGAGCAGAGGTGCTGAGATGATTTTTCTTCCCTATCCTGCACAGGTTGTCCATGAAATCAGAAACTACCCTTATCCTCAGCTTCAGCTACTTGCTCTTCAGGGACTAAATCCGAACAGGCACACATCTGCCGTGAGGGAGAGCTATGAAGTACGTACCTTCTGACTTAAGTGGTTGTTAACCCCAGGAACCTGCAAATGTTGTAATGTAAATTGTTACAGCTCCTCTCTGGAGCACAGCTGGGCTGCAGCAGAGTACCAGGGCCGTGCGGGATAAGGCCCGAGTGCTACACGCGTGCAGTTGTAGTTGGAGCTGAAGTCCATTTGAAGTCTATGGAAAGATGCCTAATGTCATCAGCGGGTTTAGGATCAGACTTGTGGGTGTTGGCCCACGAGAGCTGCTTCCCCACAGACAGCAGGCAGGAGTTATAGCTTATCGGGCATGTTTTCATGCAGCCGGTGTTGCAACGTCCACCGTTGTGCTGCTGGGCGGTGGTGTGAATCTAGGAAAGGCCTTGTGCCCTATTAGAAAAGCTATTTTAATTATTAATTTGGAATAATGAGGTCTCGCTCCCAGACATCAGAAACGGTCCCACTGCGCTGCTCTCCATCCATGCTGTCCAACGGCCATGGAAAGCAATGAGCGGCGATCCACCGTGACAGGAGCACTGGAGAGGGGCCTGGTTAATGCCTGTTTGTGCGGTGATGGTTGCAGCCAACCTCTTAGTTGGAGGGCAGCCTAGCACCCGGGTCTTTGGGCTCCCAGACAGGTGCCTTAATCACTTAGCCACTGGGATGAACACTTAGGAGCGCTGCTCTTGTCCCCCCCCCGGCTTTTTCCCTGATTTACAGCCCTACCTCCCATCTTGTGGGTGCCGCCTCTTGCCCGAGAGGCTGGTTGGTGTCGGCGAGATGGGTGCGTGACTGGCTGGTGCTTTGTGTTTCAGGAGCTGCTGCAGCTGGAGGACAGACTGGGCAGCGTGAGCCGGGGAGCTGTGCAGAACACCATCGAGAGGTTCACCTTCCCACACAAGTACAAAAAGGTGAGGGCTGGACCGCCAGCGTCTCCAGGCGGCTCCTCAAGCAGTCCTGGCTCACCCTGCCTCAGGAAGACAGTGCAGCAGCTAGAGACATGGGGCCACCCTTGTTAGATAGGACAGTGTGCATGTGACAGGGTAGACTGGAGCCCAGAGCTTCAAATCCAAACATCCCCAGATTTGGGGAGGAATTTAAAATCCAGAGGCCACCTCTCATTTGGAGGATGATAACACACAGCGGCAAGCCTAGGCTAACAGGCCAGGGTGGTCTGATGGTGGCTTTCTGACTTCTAGGCTCAAATCTGCAAGCCAGATTTTCCCGCTCGGCCAATGCAGCTTTCTCTCAGCATGACCCGTGCACATGCTTGCAACAGCACTCGTTTTTATTCAAGTATTAGTACCCACAAGTTAAACCCAAAAAGTTATGCGGTGTGCAAACCATGTACAAACCCACTCCCATGAGTCCAAGCTCCATTCCTGGAGTGCAGGGGGAAGCTTGTACTCTCCTGTCCGTGAAAGATAACTCTCTTCCTCGACTTCTTTTCGTGAAACCTGGTCGCCTCACTTTACACTGGTGTGAGAGGAGGGCATATGATTTTGAATGCTGAACTGGATTTATGCCACCCTCACTCAGGAAAGGGAAAGTTTCTAAACCTAGAAGCTGAGGCAAACCGTTGGGAAAAAAATCCTGGACCAATTTGTGCCCTTGCTGACCGTGGGCTCTATTAAACACCCTTTCTCTTCCTATAGATCTGTACAGTGTCTAGCATCAGGGGCACGGGGCTGTCAGCCCTGTCACGTTAGCGATAGCAATTGCGACTCTGGGAGAATGGAGGTGGCGAGGTGTTTTTTAAGTGAGGCATCGGGTCATGTGCAGTTCGCTCCGGGGGATTCTGAGCTCTCCTGTAAAGACGATTGCAGTTATGAAGTCTGCAAGAAAAAAACCCCACAACCCTAGAAATTCAGGCACACATATGCAGGTGCCTACAGGGACAAATGATGCCTGGATTAGATAAGGCGGTGTTTATGGAAGCCAGTAGGAATCACGGTGTACCTGAGGTTTGAATCCAGCCCCTTGCACATAATTACAGGTCCCAAAATGCTCAAGAGACTGCGGAGACTTAATAATCATTGTGACATTAATCACAGGACTCGGGAGGAAATGGCTTCCTGGCTTCTCTGCTGACATTTATTCTCTCTGCCTCTCCTCTCCCGGTACATTTTGACAGTCAGAACATTAATAGGACCTGGCATCCTTCCCTCTGTAGGTTTTTGGCTGGGCAGACTTCCCTGACCTGGTGGGTCTATTCAGTTGACAATGAAGCGCTTATTATTCGCGTTCCTCCAACTCAGGAGGCTTTCGAGAGCATTAGAGAGTCGTCAGCTCTCCTTTTGTAATTAAATTATGTCTTTAACCTTGTCACAGAGAAGACCACAGGAAGGCAAAGCTGAGAAGGAGGACGGGGAGGAGTCGGATACCGATGAAAAATGCACAATCTGTCTGTCTATGCTTGAAGATGGAGAAGATGTGAGGTATAATCATTCCCACTGAGAGCTCCGGCTCTCCCCCTCTGCCTCTCTCCATTCATTTTCTGCTTGGTTTGTATTTTATTTATTGGAAATCATTCACCGCTGCGTGGGTCTGCTTCCAAGACAGGGCTGTCAAAGCTCCTGTTCTGGTGAACTCTCTGAGCATGCAGGGTGCAGTTTGTCTGCAGAAAGCTCAGCTTGATTAGGACTGTCTCAAAACGCACTTTATAAAGTGTGGATAAAGAGTGCAGCGGGGTGGGAGGCTGGGGGCAAAGGGTTGTTTTTCCCTCAGCAGCGGCCTCTGGTTTCTGTCTTCTTGTCTAAGGTCCCTCAGCGCTGAAGACTTTAGCACAGAGGAACATTTGTGCAGCGTTCGGTTATGTTGCTGGATGCCAAAATTCAGAACAAAATAGGTTTCTGAGTTGGAGGCAGGTCTCTGATTTGGGGCTGGTTTGTGTATAAGGATTGAAGTCGACCCATTCTGACGGGAGTGGCCATGGGAAGACCTGAGGTTCAAGTTCAGGGGGTCGGGTCTAGGGTTTTGCTTCAGGTTCTTTCTTAGTCCAGCTTTGAGGCCGCTGTGCCCAAGTGCACAGGATGAGAGCTAGGGTTTCAAACTGCGCGCCTGAAATTCAAGGTTGGGTTACGACCCTTTTTTGGCCATTTGGCTCTGTTTGCTAGTGACCTCTCATTCATTAAGTTCTAGCTGCCGCTGCAGACAGGCGGCTGAGGAGCACGACCCAAGCTGTAACAAGATGACTCCGGCCAACCTTTCTCACTGAGGTCCTGTCTTGTATCACAGCAAAAGCAATGCTATCAGTGTTCACTTAAGTGGGACTGGAGCCAAGGTTCAGACACACAGTGTAATGACTGAGGAGGTCGGGCCCATAGCCCTTCTCCTAGCAGTTTTATACCCATGTGTGAAGAGCACGAGCTTTGGTGGGTTTACTCAGCTGGTGGGAGCCAGGAGTCCGGGCTCTGACAGGCTAGCCCTTTGTGGCTTTGGGACAGTGATGCCAAACTAAGGTTTGGTGTTGTTTTAATGGCAGTTTTGCAGTGAGTTTAGCTTATGGATTTGTATAGGCCGGTTTGGAGAGGCATGGTCCTGCCTTGAGTAGAGGGCTGGACTAGATGACCTCTGGAGGTCCCTTCCAGCCCCGCTTCTGTATAATCATATGCTTTAGCTGCAGGCCTTGCTGGGGAGGCCAGTACAAGTGGAGCTCAGGACAGGATTGTGTCTCATCTGCGAGGAGATACTTTGACTAGGAACATACAACTGGAAGAGGCCTCCTGGGTCATGGAGTCCAGCACCTGCTATTTCAAGCACCTGTATCATAGCATCCTTTTCTTAAACTGAGTGAGCCCACTCCTGAAACTGCTTTGGTGGTTTCCCCATTTGGGAGGCTATTCCTTTTTCCCCTGCTTTTCAGCCTTCCTTTATTCCCAGCCAGTTTATACTGATTTGCCCTTGACAAGGGGGTAGCTTGCTTCCTTGGGTGAATCCAGATCAGGCTATGCGCCACCGTGGGCGCTCAGCTCTGCCTCCTCCCTTTCTCTTGCCTTGTCTTTTGGGATGACTTTGAACCCTCAGCAAGCTCACGGAGGAAGACATCCCAGTGATCCACCATAGATTAGCTCAGGCAAGGAGCCTTGGCCCTTCACTCCTTTTTTTTTTGGCTCCATTTTCTCTTTATTTATGTTGACTGGGTGGTTGTGAAGTACACTGAAGTGCACAGAGCTGACTGTCCTCACAAAGACGGTGTAAGATGTCAGCTGCATTCAGGCAGATCGGGATGGACAAATTTAACTATACTGAACTGCAAAAAATAGAGAGGCCAGCATGTCGGCAGTGAGGGTAATTAGCTATGGGAACGCCATATCCTGAGAGGCAGTGGATTATTCTGTCCCTCGATGTCTTTAAATCCAGCCTGGCTGCCTTTCGGCAGAGATGTAATTGCTCAAATAGAAGCTGTGGATATGATACAAGAGCCACTGGCTGAGATGCAATGGTCTGTGCTATGCCTGACGTCAGATCAGACAATCATCACGGTCCCTTCTCACCTTCAAATCCACGAATCTGTGAAATACGCTGAGCGCAGCATGCGCGACTCTCTCGTCCCTGCCTGTAGGTTACTGGGTCAGTGTCTACGTCTCCCTCGAGGTTTTTCTCGTTGCCTTTTTTTTCCCTTCCAGCCTCCTTGAAGTGCATCCGTGCATGGCCCTAACAGGCGTGTGATTCTTCTCTTGCAGGCGTTTACCCTGTATGCATCTCTTTCACCAAGTGTGTGTGGATCAGTGGCTAGCCACCAGCAAGAAGTGCCCAATCTGCAGAGTGGACATTGAAACACAGCTTGGCTCCGACAGCTGAAAGAACCAGCTGGATGCACCATTTTCCTTACCAGGTCGTACGGCCATAAACCCTTGCAGCAAAATTTTGCCTTCTGAGCCATTTGATTTAGAGGAGAAGTCTGCAAGCACATTAGCGAGGAGGAGGAGGAGGAGTTGGTGGTACAAAATCTAGGGGTAGGAGAGTATCCTAACAGCCATATTGGCCCAATGCATGGGAGCTGGCATTCCCAGAGCTTGAAGGCCCTGTGCTGCAGAAGATTTAGTATTGAACATGAAGGAACTAGTTTGTGGTAGTCTGGCTTGTCAATCCTGCATCTCATGAGGATTGTATATATACCTCTTGACTAAGTAGAAACATGTTAGGGGTTCTTTAGCTATTTCTATGGATGGCAGCTGGAGCATGTTAGCTTAAGAAATGTTGTGTTTGATGCCCTAGTCATCTTGTGGTGGACATGTCGCTGTTAACCTAATTTGCACCAAATATTTTTTCATAGATTCCTTATTTTGGTGCCTGATTAAAGCATTGCAGGGGGGTGGGGAGGGTGGAGGGGGCAGGGCAGGGAGCCACAAGTCAAATCTTCCCATCTTTAGGAAAAACAAAAAAAGAAGAGGTGAAAAAGCAAAATCCTGTTTACAGTTAGAAGGATGGTGCTCTTCGCCTCGGCCGCATTTCTTTGCTTTTGCCGTGTTTACAGCGTGTTGCAAATTCAGAGAAGCCTCAGAAAAAAACAAAACAATAAATTGGAACGAAATGGAAACGAGAGCGAGAAGCTTTGTTCTTGCTTATCTGCTGTTGCTGGATGCTTTTCATGGGGCACGATCCTGGGATCCTTCTTCTGTATCTGAACTGCGTACCTTGGTATCCGGCAAAGGCTGCGGGATGCCTTAATGTTGTGCTTTCTCATGCTGCCGCTCTCCGCTACATTTGCCCCAGCCCCTGTATTCAGTCAGGATGGTTGACTTTCATGGCAACTGTGGGTACTCTTTGGGTTTTTTTCCAGATGAGGCCCAGGATCCCCCAGTGGGGGTGGACATCAGGCGTTAACCTGACACCAGGCTCGCGGTGAAAAATCTATTGTTTGCCTATTAGCCAAAGAGCATTTACTAAGCTGGTCTTAGGAGCTAGACCCTGCAGTTGTGCTTTGGAGAACAATTAGCTGGGAATGTGACGAGATACGCATTGCATTCCTCCTCCTCTCACGGGCACAAAAGCCGTTCTCATGCTAAAGACAAGGCATTCAGAATGGAGAAAATCAGACCCCACTAGCTTACTGTGAAACTCCTAATCTCATGGCCCTCTTTGGATGGCAGGCTAGGAGATTTCCGATGATCTCATTAAGCCCCACTGAGCTGTGTTTCCATCTCACCTTCTTTTCAGGATCCCGGGGGGGGGAGGGGGTTTGATCAGGTTACATCACGTACCAAATTCTTTTCTTCTGTTCCTTGCTTTGTGACTTACGAGCAAAAGCAGCAGAGAGAAAGAATAGCAGAGGAGATTACAGCTCAGGTGGAATTCTGAAGTCTTTTTTTAAAAAAAGCCCATTTTTTGGCTGGTGCTAGGGGGAACAAAATCTTTAGTTGTTTTGATTACAGATGGGGGGGAAAAAATAACCAGGCTGATTCGGTCCTATTTCACTTAGGACCAGGAATGGGATTTCAGTCGAGGAAGGGAATTTCAGTTGATCAGAGTTTAGGAGCTACGCTGAATTTTGAAAATATGTAAATATATGTACCTGTGCGCACACAGGCATGCAAGTATGTACAGAGCGATTACTAAAATGAAATGGATACGAATGTGTCAGGCTCTATTATATTAGTGAGAAAAATAAAAGGTGGACTCAATCAGCGAAGCTCCCAAGTAATGGAGCTTTCCTGATCCACATTCCCTCCAGAATAAATATTTGGTTACTTGCCACGAGAGATGCTGAATTAAGTGCATGTTGACTCTACCCAGTCTCCTCTATCTCACGCTGCCCTGGAGGGTTGGAATCAACAACCAAGACCGCCAGGTTTTTAATCGTTTTTATGTCGTAGGGGAGCTGCAAAGTAACTAAAGGTTTGTGGTTTGTTTTTTTTTGGGGGGGGGGGGCGGGATTTTTAATCAGGAGCTTGTATATAAGGATGTAAAAATGGAAGGTGATTTCTTGTCCGCAAGAGCTGATTTCTTGTCGTAAGAGCCAAGAGCTGTTCTGTAAGTGGAGATGAACATAAATTACAGTTTGAGAGATCACCAAATTCCTGTGAGCTGTAATTGAAAAATGCAGAGCTCCCAGATGCCCAGGATATCTTTTTTCCAGCTCGAATAGTGTTAATGGTGAGACCCAGGGTGAGTGACTGCTTCCTTTGCACAGCAAATGCCCTCCAGTTCGTTGTAATGCCGTCTTCAGCCAGTTCACCCAGGGGCACCATTGCTTCACCCGTCTTGCTAGGTACAGGCAGAGGTATGGGAAGGAAGGAAAGCCGAACCCTTCTGATGGCAGGCAAAGAAGATGCCGTTTAAAACCATTTATTTTGAACCATCTGGTTGCGCGTGTGCTGGGGACGGTCGAGAACGGGCCGGGGGAAGAGGTGCAGACAGCTGCGCCTTCAGACCTCTGCTTGGGCAAACTCGAGCGCCGTTCACGCTCGCCTCGAGGGGACGAGACCTTTGTGGTCGTAGCTCTCTTATCTCGTTGGACTTGATGGTCCGAGCCCGAAGATTAGGAGGGCTGAGTGCCTTGGGGCAATAAACTGCCTGGCAAATGCTCCAGCAGCAGCAGATTCATCCATCGTTAAAAAGTAACGCCAACGAGCCGACCAGGATGTTGCTCGGAAGATACGCTGTAATCCACTCGATCCATCCTGCAGGTTGAGTCTGACCTGGCGTGGGGCTGGGCATTCCCGGGGAGGGGCGAAGGTCTCCAGCACCTGACAGGGTGCTCAGGACCTATCAGGGCTGGAGTCTTTCTCGGAATAGACCATTCAACAGGAAGGATAGGAGCAATTCTCGCCCTTGCTTGGAACAACCCAATCGGCGTGGAGGAATTGCTTGGAACAAACCATTCAGTGGGGAGGAAGGCTGCTCTTCCGAACCACGTGTTTTAAGCCTATGCGAAAGTATTATTATTTGCCTAATGAACAAGCACAGTTTTTAAAACGGTGAAGTAAGCACCAAACTCCTGTGGTCTTGTGTGAATGAGTGATGTAGTCGCGCGCGAGAGCTTGTAATGCTTGAAGTTGCATTTGGTGTGTCAGGTTCCCTCCAGTTTTAAATAATTTCTATGAGTAGAATGAGATTTGATTTAAAAACAAAACGGAAATATCTCTAGAAACAAGACATTGATAGTTTACAGGGTTTTGTGAGTTTAAATGCCTTATATTTAACAATCATAATTTATGACTAACTTGTAGATATTGTGGGTTCTTATTTAATTATTTTTATAGTTGTTTTTTGCATTTTTAATTATAATTTATTTATTTAGAAATTAATACTAATTTTTTTTATTACTCCTATTACCTCATTTTTGCATTGTTTCTGGGAATGGAATGCTTTGCATGCGTTGGTACTTTAAAAAAACTTAAACTTGGGGTGTGGGGGAAAAACGCTTATCTTGTCAAAAAAAAAATCAGGGTGTGTGATTACAAACTGTATTACTGTGGTGCTGTTACCTTGGATACATTCCATAAAAATGCAAACCTTTGATTCTGTATGCTGTGACATAGTGGAAAACTGCAATATAGTGACTGTGTTTAGCACATATATATAAATATTATTTGCACTCATAAGCAAACTCTGGTGATCCTTTCACTCATGCCTTTATGCATTGGAGGAGGTGTGAATAGCACTCTAGAGAACCAAAAAAATAGGGTTTGATGCCACAAACCCGACTAAGTAATGAATTGTGAGTTCCCTGCTCAGAAGGCTGGCTGGTTTGGGACTATTGTAACAAAATGTAGACCTAGGATTTGAGAGCAAATCACCTTGGTGCAATTATCCCCTTTAGCAAATGAGCCTGTACAGTCCATATTCATCCCAAGTGGTCAGCGGTCGTTATTAAAAGTCGGTGTGTGCCCTTACATGTAATTACACATGTGTATCTGAGCCACCAGCCATTTCTGCAGCCCTTTTTCTCATGGATGGACCTGCTGAAGGTGCGGTGATACTTGAAGGAGTAAGAACAGCACTGCTGAACGGAGAGAGCTCTGTCTCCAGTGCAGTGGTCTGGAGGCTGCTGGCATTATCTGCACGATGGTGGTGTCTCATGGTAGCCCCCAACCGAAACTGGAGTTCAGTTGTGTCTGGAGCTGTACACATGTACAGTGGAAGACACTCTGGTCCAAATTGCTTAAGCTCTAAATTGGTAAGAGATGCTGGGAGGGGAAATGGGCACAGAGATTGTTTTTTCACAGCGACCACTTTGTGAGCGATCAGTCTGGCCTTGGCTATACCCTTCCCTGTAAGCTAACCTTTTGTGGCCTTCTCTTTCTCTGTCTCTCCTGTATGAGGTATATCTGCATTTGTGGGTGGTCGTCTGTCCAGCATGCTATGGATCTGACCTGCTAAGCATTTCAGAGGGGACAAATAAGGCAAGTTGCTCAGTTTCTCTCTCCAAGGTGGTGAAACCAGGTATTTAAGGGCAGGCTCTAATCTTTTGGCACATCCCACGTGTGGGAGTTTCTTGACATTGATGACTTCAGCTGGAGGTCATCCTGGGGAGCAGAGTAGCAATGGGCCTGAGACCTGACCCATAACAGGAGATGCTCTGTCCGTATTTCCATAATTTCCCAGCTGAACTTGTAGGTGGAATTGGAGTCCTTATTTATTATAGATGCTTTTTGAACGTACCACTTTGTGGTTTTGCTGTGGCATCAGGCTGCTGCTGAAGTCCTGGAGGCATGCTGGGGCTGGAGCCCCTTACTCGACTGTGCCCCAGTCTGCCAAACAAACAGACTAGGGCACCGGGCAAGCCGGACTGTGTGGAAGGACCATGGCATAGAAACATCAGTTGTTTCTGTGCAGAATGTAGAAAAGAACTGGAGTAGAAGGTAAACTTTCCCCCTGTAATTTTACTGTATTATTGTTCAGAGCGGAGCTGCGGCTTATGAGCTCAGAACGCAGCACAGTTCCACGTTGCCTGTAGACCCCAGGGAATGATTAGTCCTTAATACCGTAAAAATGATGATTATATTTTGTATTACCATAGCCCTTAGCAACCAAGCTGGAGGCAAACACCTTTGTGCCAAAAGTAGCATAGGCATAAAATGAAATGGCCAGGGTATATTCACAGTCCCCTTCCCATTTTATTTTCCCCCTACCAAAGGCATCCTGGGTGTGTCCTAATACCACAATTTCAGCAGGCATTTTCACAATGCTTTTCCTCAATCGTATTCTCAAAGCCCCTGACATCAGTGTCCCGTTAAAGAAAGTCAGTGAGTGTTTTGCAGTTAGCTTCAGTAGAGCTTGGGTTTGGGAGAAAAGGACCTGTTGGTTTTGTAGCTTAATGGCTGTTTTCTTGAAATTTTCATCCACATCAGGCATCTAATAAAGACCTTTATTATGGCTCTTCAGACATTGGACAGTGCTATCGTAGCTCAAGTGGTTGAGTCTCTTGACAAAAGAGAGACCAGTGCTAAAACCATTATCTGCTTAGACCAAACTGGATGACTTGTTTCAGAGTTTCCGAGTTGTTAGGCACTGGAAGAGACCTTACAGATCACCTGCACTTTGGCTGAGATCTGCCCCCATACGTTGGAAAGAATATTTGCATCCAGATTCAGGTGGCTCAATGGCTACAATTCACTTAATTACAATAAGTGCCAATTTTGCTAGGGCAAAAGAGAAACCTTTACATCCAAAAACAGTCAGAAACATTGGATACAGTTCAGCCAGAAAACAGATGCAGAATGCAAGCCGTTAAAAGGGGGGAAATTGCCAGCAGTTTCACCACATCCACCTTGGTGCAGAGAAGGAAATGGTGGTAAATGCTGACAAACATTGAACCTTCAATGGGAGCCAATAGGGAAAAAAACCCTCACACCTACCAGCTGCATTAAAGATAATTAGGGGCTTTCTTAAAGGCATTGGAGGCCTGTATTCCTTGGGGATAACTCAGCCTAATCATTTCAGCTATTTTTGGGTTGAAAGTTTGGCTTAGGATTGTGCTCTTGAGCCCCCTATCCACACAGGATGCTCATGAAATCAGGACTGGACCAAGCTCTTTGGTTCAGGAAAGAGAAATGCTTTTGGGCTGCACTGAAAACAGAAACCCCGAGAAATGTTGTTTCAGGTCAACCTGAAATGTTTTTTGGACCCACAGCGAACCAGGTCATGATGTTTGGGGAGGATTTAACCGTTTTTAGAAGCTTTTTTAAAAATGTAGAGCAGTATTTCAACAAAAAGTTGCCCATTTCCACATGAGAGGTCAAAGCATTTCGTTTCAAAAACAAAATGTTTCACCTTTTTAAATTTTGCCTTCTTTTCAATTCTTTTTCTTCATCTAAAAGTTTTTGCCAGATTCATGAATGATCTCAGTCCTGATGGAACTGATATTTTTTTTCCCGGCAAATGCATTTGTTTGCTAAGAAGCTCTTCCCCGTTTTAACTAGGAATGATGGCTCTGCCCTGGGGAGGCTACCCCATGTCTGAGTCTGCTGTGAAATGGACCCGCACCCCCGCCCTGTCCCCTGCACAATCGCCAGTCGAAACCAGTAGCGCTTTCCGTTCCCTGATAAGGATTCAATGCAGCTCGACCTGCTCCAGCCCTGCAGACTGCCCTGGCAAGGACACAGCAAAGCCGTGAACAGCCTGCGCTTACAGGCCAGTTCAGCTGCCACAGCAGGGCCATGAAGGGGGTTGGGAAGGGGGCTACAGCAGTGAGTGCACTCATTGCTCAAGACGACGAAAAGGTGTGAAACGGTAACGTTGGGCTGCAACAGCCACAGGAAAAGGGGCTGAAATATGTCAGCGAGAAAAAAATGGGTAAATGGGATCTACAGTCAACTTTTTCCCTAATAATAATTCAGATGTAGCTTTAATTTGGACAGGAGAGCACAAACATGACGATACCTTATTCTGCTCCTTTTTTATTTCTTGTCCTCTTAAGGTGCTGCTTAGCTGGCTGGTTTTTTTGTCTTGTATGTGATTAAGACGTGTCCATCTCTTTCTCACTGCTCTTTAATGCTTGCTACTGGAATGTGGATATGTGGTGTGAGCTTGGTTGATTGTTTTCTTTTCCTCTAAAGGCACCAACATCATGGAGAAAACTAAAAGAGCAAAAAAAAAAGCAAAAAATCAAAAAAAAAAAGCTGGCAAACAAAAACAAAACCCTGTCCTTTAATGGCATGGGCAAGTGAAAGGATTATCCATGTTTTTGTAATCCTACTGCTGTTCTGTTGTGCTGTGCAACATTTTGCTACATAGACTATTTTATAGAAGAAAGCTAGAAAAATATTTATTATTAATATTAAAGCAATAGTGCATCGGAGAAATGAAGAGACATTAGAAATTGTGTAAATGCTTAGATTCACTTTTGGTGGATTTTTTGTACTTTATTTATAACTAATAAAATGAATTGCATTGCTAACTACAACCCTGATCCAAGTGGAACTTCTTGTTTTTATGGTTATGTAGGGCAATAGAGGTTTTTAAGGGTTTTTAAAAACCTCTTAGCCCCTGCGCTGTAGCTTTAATTTCTCTCCTACAACAGTGAAGGCTTTTGCACTCTGTTAAACAGCTGCTATATTTCTATTGGCAACTAATGTTATCCCTGCATTTGAGTCCTGGGCCAAAGCCCAGTGAAGCAAATTCTTGGGAGACTTTGCAGTGAAGTCAGTAAGTTCTGGATGAGGCTCCAATTCTGCATATCCTTTTATGACAGTTGAGTATTTCCAGGTCCTGTAGAGTGGAAAGCTTCGAGTCGGGACCACTGGTCACTTGATCCATTTAATGCAAAATGCTAATAGCCCACGGAGCCAGGGCTGGGGGGCTGCCCTTCCCACTGGGCTATAGCATCATGCTCCTTCTTATGTGCTCTCTGGCTACCCCATGAATCTTGCAGTCTAAGCTGCCTGTCTCTCAGCTTCAACGGGGTGTTGCGGGCGGGGGGGAAATACCCTGGTTTCATTGAGCTCCAAATGTATGGGGTCCTTTTAGCACATTTAGAATTGAAATTCTGGATTTTAGGCATCCCAGTCCCTTTGAAGATGCAGTCCCACCTGCTCAACACAAAAGAAGGCACTTTCCTGCAGCCCAGAGCGTGGTGCCTGTGTCACAGAGTAGGATTTCAGACAAAATTGTCCTCAACATTTCCAGCTGGCAAGCATAGGTGCCTCCCCACTCAGTGTGCTGATCTCATTCTCCCTCTGAATCATACAGGGTGCCTACACATTAGCCTTTGGCTGATCCAGAGAAGATGACTTCCCTAATACTTCTGCGACAAAATTTCTTTGGGTTTTCAGGCCACCGAGGAGTGCTGCAGACTCAGAGGGGGTCACGCACTCAACTTTGTTTCCTTTGCAGGCCACATTAAAAAGCTTGCTGGTACTACTCTAGTCCTGTCCAGATCACAACATGACTAATTAGGTAATGTGCTTCTTTCATCTGAAGAACTAGCGAACTCTTGGGTCCTGGCAGGCACGTCGTACTCAGCACTCTCCCGTGTCTCCTAAAGCTTCTTGAACTCCCTTCTGCCTACCGCACCTTACTCTTGCCCTGTGAAAGGGCTAGAGAGACATCAAGGCTGGTGATGAGACATGGCCAGACCTAGGATTTTGAAAAGAGGGTGCAGGTAGCATGGGGTATCGTTACATATACCATAATAAATACTTATCTCCAGTTCAAAAGAAACCAGAAGTTTTACAAATATACTAAGGGTCTAGGGCCATTAGTTTAATACTGAAGCAAAACCAAACAGAACTTTATTGGAATGTATATTAATTTGCTATATCAGATATGAAAAATACAACAAACCGGACAAAAAAAAAATCAAAAGATATTTTGATAAGTCCTGTAGTCATTAAAATTAGGTGTACATCTCCTTTTGAGATTCGTAAAACAAAACCTAGCCTTCTTCAGCATCTTGACAGCACATCAAATGCTTCACTGAAAGCTATTTTCACACCTGAGTAACATTTCCATGCCTGAGTTAATGTTTTTAGCTGGAGTTAAACATAGTCTGCAGGGCTGTGAAATAAGAGCTACATTCCCACGAGCCACTAATAGCTGAATTGCGGAAGAGAGGATAGCTTGATTAACGTGCACTGTATCCCACAACCCTGGACTCTGGCGCAGGAAGCCAAAAGAAGAATTCCCAATTTTATACAAAAAATATTGGGGATCAGGGTCAGAAGCCAATAAGGTAAGACGAGATAAACAAATACAAATAGATACACATTAATATTAAAGTACATACACTGAATAGCTAAATAACAGATAACAAACAATAACACAGTGGCATCTTCACTCAAAGACCCTGGTAGCCTCCCGAATCTCCGGAGGTGCCCCAAACCAGCCTCCGGTCCTGAGAGCGCGCAACTGCCATGTGCACGTCTAAGTTCTGCCGCTGCAGTTCAGCAGTCCTGGTTCGGCGACTTCTCCCGAGTCTCTGGCTGCCCTATCCTCTGCCGCCGTGTCTGTTCTGCTGCAGCTTCCCCGACATTCAGCCGCTGCTCCTGCGCTTTCTGCTGCTTCTGGTTTTCTTCTCCTGGCTCTCCTCTCCCAAGGTATCCAGGAGCTGTAGTTTTCATACAGCCAGCACAGTTTTTACAGTTCAATTCAGATAGCAAAGCACCTCTTCCCACTGTCACACATTTATATTACAATTAACTTTCACAGTACAAGTGGAACGTCAAGACCCTGAACAAGGAGAGAGGGCCATTATCGCCTGAGTAATGAAGGCTAGGGACAGACATTACACATAAGCCAGTTTAAGTGATCAGAAACTTGTTTAAACCCATAACTGAGCAGATGTTCGGTGCATGTAAACCAGTTTAAAAATGGCTGAAACCAGTTTAAGATAAACCTGGTTGCACGTAGTATCCGACTTAACTGATTTGAGTCAAACCGGCTTATACAATGTCTATCCCAGACCCCTTGGTGGTATAAGTTAAATCAGACTCCCCCAGCATCCTGGCATGCTCTCTGGGCTGGCGGGGCTCTCTGCTCCACAACAGGGCTGGACCCTCCCCTCTGCTCCCTGGCTACAGCTCAGCAGAGACTGCAGGCATCTGCCTGACTTCCCCCTGCTCCTCTCCACGTCCCCTCTGCTTTTCACAGACACCTCTCAGCATTAACTAGCAGACCACATGGTTTGTGCTGTGGCAGACAAGACAAAGGCAGAATCAGTGGGTAGCTGGTAATGTCCCTGTGTTGTTTTCTTAATGGGGTGATAAGCACTGAGTTAGGAGTGATAAACACTGTGTTATCAATTCCCTGCTGGGCTGGTCAGGATGTGGGGGAACCCCTCCCTAATCAGAGCATCCTGCCAGGGCCTAGCCACAAACCCCACAGCTCAGCGTTGTGGAAGGGAAGGGAGGGCTGCTCTAGTACCTCCTGGCTTCTAGCCTGAGTCACTGCAGACATGCGCTGGTATTTCAGTCTAGAGGGGATGTCTTTAAGGTTACAAACTGATTTAGCCTAGCCAGGTTAGACTAACCTGTGAAAATTAAATCAATTCAGGCTCAGGTTTTTTTTGAATGTCTGTTCTTAGTCAAAAAGTTCAGAAGGAATTGGGTAGATGATAATGAGTCATGAGAACAGTTGACTCCCTCACTGCTGCCTGAATAGAAATGCTGCTGTCATAGCTAGGCAGTTGGTTTTAAACTTTGGGTAGGCCAGGAATCAAAGGGGCAGGGCCCCAACTGCACCACTGCACCTCGCCCCCCCGCCCGGATCGGCACCTGTGAAGAAGCACTACACAAGCTTAACTCTGTAATGGCACAAACTCACAGTAGCCAATCAGATCTCTTGGTGGAGCCTTCAGGAAGTGCTATTGAGAGACTCCCTTCCTATTGAGAAGGCAGCAAAGGCGGTCGGAAGTGGAGGGGCCCACCCCAGACAACATGACCATCTGTGTGTCTTCTAGCAAAGTGCAGGTAGCTGACCTCAGCTGACTTCCAGAGCCTAGTCCCCCACGGTATCTCACCTTGCAGCTGAAGGCCATTATTTTCTGCTAGCTTCCCTGCAGCAAGGATATGCAGACCACTTCACAAGAACTGGCACAGGTATGTATGAAAAAAGGAGGGACCCTAACTCAAACAAGGCACGTGTGCCTCTCTGTGGTATTCAGTATGGTATCATTTACCAGATAAACTAGTTTAAATGGTATATAACCTGTCTGGCTTTTGCTGAGGAGTGAATAGCTCACGGACCTTGACGGGAGCTATTAAAAATGTATCATCTGATAACAACAGGTCACCAAACCCAAACAGGTTGAACAGATTGCAGCACATATCACCTTCTGGTTAGGGAATCCTACTGCTCTAAGGGGAAGACTGTGGGAATTAAAGATAGGGTTTATGGTTTATTTACAAGGAGAAATCACCTCTGGTTACAGCTTTGACCCCAGAACTATGCCCAGCCACAGCTCTACTGACTGCATTACTATTCTGAGTTTATCATGGAAAGAAGCAGCTGTGTGTCTCCATGGATCCATTCTTATATTACCTGGGAGTCCTGACCTCTTCCCTCTTTCTGTTCCTGGGCTGTCAGTTTTTCCTGGAAGCATGAGGATTTTCAAGCTATACGAAGCCCCCAGCTTTGATTTTTAAGCTTCCTACCAGAAAGTCTCTGAAACAGTCTCCTGGTGCCAGCCCTGATAGCCTCACTTGCTCTACAGAGATCTTGCTGATGTCCTTCAAACGGGTAAGAGAACGGGGAGAGCTCTAGATCACAAAACCTCCGTACCCAAACATAGGCTATGCTGCTTTCAACTGGAGATCTGATAACATGCTGCTGCTTCACAGCAGCATATAGTAACAAGCACGTGGTCTGGGGGAAAGTGTCGCAGCTCGTTACGTTCTCAGAGATAGGGTGAAATTCCAGTATCCACATTCACTCTCGCTAGCAGCTTTGATTTCATTATGGCTTCTTGTAGAGTAACCCTTCTTCATGTTGACTAGTAACTACTGTCACCCAATCCATAACTCAAACGTGGAGTCTATGAAATCTTTTGAGTTGGTATCTAAGATGAGTTTGGGCCTTTAAGGCACCATTTTTTTAAAATTTTGCTGATGAAAGGGCCAGTTCACACAATGTCAGTACGAACACAGATTCTGCCCGTCAATGGCTTCATCTATGCTTTTGCACCAGTGTAAAAAGTAACCACAAAGAAAACTTAGCACAACATTTTTACACCCACTTCCATAGATGTTTAGGTTAGATATTAGGAAGAACTACTTGGCTGTAAAGGTGGCCTGAGCCTGGAACAGGCTTCCCAGAGAGGTGGTGCTCTCCCCTTCCCCGGAGATCTTCAAGAGGAGACCGGATAGGCACCTGGCTGGGGTCTTATGACCCCTGCCACCCCCAGTGCTCCTTCCTGCCCGTGGCAGGGGTCGGACTCGATGATCTGTCTAGGTCCCTTCCCACTCAGTGATTCTATGATTCTATGTTTAAGGATAATTATGGTCCTTTTGTCTGAGTAGCAGAGCAAGTCGTCGCAACCACTACAACCCTGGAGGTAGCCTAAAGAACCTGTTAGGTGCAATGATTTTTTAAAAATTTAAACTGATTTTCATTTCCAAAGACTTGCACCATTCCAAACCCGAGTACCCCCGAGGATGTATCAGCTGCACAGACTGCAAGCAGTGCTAGCCCGGGACAAATTGAGTAGGCTTCTTTCACTGGCAAGTAACTAGCAACGTGGGCATTGACTCTGTAATATTCAGCTGCTCAGATTCCAGAGTCAAAACATGCAGTAGCTGGACTGCCAGTCAGTAGTAAGTAGCAAATAATTAGAATTCAAAATGGTGATTGCCGTGAGCAAAAGGTACGTGTCTGCTGGATTTACAGCTCCAGACGATGGATTCTCCTCCGGTATAAACCAATGCAGCTCTTTTGAAGTCAGTGGAGCTATGGCAGGCTTGGCCAGCTCAGGATCTGTTCCCATAACATGGCCACTATGCCAACAATGCATTCACATTAGCAGCATAATGCAAATCCCACTTAACCTTATTACTTACATAGCATTCATTACTGTAACAACAGAATGGCTCCCTGGAGAAGAGGCAGAGTTTTGTTTTATAGAAATCAAGCGAGAAATGTTACGTTCCACCCTTCCCCCTAACAATTGTCTCCCTTGGGCACAGCACAATTAGTGACCAGAGGTATTAGTGTAGTCCCCATTGACTCTTTACTGGAGAAATAGTGTCAGGAGTTTGTAGCTGCTGTGACCCTGCCTTGACACAGACAAAACCTGCACGTGATCCTTTCTGTCCGCAGGAGCAGGAGTGACGCATTGCATGTCAACAGCAGTGTAGCGTGGACCCCATTTCTGATCAATGTGCTAACGTGGAGGTGTAAGAACTACTGGTGAATTTTTGTGGTCGGTGACCTAATGAGACAAAGTCTTTGGACAAATCTAGAGGTCATCATGGTGTGGACAGACTGGCCTGGGCTGGAACCAGGCATAATGAATGGGTGGCTGAGGGGTGAAGGGAAAAGTGCTGCACCAGTTCCTCCATATACTTCACTCCCAGCTGCCAGTTCCCCTGCAGTTCTGAACTTGGGCTTTTCATAAGCAAAGGTGAACGATAGCTGAATGGTTTGGAGAAGTATCTTTGGGTGCTAGGAAAGGATCACATAGGCTATTGATTTTCAGTGCTCTATAAAGCCTGCACTGTCCCACTGATGATGAGACAGTGCCAGATGCTTCAAAGGAAGGTGGAAGATTGACTGGGGACAGGTCAGCCTCTAATAGTCATTTGCAAGGTAAGTATTTCTGCAGATTAATTCACTGGCCATTGGAGATAAGTTCCTGCCCAGATATATGAAGATGGGACCCTTCCACAGCTCTTGGGAATTTTGCAATCCTTACAGTGAAGGAAATTGCAATGGAGGAAAAAAAAACCTTTTTCACTGGTAACATGAAGTTGACTGGTGTGATGGTACCAATGGAATCAAAACTCGTGGAAGAGGCAATATCTTTTATCAGACCAACTAAATAGCTGCAAACAAAGTATTTTATTTATTTTATTTGTTTATATGGTACCAATGGCTCCTTTATCGCTGAAGAGAGAATTTGCTAATTAGATCAAGGGCCAAAGTTGGTAAAGCTGTTCTAGGTTGAGGCACTGTCTGACCCTTCTGCTGATGCCGAGTCATTGAGCCTTCAAGATTCATTAGACCAGAGAGAAAATACAAGATGCAACATAGGTCCATAGCCTCGTGGTTAGAGCACCCGCCTGGGCCTACCATGCTTTGAACTCAAACAATTACTAGATAAAATGGAGCCAGAGCTAGAGGCAGCTGGAGCTCCAGTCTCTCTCCTCCCATTTCATAGGCTGATTGGGCAGATTTTTCTCTCTCTTTCTAGGTTACCATGGACAGCCTTAAAATACTGTAAAAACAGAAGCAGAGTATAAGCTCTATTACCAAACCCAATAAAAGGCATTGTGGAATCTATTAAAACTCTGAGTGCAAAGGAAATTGCTTCTTAAATGTCACTTTTACTGAGGACTTTCTGGTTAATACAGTAATGTCTAAAAGAACGTTTGCTCGCAATAGTCCTGCGAGATCTTTCAGGGGAGAGGGATCACGGGGGCTTCTGTAACACCAAGTGGCTTTTGTTTTGAAATCAATGCTCCCCGGCTGGTTGCTTCTAGAGGGAACTTGTTAAAAAACTGAGAAGGTGGCTGGTAGGGGAGATGCCATGCTTCCACCCCGTGAGCACCTCCAGGTAACTCACAGAGTTCGTCATGAGCTGGGACCAAGAACGTTCTCCAGGACTTAGGGGGAGCTGGTCCCGTTCCTGGCTTTATGTGTGATCTTCCTGGCCTACATGTGTGATCTTGAGCAAGTTACTTAAATAGCTGACAGACTAAACTCCCCGTTTTTTTAAATAACCTTTCCCCCCATCCTTTTTATAGTTAGAGTTTGTGCTTTGAGGGTACACTTCTCACCCGGCGTCTGCGGGACAATGGAGGCGCACTCTCAGCTGGAGGCCAATTTCATAGGTTTTTAACTGATTGTGGCACCATAGGGTTTGCCGGTACCTCAAGGGTCATCTGGTCCAACGCTCTGCTTAAATGTAAGAATGTGACTCCTACAGTCTCCTTCTTCAATATTTGTCCACCTTCTTCTTGAAAATCTCCGGTGGAGGAGACGACACAATGTCAGTCCTTCCACTATTTGAGTGCTTCGCATGGAGTACTGTGTCCAGTGGTGGGCCCCAGACTTCGAGAAGGATATGGGCAGTTTGGCAATGGCAACACAAATGATTAGGGGCCTGGGAGATGAGATTTAGGAGGAAAGACTGGAGGAACCAGCATTATTTAGTCCGAAGAAGAGAAGACGGTAGGGAGACTTGATAGCAGGCTTCAAATAAATGAAGGGTGATTATAGAGAGGATGAAAATGGGCTTTTCTCTGTGACTGTAGGAGACAGGACAAGGAGAAATGGGTGCAAGCTGCAGCAAGTGAAACAGGTTGGAGATTAAGAACTTCCTACGAGGGTGGACAAGCATTGGAACAGGCTGCCTAGAGGAGCTGGGGGATCTCCATCCTTGGAGGTTGTAAAGAGCAGGTTGTCCAGACACTTGGTTAGGATGTTTTAGTCAAGGATGGCTTGAGCAGGGGGCTGAACCAGGTGACCTTGGGAGGTCCCTTCCAGCCCTACTTTCCTATGCTCCTCTGAGCTTCCCTGGGGAGTCTGTTTTACTGCCTTGCGGTTATACCTGCAAGGAAGGTCTTCCTGTATCTCATCGAAATCTACTTACCTGCCATTTAAATCCATTGCTTCACATCCTGCCTTCTTTGGCAAGGGAGAACAGTTGTTCTCTTCTTTATGGCAGATATTTAATGACTGTTGTGATGTCCTCCTTTAACTACCTTTTGTCCAAGCCAAATGGGACTAATTCTCTTAACCATACACACGAAGCCCCTAAGAGACTGATATAAAGGCCTAGTCTGGTTATCAATATTACACAGGCCATAACATTTCCTCCATCATAATTTGGATAAACACTTTCTTCAGCCTCTGCTGGATCAGTTCATCTATACACACGTGACACCATGATGGGGGTAGTGGCCTTTGAAAGGCAGAAGAGGTAGCTGGCAATGTCCATGTGGCCAGGAAAGGCAGATTAAAGGCAAAAGGAGTATTTGAAGCTTTCACTGGGAGAGAGAAAGATGGTCCCAGGGAGCACTTGAATGTTTGTGAGGATGTGAGGGATCTGCTCAGATCCCTTCTGACCCTACTAACTATGAAACTATGAAACGATGAAAGGCATAGGAAGCCCAAGCCACAGTTGGTTTATGGATCCAGAATAAGGAAGCCTCTGAAGTGTGTGGGGGACACCTCTCTGGACCCAGATAGCTGGTTGTGGTCAGGCATATCGATTTAGGAAGGATGAAAGGGTGACTGGGCACGTGGCTCCCAAGGAAGTGCAAACTGATCATTTCCTTAGCTCACAAGGACCCTTAGGCAGGATGCCTGCAGGGCTATCCCAGGCCTCGAGCGGGTGCCCCAGGACAGTGCCCGGCTCTTGATTCTGCTGGTTTGTTCTGTTTGCACAGCATCTAGCCCACTGGGGTCCTCATCCTTGGCTGGTGGTCCTGGGTGCTACTAATACAGTGGATAATTTAAAACGGTCTTTCTTACCACTAGAGGATAGCGTCATGTAGTCAGGCCGCACACGAACAAGCAGATGCGACAGCCCCTGCCAGCCCTCCTGCCTGTTTCCCTGTTCTTGTAGAACAGTAGTCTCCAAACTTTTTATGGTGAAGAGCACTTTTTGGAACTAAAGGTCACCCCAAGATCTACTGTGCCACCCCAGTGCCCCCCCCCCCCCGCTATGCCAGCCCCATGCATCCCTGGACTGTGGGGTGGCCCAGACCCAACCAGCACTTCTGTGCCATGGCTGCCCTGAGCCGTGCCCATCCGGCAGCCAGAGAAATGTGGTGTTGGGCCCCGGCCCAGCTGGGTCTGGAAGTCTCCGCGGTCCAGGGGCACATGGGGGGGGCTCCTGCCTTTGGGTGCAGCTCGGTGTAGGCCCTGGCGGCCCATGCCCTCCACCTTTCCCCCACCCCACCCTGTGCCCGGTATAAGGTGGCTACTGCTGCAGGCTGCCTGCTGTGAGATGGCTGGAACCTTTTTTTTTTTTTTTTTGGGGGGTGGGGCGTCAAAAATGGACAGTTCCTTGAAACAAAAAATGACTGGCAAAAAACATACAGAGTTTGACAAAATGCTTGAGAGGAAGGTTGTCACACAAGCGATGTCCCTGAGAGTCAGACCAGGGACATCCAGGTACCCTGGCTCTCACTGTGGCAGAGAGTGAGGGCATATCTCACTTGATCGGCTCCCTACCCCATCCTCCTTCCGCTTCCAGTGTTCAAAGGCCTAGAAAATCCAAATTCTGAAGTTGAGCCCCCAGCTGTTGCATTTAATATTCACCGGTAGACCTATTCTTCATGACTGTGTCCACATGGCATTAGACAGAGCAAGAGCGATTTGAATACCTGACCTGCTGGATACCAAACCAGATGGCTAGATACCACTCTGTCTTGTGCAATCATTAGGAAGTGTTTGATTTTTTATTCAGTGCAGAAGGAAAATCAGTTTTCCAGTTGAATTTGGGGGTGCAGAACTGCTCCCTAGCCAGTTGCAGCCCCATGTAAAGTCCCAGAAGCGCACAGTGTGCTCATTAAGCACAGACTCTGGACTCAAGTGCTCCTAGCACAGGATCTGAACCTCTTGCGAGCTCTTAGCTCCCACTGCTTTCAGTGCTCAGCACTTTGCAGCAACAGGCCTGTAGCTGGGGAATACTGACAATCAGACACAGTTTTTAGGAGTTAATTACTAGTGTTATTCCCCGAAGTGAGTATTTGCTCCGTTATGAAGTTGATTACTAGGTAGCTTTCAGTAACTCACTCTACTCCAAAGCCATCATTTACCATAAAGGGTTTTTAAATGAATTAATTTTAAGCAATTACCCATTAACTGACATAGACAGCACAGACAGGGCTAGCGCATGCTAGGATTCACACACGTTTCTGCTGGAGCAAATGATGATGTAGGGCTCACTATTTATCCTCTTTCTCTGCAGGCTAAACTAGCCAGAGTTCACTCTAACAGACTGCAAGGTAAGAGCGTACACACAAGCCATTAGTGTGCAACAGCTGATATGCTATAAATCTCCACCCTTGTTTACTTGGCTCTGACTTTTTTTTAATCCTCATATATGCAGATTGCAAATGCAAGCTCCCACTCTGGACTGCAGGAAGCAAAATGCCCTATTGATACAGACCCAGGCAATTCCCTAGCCAGTGAATATAGTGTAAGCAGCACCTCCTTTAATAGCAAGGAAGGTTCAGGGGTCATGGCATGCCCTAGGACTTGCGATATCTGGCTTCCTATCCCAGCTTTGTCCTAGACTTCCTGGTGAACATAGGCAACACAGTGCCTGATACATCAGTGCCCTGACATGCAGTGAAATTTTCCACCCTGAGCTAGGCACTCAGGTGCCCCCAACAATGCAGGGAGAAACTTGGATGCCTTAAGGGACCTTTAGCAGTCAGCCAAGCTGAGCAGGGAGCTCCCTAAGCTAGCCAGGAGTGAAAAGCAGAGGAAAGGACTATGATGTGTATTGGACATGGGGCAACACTGGGCGCTCCTACCCTTAGGATACTCGACTGTGACACTTCTCTTGGAGGTGGGTGCCCAAGCCAGGCAGGAATTATTCATAAAAGCCCAGCACCCCAAAATAGCTCACAGCCTGCAGGATAGCGTGTTGACCTGGCATGGGTGAGTTCAGGGTTGAACACATGTCCAAATCCAGATCAGTGCCCTAATCGCTAGATTATATTTTGGGGGATGGCGGGGGGCCAGGGATGAACCTCTATTGAAGCTCTTCCATTCAGTAGAGCCAGAGAGGGACTGACTAGGTCCGCTCAGGTTGGATACAGTACTTACCTGGGCTGTGAGAAATCTCAGCACCAAGCTCTTGCACCACAATGCGACCGTGGTCACTCGCAGTTAAAATGAAAACAATGTTGGGAGCTTGGGAAAGTGCCTGAGCCCAGAGCGAGCTCTGAAGATGCCGGGCCTCAGGTGCCACTCGTATTTTCTCATCCATGAGCAGCAATTCGATGCAAACCAAACCCATGTGGTTCCTTGCCGCATATGAAGCACTGCTCATTAACCCTGGAATTTCTGCTAATTAACCTCCCTATCCCCCCTGCCCGGTCAGGAGGAAAGCACAGCGTAGGAGTGTAACACCGGAGATCCCTGCCTGCAAGGACCAGCTGAGCCATCTGACATGACAGTCCATTGGAAAGGGCAGGAAGGCGTTTTATGTGGTTGGTTTTGCCCGGCACAGAAGAAGTGCCTAAGCTCCCTGGTTTTGGTTGGGAGGGCGTGGAAGTGAAGGCTGCTGCCTCTGCAAGGCCCTGGCCTCATGAAAGCCCCATGAGACCCTGGCCTGCAAGAGTGCGACTGCCCTTTGGTTGGGCCCCGCAAAGGCCAAGTCAGGAGTTTTGCATGCTATGCCCTTAGGCAGCCCCAAGCTGAGGTGGGACCAGAGATGGACCTCATGGTAGAGAAGCCTATGGGAGTACCACCTCTTCCCTGCTGGGTGCTGTAGTGTGACTCAGTCTCTGGGACATGCTACTGCCTAGAGCCCTTCCTGCTCCCTTCAAGTAGCAAATGTGTCTCCTCATTGCTTGCCCCCAAACAACTGGAGAAGCAGGAACCCCCTTCATCCGACTGGAGCAAACTCTAGGGGTGGAAGCCTGGCCTTCAGTGGAGCTAAGATCACTCCTCTGGGAAGGGAGAGAGTTCCCTGGAGGGTTTTAGAAAGACACTTTGCCTGCATATAGGCACATGGAAGAGTATCCGTGAACCTCAACCACCAGCATATCAGTTCTTACTCTGTGTTCTTGCTTCAAAAATAAAAAAAACCGAGAAAAGCAGATGCTTAAGAGGAGCAAAAGTCAATGGCAGCTGCCACGGAAAGGGCTTGACGTGCAGGCCAGCGAGGGCAGAATTATCCGGAGACAGCTTTCAAATTGCGCTCGGCCCAGCTCCCTGGAGCGGAATTGATTATTGACAAGGTGTTTGGCTAATGTACGCGTTTGCACTGCACAAAAAGCATTGCGCTCTTCAGTATGAGCTGCTGAGCTTGTCTTCTGCTTAACGTCTGAGGCCTGAGGCCAGCGTCACAGCTGGGGTAAATTGCTTCATGTACCGAAGTCAACATCACTAGGCCAATTTACACCCACTGAGAACCGGGCTACAAGGTTAGCTTGCCCTCTGGAAACTCTCCTCGGAAAACCTCTGGGGGGTTGCTTTTACTTCTTCATTTTATGTATTTATGCACCTGTGTATACCCAGATAAAACACATATGTACTATTATATACTCAGAAGTGGGTCAAAACTGAGATTCTCATAGGTGGCAGCTTACTTTTCTCTTCCAGTTTCTTTATTACTTGAAAAAAAGGAGCCAGCCTGATTTTTTCAGGGTCCAAGTCTTGTTCTTAGCCTTGGTAGCTGGGGTGCAGGACAGGACACCTTCTAAGAGGCTGGAGACTGAGATACTACACACATGTTATACTCGCAGAGGCTGATGCTACTCACATCTTATACTCACAAAACAGGAAAAAAACGTGCCATTCATGGCTTTAGTTATGCATAAAAAAAGTGCCATTAGCTTTATAAAACATGAAACCAAGCAGTACATATATTCCCAATGAAAACCTTTAAATATAAAATACAGTGGTTTACAAATTAAAACATAATATAAATGTGTGGAACAAGCGAATAAGAAAATGCATCTGCAGGGAAGTATGAAAAGTCTTCTGTGCACCTCCTTTCAAAGGCTGCAGGCTCGGCCCTGTTCATCCCGGGGAAGAGAAGAGTAACTGGCTGGTGCTAAGCCCTGGATGGTGATGGCAGAGGCAGTTGGTGCAGCAGCAGTAGCTGGGGGTTTGCTGCTGTGGGAAAGCTGTCACCGCCTTTTTTTGCTGTCAGTATACCCTCGCTGTGAAGCCAGACGGTGAAGGGTGCAAGGGTGCAGGGACAGCAGGAGAGGCATGGCAGGTGCGGTTCCCCCTAGCTCCATGCCAGCACCCCTCTCCTAAGGCAGCACCTAAGGCTCATGCCCCGCTTGCCTACCCAGCTGTACGCCTACTGTCTGGGAAACAGATCCCTCCAGATTAAACCATCTCCTCGATTTTCATCCAGCCACTTCCCACAAGGAAATATTGTGCTGACTCCAGTAGCTGAGTTGGTGATCTCCACTCGCTCCAGCAACCAGCCGCTGCTCGCCATGCCACTGTTGTCATGCTCAATCCGGACTTTTTTCAGCTCTCCCAAGTCCAGCGTTTCCAGGTAAAACCTATTGGTTCTGCCACGTTCAAAGAGGTTCCAGAGCTTGTTTTTGAGCGCCCGCTTGCCCGAATCTCCATTGACGCCAAAGATGATAACAAAGACGTTGGCATCGGTGCCGGCTCCTTTTTCAAACCCAGTCGTCACGATGACCTCGTATTTGACTGGCACCAAACTCCGGGTCTTGCTGGCGAAACTCTCTACGGTCTTGGCACACTCAAAGACTCTGTAGTCGCTCTTCTTGTGACGCAGCGGGATTTTTGCATTGCATCTGAAAAAGAACCTGCCAGAGGGAAGATAAGAGAGTGTTAGCAGTGCAAGCATTGGCACTGCTCAGCAAGTGCTCAGATAGTAGGGGAATGGGAGTTAATAATCTACTTCATAGTAATGCTGTCCTTGCACTACTGCCCCACCTTGTAACTGGAACAAAAGGAAGCTTTCCCTGCTGGGTCGTAAGCCAAAGGTCTCTGAATCTCCACAAACAGCTGTGCTGCAGGACATTAGCTAGAGGAAGTAGCCAATTAGCTAGTTCAACATACTTACACCCCATGAAAAACAAGCTCAAGTCACAGCTGGATCAACTCCACTCTTTCTCCTGCCAGCTCTTCAGCTCCCCCCTGAGTTGCAACCTTACTGAGCAATACTTTTAATATCCTAAGATGAGCTAAGAGCGGCTTTTGCTTGTGGCACGTGGTATGAATCCTTACACTTCTCTGAAGGCCAGCAGTCCCGTGACATGTGAATCCCCCTAGACAGTAACAAACCCATGCGTGGCTCTGGCACACCAGCTACACGCTCTGATTTTACCTGCATTTTTTATGGGCTTTTTAGGATGCTGTGCCTTTATTCCCAATGGCG
Organism: Crocodylus porosus; assembly: GCF_001723895.1. NCBI lineage: Eukaryota > Metazoa > Chordata > Crocodylia > Crocodylidae > Crocodylus > Crocodylus porosus. The sequence continues at coordinate 12,342,403 of NW_017728909.1, read as the reverse complement.
TTTTAGGCGTAAGCAATTCTGGCTGAATAGGAGACCCAATGGTTTGCTGAACATTATTTTCGACAAGCAGCTAAAACACTTGGCCTTGCCAGGAGAGGTTGGAAATTGCTTCCTTCTTTTTTAAGCAGCACTGGGAGATTTGCTGTCTCTTACATGTAGCATCACACTGGAAGGGAGTTGTGGGGGGGCTTCCGGCCTCAACAAGTCTCAAGGCTTAAACCCCTCTGCTGAGGCAGCTGCAGGTTCAGTGAGGCAAGGGACCTCCAGAGACCTGGGGGCACAACACCGTGTCGTTCTGTGTCTGGAGAAGCAAAGACTGAGGGTGGGTTTGATAACAGCCTTCAAAGCCCTGAAGGGCAATTATAGGGAGGATGGAGATAAACTTCCTTTGTGGCTGGGGGGTCCAGGACTGGGAGCAATGACTTCAGACTGCAGCAATGGAAATTTAGGCTGAGATTAGGAAGAAGTTTCTGATGCTGAGGAAGCACTGGAGGAAGCTACCTAGAGAGCTTGTGAAATCTTCATTCCTGGCAATTTTCAAGGGCAGGTTAGACAGACACTTGGCTGGAATGGTTTAGTCAGGGATGATCCCCTTGTGAGGTCCCTTCCAGCCCTACTTTCCTATGACCCTAAAGCCACCATAGCCCGACTAGCTGGGCAGTAGGGTCAAAGCCCTAATACCGTGCTGCTCCCTCTGCTCACAACAGCTCCTTTGGGCAGAGGCCTCGGGCCAAAGTCAACCCTGGTGTCAGCAGGGCCCACCAAAGTCATTTTGAAATCATGCAGCAGCAGCAGAGGAATCGGCAGCGGGGGCAGCAGCAGCTGATCCCCCGAAGGTAAGTGGGGCGGAGGGCCTCGGCACAGCTGAGCCGGATCCGGAGGGGAAGCCCTCCGGGTCCCATATAGCTGAGCCGGTAGGGAGCCGCGCT
>NW_017728909.1:12318476-12341463 GCF_001723895.1 Crocodylus porosus | reverse complement strand
TATGAATCTATGAATCTATGAATCTATAAACTTTAAGGCCAGAGGGAACAGTTTTGATCACTCAACCTGGCCTTCTGCCTACAAGAGGCCACAGGACCTCAACCAGCAGCTCCTGTACAAAGCTCTTGACCATGAATCTTGCATGCCCCCAGAAGCTGGGGGGGCATGGTGAGCTCCCACAGCCAGTGGTGGCGGTGCTGGCGGGGGGGTGGCAAGTACTGACCAGCGGTCAGCGACCACATGCAGACGCCGCAGGCAGTATTGACAGCAGCCAGCAGCGAGCGGCAAATGCCCACAGGCACCACCAGCAGTGTCGGCAGCGCTTTTTGCAGGGGGTGCACTGCCAAGCTCAGCAGGTGCACATGCACCTGTGTGCACCCCCTGTGCGTTGCCAGTGACCTTGACTTCTGTTTGAGCTGTAGCATCTCTTTCAAAAGATCTTCATCTAATGAGCTGAATGACAGAGAAGCCAATACCTCCTGAGGAAGCTGACCTCCTCCAGGTCATGCCAAAGGTGAATTTGGGCCCTTTGTCATCTCATTTGTCTACAAAGAAGTCTGAACCCTGGCAGAACTAAATGGCTGAGATCAAACAGCATGGCAGGGGAGGCTGCTTCCTGCCCCTCAAGACTTCAATGAATCCTGAGGTTAGGTTTGTCAAAGCTGCGCTGCTGCACATGCCTTTGCATATCATGTCGAAATTCATCAGTTATTGCCATTACTGGGGAAAGGAAGAAGGTAGGAAGAAGTTAGGGAGACCAGGAAATGAGAGGCAATGGGGAGCCCCCGTTTTCTTCCCTTAACACTCCCAGACCATTGTGAGAAGACAAATAATGGAGAAAGTACTGAAATGAGATATACCAGATGCTGAGAAACCTCCCCCCGCAAAAGCCTTGTGCTCCACTGTGCTGCCTCTGGTGATGTGCAGGAAGCACGTAACATATTCACAAATCACCGTGTATCTGGCAATCAGTCAGAGGTTGGAGCATTGTGTTTTTAATGATGGATTTCATTTCCAATGATGCAAATCATTTCCAAATGAGTCCCCTTTCTTTCTCCTCCCCTGCCTCTTCTCCAAGCTGCAGCAGGTCCTCCCTGAAGGAATTCAGCTGGATTGCAGTGTGTGTATAAAATAAAAAGGGATGAGCTGTTGCAGTTCTAGCACTATATTTCAAGCTTCGTGATGTTCCAAATAGCTTCTGAAGCCAAATAAATACTTGCTCGCCTTTGGAAAGAAAGGCTGCACATGAGAAATTCCAATGAGATTGCATTCTGCAGCCTATACTCAGGGGTGGGAATATACTTCCCAACAAGACAGATTAACTCTCTCCAAACTATAAGGTTACCCAAAGTTGCATTTTTTCCCAAGAATCATAGAATCATAGAAAATTAGGGTTGGAAGGGACCTCAGGCGGTTATCTAGCCCAACCCTCTGCTCTAAGCAGGACCATCCCCGACTACATAGTCCCAGCCAAAGCTTTGTCTAGCTGGGTCTTAAAAACGTCCAAGGATGGAGATTGCACCACCTCTCTGGGGAACCTATTTTACTACCCTCCTTGTGAGAAAGTTTTTCCTAATACAACCTAAACTCCCCTTGCTGCAACTTGAAACCGTTGCTCCTTGTTCTGTCATCTGCCCCCACTGAGAACAGCCCAGCTACATCCTCTTTTGAACCCTCCTGCAGGTAGTTGAAGGCTGCTATTAAATCTCCTCTCAGTCTTCTCTTCTCTACATTAAATAAGCCCAGATCCCTCAGCCTCTCCTCAGAAGTCATGTCCCCCAGCCCCTGAACCATTTTTGTTGCCCTCCGCTGGACTCTCTTCAATTTGTGCACGTCCTTTCTGTAGTGGGGGGCCACAACTGGACACAGGACTCCAGATGTGGCCTCACCAGTGCTGAATAGAGAGGAAGAATCACTTCCCTTCATCTATTGACAACGCTCCTACTGATAAAGGCCCATATGCCTTTAGCTTTCTTGGCCACAGGGGCACACTGTTGTGCTATGTGGCGTTTTCCTGAAAGCCCCAGCTTGTCGAATTGTGATTAGGTAAGAATCTCAGCTCTTTTTTAAAAAAAGACTAGTTTTCTGGCCATCAGAGTTGCAATGGAGAGGCCCAGAAATGTGGCCCATCTGTATGCTAATGGCTTAAAACCAACAGGCAGAGAGTACAAAAATTGTCTTGAGGAAAAAAAACATTAAGCCAATCTTATGAATTTGCGGTATTTGGAGTTAGCAATTCTGAAACTGTACCCCTGCTGTGAAATCTGTCCTCAGGGTTCAGAGCAAATGCTGCTTTTACATATAGAGGTGGCTGCAGAAGCTGGAAGCAGGGTCCTGGGCTTGCATAGTGCAAACTAGATGGTGCAGAAACCAGATGCTAAGAAACACTTTTTTGTTTTTTGTGGATGGCCCCTAAAACATAGCGGCCGTATGTCAAGGACTCACCTTCAGCTGATGATGATATATGAGAAGGAATCTGAATCTGAGTGTTTGGCTCTTGTTCACAGATTGATAGATTTTAGGGTCGGAGGGGACCTATTAGATCATCAAGTCTGATCCCCTGCCCTGGGCAGGAAAGAGTGCTGGGGTCAGATGACCCCAGCCAGGTGTCTGTCCAATCGCCAGCCGCGCGTTTGTTCAGCATTTACATCTCTGAACAACACTTTTGCAGCAGTTTGTCAAAGGGAAATCTTTGCGCAATGGCCTGCAAAAATCCGACTGGGGTCTGCATTTTTAATATTAGGTGTGCAGTGACTGCAAAATTGATGCCAGTTAGTTAACGTGCTCGTGCACAGCACTGGGCATGCAAGTATCTCAAATAAATGGAGAGAGATTCATACAGAACAGCCAGGCACGCTGCATCCCTAAACACTTTGACTCTCTTGACTTTAGTTTTAAAAATATTCTCAATCTTAATATGTGTGGCTGGGAAAGGTTGATTACATAGTACCACACCGGAGGGCTGCAGTACTATTTGAGTTCCCTATGCCGTCCTGCCTTTAATGGTGGCAGCTTTCTTCTATGCAGTCCATCCATTTTTGATGGAAGATACTTACTTGTTGCAAAGTTCCATCTCCATTACGATTATCTCTTCGACATGCCAGTACACATCAGCTTTTGCACTAGACTTTTTTCCATCTTTTGGACAGTGACCAACGCAGATGGCGGCGATGCTACCAACGTTCTTTGAAGAAAACTGAAAATTGTCTGTTGCTCCTCTGCAGGAAACACAGAACAGCTTCAATTACTCTCTCGGAGACAGGCAATAACTTGCCTCATATGGACATTAAGTAATTTGCACATGGCTAGAGAAGATAGAAGATAAACTTTCATTTAAAGTCATTTGATTTAACCTGCAATTATTTAGCGCAAAGTATAATTTCTGTATTTAAATTCAGTATTTTTCCTGATTAGGGCGATGCTTTAAATTACTGCCACTAGGACTTTCCAGGATAAACTTGAGCTGCTTCACATAAGAAATCAATTTGCCTTGTTACAGATAAAGCTAAAGAATGACTAATTTCCCCTGTAGTGTTCATTTTTCTTGACAGACTCTTTATCTGTTACACATCTAGCAATCATAGTGACTTTAAATTTGCCAACTCAGCCCAATTTTAGAAGGCCGTCTTGAAAACAGCTTAGACAAACAACCGGTCTCTGGCAAACATTGCTGTTTCCTCTCTAGGGTAACCTACGTAGTTTTTATAGTTGCCTTTTTAAATCATAAGTCTGCTCAACATCCAGTCCTCAAGGGTTGGCCAATGATTCATTCTTCAGAGGACGTCGTTTCCTCTGAACTCCACTGTACCCAACTGTTGCAAAAGCAAGAGTTTCCATAAAAGCATAGAAAACGAGGGTTGGAAGGGACCTCAGAAGGTCACATCCAGTCCAACCCCTGCTCAAAGCCGGACCAACTGACCTGTTCTTTCTGACCTTTGATATTTCAAATAGGCATTTATGTTCTGTAGCCCCTGACCTTCGAATCGAGGTAACTAAGAGTGCCCGTCTTCCAAGGGACTCATGAGATCCTGGAGGAAAGACATGTCCTCCCAACACAACAGACAGACATAAGGTCATATATCCTGATGGTCTTAGTATAGATCTTCTTTGCCTTATGGTCTACAGGCAGGTATGCTCTGAATATAGCATCCCCAAACAAAACTCAACCAAAATCTCATTTCATGTGTAGTTACAACTGGCGTGGTTTGGCCCACTGGTGTGCGCAGGTGCAAACAGGAAAAGAAGGAATCTTATTCACTACACATACCAGCTCCCATTCACATGTTCAGTATACAGTTCTCTCTCTCTCCCTTTTAGGAGATACTCACAAAAGAGTCATATATTGGAAGGGACCTTAAGGGTTACCCGGTCCATAGGTACACGATTCACTGTTTGTAATGAGAGCTCTCTTAATCTAAACCAAAGACTGGACTTGTTAGGTCAGACTGAACATGTAGGCTGGAATTACACTTATTCTTTCTCTGCTTCCCCACCCCACCAACCTTTTTGAAGGCTAGGCTAAAAACACCTCTTGCTAAGATAAGCTTCCTGCCACTCCTCCCAACTCAGCTACCTGGGGGTCCCTTTTGCTTCATCAGGCAAGCCCGAGAAGTATTACAGTTCTGGTAAATCTCAGATGTAATTATGGGAAGGACTCGCTCCCTCGCACCAGATGGCTGCTTCTGTTAATTCTGAAAGCTGCTTTAGCATCTGGTCACCATGGACAAACCAGACATTAACCCCCACCCCTCCTTCTCCTTCAGCACCGGTGGTATCTTCTGGGAGGAGAAGAGAGGAACTGCTTGAACAAAGCTGATCTGGATCCCCTGGAGGGGAGAGGGCTTTGTTTGCTTGACCATTGAGATCTCCCTTTCATACCTTCCAAATCTCTTTTTCTTCGGAGAATTTTCCAAGACAAATTCTTTTGAGCGACACTTCCTTCCTTCTAAGATGATCCAGACATCTTCTTTGGTTTCTGAATTCTCTTTGTTGCTTGTTACGGTGACAATCTCGTACGCTGTAAATGCAGAAAAAGCACACAGTTCCCAAAGCAGTCAGAGCAGGTGCATCTAAGACTATGGCCAGTCTTGTCTAATTGACTGTCTCTCTGGTGTGTAGATAACTTCTCTTAGCGTCGGTCACTCTAGACTACAAGGCACCTGCAAGCTAAACCAAGGATGGAGTCTGGGATCTGCTGAAAGTGATGTGACTTCTACCCTTGGCTTCTGAGTCAGGATTTCACCCCAGGCATGGCACAAACAGAAAACATAACAATAGGCTTATGGTGTTTAACTACCAGGGCCGGATGCTGCTTTCTGGAATTAAAGTTTTCTTATCTTTCAAAGAATTCAAAGGGCAGTGGTTTGGGGCGTTCCTGTTTCTCAGCGGCTCTCTAGAGATGGGGTGCAAAGGATAATCTTGTCCCTTTTTGTTCAGGAGGGGGATGAGGAGACAGAAGGCCACAATGTTGTCAACAGGCAAAAGACTTATTTATGTTTCCATGCCAGTGCAGTGGATCTAATTATATTGCGCCTAGATAAATACGGGGCTTGTGTGACAGCTGGTTGGATATGCCTCAGTCAAGACTGAAATAACACTCTTGGGTAGAGAAAGCACCTGGAAGAGCTGGTGGGACTTGCTGGTGATCCTCACAGAGGGACAGCAAGCACTATTTGCAGAACAGATGTGCACAGATGCGGAGTTAGGCCCCACACAGCTCTGGTCCATGGCTATAGCCAGGAATGGCCTCCCCCCCCTTCCCCCCCACCCCCGCATCTGCACCTAGCAGGATTCAGTGTGCTCTTTCCATTAAATGTGAACCCCAACTACCATTACCCATGGTCACCTCTTAATTAACTGCTGGAGCGTGCTCTACAAGAGGCAACATGAGTACATGCACTAAGCTGTAGCCCACTTACTAAATGGAGTTCCTGCCAGGGTTACATTGGATCAGAGGTCTGGGGTCTACACGGGCTCCCAACCTTTTTCGAGGTGTCCGTTTTAACCGATGATGCCCTAAACTGTTTGCAGCCAGGTTTACTTCTCTCCCCATGAAAATGACCCCAGGTGAAATCAGCAGCTGAAGCTCCCTTAGGACAGACCAGAGGTCTGTCTGCTGCCAACAAGTACTCGGTAACGGGGTCTGGACTCTGAAACCAGCTATGTTAATGCTCTGAGCATGCAGCCAAGCTTATGGGTATTTAATCCTTTGTTCAGCTTGTTGAGGGAGATGGGGACTGATGCAAATAGATTTGGGGGCAGTCCTTTGTCTGTTTGTGTGCTGTCATTTTACTTTACAAGCCATTTTTGCACAGAGCGCCACTCTGGATAGATTTGAAATATTTGAAGAACATAAAATAATGAGGTGTTGTCATTTACTGGGGTCAGGCTGTTGAATAGACTGATTTCACAAACGAGTCACTGGCAGAGATGGAGAATGGTCCAGTGGTTGGACTGCCAGCCTGGGACTTGGGGAGACAGGAGCTGAATTCCATACATGGCCATAGACTTCCCATTTGAACATGACCAAATCCTTTGGGGATAAATTCTCCTTCATTAGATGTGTCTAGAGGGCATGTCTGTAGTCATGGCAGGAAGGTTTACAGAGTCCATTTCACCATATGGCAAAACAGAATCACCCCGTGCCTGTACCTGCAAGCAGGAAAGCTGAGGAGGAGAAGAGGTGAGGCCCTCCCATGTTTTAGCCCAACAGCCTAGCAGTTAGGACCCTTGCTAAGAAAGCAGAAAACATCAGTTCCTCACCCCTCTCCCAAAGGAGGTTTGAACCTGCCTCACCTTTACTACCCAGCAAAGAGCTCCAACCACCACCCCCCGGGTTAGGCACTGCCCAGGCCATCTCCAGATGTGCAATGGAAGCTGAGCCACTGCTGCTTTAATATTCATCAGCTAAAATAGATGGAGATCAGCAGGGCATTTCCCCCCTCCCATCCAGGACAGTAGCCATCTCACTAAGCCACACACTCTTTGGCTTGTGCATTTCCTCCTGGGCCTACTGTCTCCCTCCCTTGGTGATCCATCACAGCATCCTCGTAAGGGGACTGGAAATTGTTGCCTAGTGGTTAGAGCCCCTTGCTAGGAAGCAGGACTTGTCAGTTCAACACCCCTGTAAGTTAAGGACCTAGTGCCCACGATGCATGTCCCCAGAGCAAGTATTCACCAGGCTGAAGTGTGCACTTCACAGGATTTTGCCCAGCTACAACTTCATGACTTCCCGGCCTTATGCGTGCACCTGCATGAGCATATCCCGCCAGCTCCCTGCCCAGCCTCCGCAAACCCCTGGTGAGCTTGTTCAGTGGGGATGTGCACACTCCTGTGCCTAAAGCTGGACCATAATCTGGGTGCAAGTGCCAAAACCTGCTGTCATACAGCCGCATATAGGCCACTGAAGCACAGAGCGAAACTGGATTTAGCCCTACATGTCTCTGTTCTCCACCTGCAACGCGAGGCTAACCATTTGGTGTATTATTATTCTGTTTCCCTGGGGGCATTGAGAAGGGAAATGCATTATAGCCTGCAGGGCACTCTGAGTCTGCGGTAGTGGGAGGCCTGCAAGCACCTCTGATAGAGGGCAAACGATGCGCAGCCAAAGCAGAAGTACGCCGAAGGATTTCTTGGTGTCCTGGAACTCAGTTCTTAATTCTTCGTGCTCTCTGGGGCTAGGATCTCATCTGAAGTGTGCTCCGCGATGGGCCAAGCACATTAGCCGGTGCTCTTAAAAAGCAATGGTCTTTACCCTCTCTCATCACTTTCTACACCGGTGTGATTTCATTAGCTTTAGTGGAACTACTCTGGGTTTGACACCTGTGTATCTACGAGCAAAATCGGGGAGGGAGCATTAAACTTTACAATTAAGGTCAACTGGGACACAAGAGCTGGTAGCCCTGGGGTGTTTCCAGCAGGGAGTCCGGGCAGTGTTACTTTTAAGCTTTTGGAGATGGGACTTATTTTCCACTTCAGAGATTTGAGCCCATTATTTCTAATGAGGACACAACCACGTATTGCTCTGGCTTGTTGCCAGGATCAACAGCTGCTTCTGGTACCCTCTTAACTTTCAGCAGAGAGTGGGATTCAGTGTTTTTCTCGCTCATAAATCCTGCTTTATGCTTTTCTCATGGAACCCTAGTGCCCTGATTCTGCAGGCACAGAAGTAAACTCAGCCTTCAGCACTTATATCTCGAGACTCCCCGTCACTAAGTGCTGACAATGCTGTGTCAAGAGAGGCAGGTCTCTGATGACCTGTAGAGGCTGCCACAGCCTGCTTCAAACTTACTGGTACGTTCCTTCTCCTCCAGGATGTCGTTGTTGGCACAAGCCAGTTCTCTGATGAGCTGCCCATCATCTTCGCTCTTCGCCAGCCAGCGATCACACTGGAAGCGGAAGGTCTCGTCCATGGCAGAATCGATGACCTCAATATATTCCAAGTGCCACCCAGGTGCAATCCCTGGGTCATGAAAAAGCGCAAGAAATGATATCATACGGCACTGTACAGATGCAGAGAAAAGAGCTTGCTGCTCTGAGAAGTGGACCACAGATAGGTTTGATGTTCTTGCCCACGTTAGTGATATCTTACCTCCTGAGTAGACCCAATGGCTTCTAGACAGGACAAGTGGATATGGAGTTCATACCATGCTAGAACAGGTATTATAAGCAATATTATTGATTCAAATTGTGGCACCACCCCTAAGACAGGCCTGAGTATGGAAAGAACCAGGGCAGCCAGGCACAGGGCAACACCCTGCCTTCTTGGGGCCCCGAGGGGGCCTCTCCATTGGTATAAGGCACATGGGAATAAGGTGTTTCGGGAAGGGGAAGATTTTGGAGGAACTTTTTGTCCTGTGTTTGCACTGTCCCCAGCGCAATGGGCTTCTGGGCTGTAACTGGGCGGCAGAGAAGCTGAAATATTATCTGAAATATAAATGCCAGTAATAACAATAATGACCAGCAGGCCGTTATTGTTCTTTATTATTGTACTTCTACCAGCTGCATTGAGGTTCTCAGGAAGAAGTGATAATACAGTGTAGGGCTCATAAAGCCCCACAAAATGCCACTGAGAAACCAGGACAGCCAGGCTTTGGTGGAACAGTTGCAGAGATGCAGCATTTCTGGGGATCTGCAATGTTTCTGAGCAGGTCCTAACAGTATAGCTGGGGAGAGCTTTCCCCAAGGCACTTCCCATGTGTCACTTGCAGAGAAGAGGGGCTGAGCAGCAGACCCTCCATACACATACTCACACCCTTCATACAGCTCTCTTAGGCTACTTTCATTCTAGGTCTTTTGTGGGGCTCTTGCAATCACTTATCACAGGTAACTCCTGCCCTACGAGATGGACTACACCTACCATTTCCATGGTTCAATGAAAAATATGCGTATTGAGACTGTAGCAAGGTCTGGCTCTAAGGGTGGCCGTGGTGTTCCCTCATTGCCACATACAACCTGCCCCACTCCAGCTCCTCAGCGTATCCCCCCACTAGCTCTCCTGCCATGCCTTGATGTATGTGAATTGAGAGGCTTTCCCTGAGTGCTGGAGTGATCCTGATTGCCTTTAACTGACCTAACCGGACTCTGGGTCCTACTGGTTCCTCTCTGGACCCTTAGGCTGCCACACAATTATCTTATGCCCGTATCTTGCCCTTCAGGCACCACCCCTGGCTCTTTCCATGCCACAGGGCAAATTGCCTCAAGGGCATTAATCACAGCCTCCAGCTTCCCCCAGAGGTCACCCAGGCCTCATGGGTGTCAATCACCATCAGCTAGTAATTCCAGCCCTTTAGGCCCTCATCCCTTTTTGTTCAGCCATTTACAACCTGGGCCCCTTTCCTCTGGCTGTATCTTTGGCCCTGGACCACTCATTCCAGCCTGGCTTTGCGGTCTCAGACCCTTGGCCATTTTGGCTTCCACTTCTGCTCCATCCTGGCTTTGGCCTCAGCCCAGCTGCACTGCTGCTCAGTGCAGGGCTCAAAACCCAGTGTGCCCAGGCACCTGCTGCATGGCCTCCTGTTCCCCTCTCCAGGCACAACCCCAGTGTTTAACAGCTCACAATAATATGAACCACAGCCATCAGCAGCGGAGGCAGGGTGCCTCTCTCCATGCTCTCCCCAGTGCCCACCCTGTTTGGCTGGCATCTCCCAGTGCTGGGCCTACTTGCCATTCCAAGTGCCTCACTGCCCTGGGCCAGACCATGGGCTCTGGCTCAGGAGCTGAGCTTATATCTCCCCAGGCTCCATCTCTTCTGCTCAGATGACCCCCTGCCTAGCTATAGGTGTCTCCCCCAGCTTACTGAGCAGCCTGCCCTCATCTGCTGCAGCTTACCTATCTACTTGTCTGCCCTTTTGTCTTGCAGCTGGCTCCCCAGTAGTTACCTGTAGTTACCTTGCAGCCTGTAGCCCCTATCTTTTGGCTTCCTCTGGTTGCTTATTCTCGTGCAGCTATCCCTCCCTCAGCTGCCTACTCCAGATTGCAGACTTCTTATGCTGCCTTCTTATTGACTAAGTACTGAGGATTAAGGGACCCTGCTAGAGAGGCAAATACATCATTATGGTTTCCCCATCTTAATTCTTTGACCAGACATAGCTATGAGCACACTGCTGGGGATTACTGCCTGCACTGGGGACTGGCCTCAATGGTGGTTTGAGTACCATCTGCCCCTGAGAAATAAAATGCCTCTCAGAAATACATTGCCCAGAGCTGTTTAAGGTTATGCTGACAAACTCTTCAACAGGAAGAGGTATGGGTTGGGAGCAACCACCCTCAGATATCTCTTTAGAAGGTGAGCTTTAAAAGGAAGATCTCAATGGCAGGCGATCAGAAAGCTCCATCTGGATCTGATGCTCTGAAGAACTTTTATAATTTGTCCTTTGCAAAGGTGGCACCTGATCTTTGATGCTGCTGGCATTGCACACACAGTGCGCTGCAATTAAGAAATGTTATCACAGAAAGCTTCCTGGTAGACAGTGCAAAAATCCCATCTTATACCAGAGCACCTAATATAACTTTGATCACTGCAGTAGGGGCATGCAGCGGGTCCAGCTTTCTCCTTCATTTTCCTGAGGCAGCTAAATTGGTGCAGAATCCTATTTGACTTAGTGGACAACCCATGTGCAGCTTGCGACCGGCCCAGAGTTATCCACTAAAGCAGGTAGGAAGAGATCCCTTCCACACTGGCACTTCTCCAACAGCTCTACTTGATGAGGTCTGCTACTGTTCAAACAAAAGGAGTGCCATGATCGTGGCAAGACCCCTCTGCCATGCTGTTATCCAGACCTAAGAGTCATCTAAATGGCTTTTTTCTCCTCCAAGGATTGGTAGCTACCTGTCTGTTGCCTAAAGCTTTCTTCAGTTTGAAACAAATCATCTTTGCACTCCTGAAAAAGGCACCCTGCTGAGCTGCAATGCCAACAAGTCACCCCGCCGCCTCTGGGATAGTGCTGGGAGCCGTGCCATGTTGTACCACATGTAACCAAGTCAAGCCAAGGCTCTCTAGGAACATCATCGCTGTCACTCCTGCAGGCCATGGCCTTGCAGTGCTTCACAGAGACGTCAGGGATCCTTCTCTTACAAAGCACAGAGCAAGACCAGTTAAGCCAGTTCTTCATTAGCTGTTAGCTTATGATATATGCTTTGCACAAGGGATACCTACTGTAGCATGAAGGAGAAAGATATTGGCTGTTTTCACTTGAAAGCTGTGTCGCACATTGATGACAAACACCATACACATACCAAAGGCAGATCAATTATAACCTCATTGCGCCTGGAGGTCTTACACCAGAACAGCTCTGTTCATGACTCAGTTACAGAATAAAATGCCACAGGCATGTCTTTGGGGTGGGTGAGCACAGGGCAGTGATGGTCTTCATATGTTCTTCATCTAAAGCATACATCTCTGGGACTCCAGCCATGTTCTCACAAGAGCCACTCTCTATCCCGAGTTGCTTGGAAATTTATTCTAAACCTGCTGGCAGGGTCACCCTGTTAATCTCGCTACCTGGCTCAATAAATGTGTCTATAGAATATTCAATATTCAAGAGACTGCTCTGCTTTTTGTCAAGATTTAGTTAAAACAGGCCACAGGAAAAAAAATACATTTTTGCTCTTCCTCCAGCCAAGCATATCAGTGACTAGAGTCTAATGACTGTTGTAATAAATGAGTGGCTAGATCTGTTCCCCTGGAGGACGGTCTCCATCATGCAAACCCTAGTATGTGTGCATTCATTGCCACCGACTTTGCAAAGGGGTGCTATTGTGAAGACCTCCCCTGCATGAGTGTCCGTGCAAATCCCCGGAAGTGATGCATCTAATCCGTTCAGTGCTGTGAGGCCTCACCTGGAGTAGTTTGCTTCATCTGGAGCACCACACTGAGAAAAATGTAGGCTCATTATGAAGAATCCTGAGGAAAGCCATTGAAGAGTTAGAGGTCTAGAAAACATGACATACAAGGAAACCCTTGGGACTATTTAGTCCAGAGAAGAGGAGATGACTGTGGAGGGAGAAAATAACAGCCTTCAAATACAGAAAGAGTGGCATAAAGAAGGCGGTGACAGCCTGTGGCTGCAGGGGACAGGACAAGTAATGGGCTTAAAAAGCAAGAAGGGACATTTAGGAGGAATTTTCTAACTGTGAAGGTGGGGAAGCGCTGGAACAGACGACCTAGAGAGGCTGTAGACTCTCCACCCTTGGAAGCTTTTAAATGCAGATTAGACAAATACTCAAATGAGGTGTTTTAGACAGAACTGACTCTATCTTGGCAAGGGATTGAGCTTGGACCTCCTGAAGTCTCTTCCAGCCCTACTTTTGCTACTCACTCCTGCTCCATGCAGCCATGATTAGACTGGCTCTGGATCCATAAGCGTGAGAACAAAGCTTGGCTGCTTCTTGGGAGTGTATCAAACAGCAGCTCCATGCAGCATTTGAGGTGCAAAGACTGGGAGCGAGAGACATAGTGCTCCCTAGGACAGTTGGAGGCAGCTTAGCCAGGCCCTAACTGGAGATCTCAGCACAGAAATAAGGCCTAGACTCCCCCCAGCACAGAGCTAATCTCTGCAGGCCATCACCCAGACAGAGCAAAGGTGGGTAGGCTAAAGCAAGGTGAAAAACGTTAGCAAAGCAGTGCTGGGAAGTGCCCCAGCCCATGTGGTACATACTGATAGGGCTGGTTTCACTGGGACAAGCCTAGGTTTTCGTAGTTCATCTCAAGAAAATGTCCATGTTGGGGTCAGATATTTGTTTCAATACATTACTAGGTCCATATAGTTCTCCTTCATGCCACAAACTGTTTACATCAATTGTTTGACATGGAGGTGGATAAGGCTATTTGACATGAAGGGGATAAGCCAATGCTTGCCTAGAGACCACGCAAAGGTCACTCTGAAGGACAAACGTTATTTGTTAGTAACAGGGAGTGATCCATCAGGCAAGTCCCTGGACCACGCAGAAGTTGAGGTGGAAGAAGAGAGCAGAGGAGCTACAAAACGCAGGTCTTCCGAGCCAACTACGCAATAGCTGTGACCTCTCGGGTATAGGATGTTTAAAGGGCAAGCTGTTTTTTTTGTCAGGACATTAATGCCGAAAAGCAAAACATAACAAATGAGGAATCGTTCTGCGTCTTTCACCGTGGGTAGATGATGGAGGCTGGACTGGTCACTGTTTGAATACAGGCAGCCCCAGCTCAGATAGCACGCTCCTCGGCCCTGGGGGAAAGTGGACCAGTTCTGCACTCTTGCCATTTTAACTCGGCATGGCAGGTGCCTAAAACCTGCTTCTCTCAGTTCAAAGAGCTCCCTTGTGTGCAGAGCCTCAGAGTAAAATTGCAGCCCCCTCTCTTTTTTACTAGTGAGCGGCAAAGGGGACACCCTCCCTTGTTTCCTAGGCTTTCTGACATATCCTTGGGAGAGATTTTCTCATAAAAGTCATTCAAACCAGATCTTACAACCAAGTTCTGTTGATCAACTAAAGAGCACGCAGGCAAGTGGTGGCAAATAATGCTGCTAGCCACAAAGCCCTGAATTTGCCTCAACAGTGCTCTTCCTCACCACAGAAGATAGCTCACTTATTAAGAAGAGGCATAGTTTTTGGCCTGTTTGCAAAGATTGCCGAAAGGGACATGCATTGGCTCACTGCATTTTGCCAGGAACTGGACTGGGGTAGGAATGGAGCAGAACCCATACCAATGATACAACAACTGGCCAAAGATTTTACGGTGAAAGTGTTTTCATAGGGAAAATCCCAATTCACCAGGGCAAAAATTTCCATAGACACACGCCAGTTTGAATGCAACTTTCTTTCAGATAGGATCCTCAAGTGCAGGATGAAATTTGTGGGCCCAGAGACTGGGATTTCTCCCATCTTAGAATAACTAATACCCCAGGGACTAGGGCTGGACTGTGAGGGCCCAGCTGTATGTTCTTGCTCTGCCTGACTCATACAGGGCGGTATGAACAAAGGATAGGAAGGGAACTCCTGGGTCACTGAGTGAAGTTCCCTGCAGGTCACCACATCAGATAGTCTCTTTCACAAACTTGTCAAGTCCGATCCTATAAGTAGCTAGGTTTTGTTGTCCCTGCTAGTTTTATTGCAAAGGATAAGAACAGAAGAAGTGCCAAACAGGCAGAGAGCAATGATTCATCTATCCTAGTATTCTGTCGCTGACAGTGAAAGAAACGGATCCTATAGAGGGAAAGCACTGAACTGGATATATATAGAGTGATCCATCCCCTATTCAATACCCTCCCTGGCATCCACCATTATTGCTTTAGAGACGCTAGAGGAAACATCTCCAACCATTGTATTCAATAGTTTAATAGTTCAATAGATCTATCATCCATGAATTCAGCCATCCCTTTTCAACCCTGGCCGTGCTATGTGCCTCTACCACCTCCTGTGGCAATGAATTCCACAAGTTAACTATGCAGAACTATGCTCTTTGATGGCTAGAAACAACTTTTAATTTCTAGTAGGGCTGACAAACGATTCAAAAAAATTAATCGCAATTAATTAAAACATAGTCGCAATTCATTGCAATTTTATCACGCAGCTAAACAATAGTCAGCAGCCCACTACCCAACAGCCTGCAGCCTGCACGCCCTGTGGCTCCTCCCCACCGCCAGCAACAGTGCCCAGCCCCGACCCCAGCCTGCCCCACGCCTGCTCCGGACTTGTCCTGGCCAGAGCGGACCGGCTGGAAGCCATGCAAACAGCCCTGACCCTGGCTTGCCCCACACCTGCTCCAGACTCACCTGCCCATGCTGAGCAGAGGCAGTGGCCAGGCAGAAGCTGCTGCTCCGTGTGGAGGAAAAGCAGCTCCTCCTCCTTACCGCTGCCGGGCCCTTCTTGCTGCAGCTGCCTGGGGCCCGTGCCCGGGCTGCCCTGCGGCTCCTCTTCACTGCCATTGCTGGCTGGCTGGGAGGCCCGGAGGTGGCAGTGATGGCAGCGGAGAGGAGCTGCAGGGTAGCCAAGGCATGGGGTCGGGGCAACTGCAGGAAGAAAGGCCCGGCAGTGGTGAGGGAGAGGAGCCACTTTTCCCCCATGCCAACTAGCAATTTCTGCCCAGCTGTTGCCACTGCTCAGCATGGGCGGGTGAGCCTGGAGCAAGCGTGGGGCAGGCCGGGGTCCCCGCTGTGCCCACAGGTTCTGGCTGGTCCAGAGCTGGTCCACTTCTCTGGTTAAAATGATGTGCACAATTAAAACAATTAACGTGTTAATTTGTTTTTGTGTTAATTACATAAGTTAACTGGGATTAACCAACAGCCCTAATTTCTAGCCCTGGAGTCTCCCACATCCTAAGTGGATTCCAAAACCACCAGGTGACTGGCCGGTCTCTGAAGCTCAGTCCCACGAAGTTCAATTTTCGCTTTTTTTTTTTTCCCCTTCTCTTTTTATGACGAGGCTTAAATCACAGCGACAAACAGAAACCTGAAAGCGGCAGTAATGCCAACAATATTTTGCATGTCTATACAACAGATCTGAACCAAGTCCTTCTCTTAAGTGACTGCCCCAACAAATGATGAGGCCTAACTCCTTTTGTCCATGATACCTAACTCGAACCTTTCATTTTCTTGATTTGTTTTCTCTTAAAAATGCCTACACTGGAAATGAAACACTTTGAGGGGAACAAAATGTTTCCTTTGACCTAGATTGAATTTTTCGTTTCATTTCAGGGAGAAAAGCAAAAGATTTGTCATTTCACTTCATTGCAGACTGAATGGGGAAAAAATCAATTACTCAGCCTGAATTCTGGCATTTTTCTTGGGTTTCCCTGACTGCACGTGGCTAGGTGCAGATCTGCAAGTGAGGGGCTTTGTTTGCACAGTCACATTTCTGTCTCGATGCACTTTGCACGCACAGGGCCAGATTCATCCCTGCTGTAATTCCACTAGCTTGAAAAGGGGCCACACCAAAATATATGTAGCCTTTTATGAGTGAAATCCTCAGCCCAGCCTGAATAGTGGGCTGGGCTCTGCAGACATATCTGAAGGGGACCTTCGGCACCTGTGTGCTTTAATGTGCATTAGCTTATTTTAATGCGCATTAAAGCATCACATAAAAACATGCGTTTTACTTAATGCACATTAAAATAGAAGCATCCCCAGAACATATCGTATCATGCTGGTGAGGGTATTTGCTTGAGAGACGTGGGTTCGAGCCACCCTGGGCAGAGAGGGGAATTGATCCCAGGCCTCCCATGTCTGAAGCCCTGGGCTCTTTGATAAGAGAAGAACAAGGACACTACATTCTCCTCTGGCAGTCGGGGGATTAGTTTTGAGGGGCTTTTGGCTGGATTCTTTTTAAATCTGAGGATGACCGAATCTGCATGCTTCAGGGAACATTTGTCAGAAAAGAAAAATGCCCAGCTTTCCAGCTTCTGCAAGCAGCGCGCCCAATAAGAGCAAGTACTGCTCCATGTGGTGTGCAGTCTGTTTGGGGACATCACTGCAGCAGAAGGTCACACAGGCCGGAGCTGGCTTGCTCTTTTTTCAATTTTATTTTTTAATGTGTTGAGCAAAAAAATAACATTTGTAATCACTGGTACTGGACAGGACAGGGATTAAAACTGCTGAGCTTCAACTGCTTGTTTCGGTGGTCAGTAAAGAACTATATTGCCCACCACTTCCCAACCCAGTGTGCAGTACTGTGTAACGGGCGGGGTACATTATGGTTATTTTCTAGCTAGAGTTGTCCTTTGAAACATCAGGTAACAGCCACTACCCAAGATATAGCTGACGGTGGGGTAACCCTAAAACCATCTAACGTGCATGCTGTGCTGCTGTACTACCCCTGCTCATCTCCTGCTCACTCCTAACCCTTCTGCTCTACTCTAGGGTGCATCATCCTCTCTCCGAGGGGTGTCCAAATGATCCGGCCCTGTGAGCTGGGTCTGGATCCGCCTCTGGTGACACGGCAAGTCGCAGTGGCATTAGGGCAAGTGGCAACGGTGCGGGGATTAATGCACTTGTACTCCCTCCACTGACACCTGTCCCCAGTGGGGCTTCACACCCAGAAATTCACTGGCAGTCCCCACCCTTGACTTGTCCCATCCTGAATTCCTGGCCCCTCAAGGAGCTCCACCGGACAGGTGAAATGTTCAGTTCAGATGCAGCTCACAAGCCATATCTTGTGACACCCTGGATCTACATAATAGGACTTTCAATCTACACAGCCCATACAAATATGATATAGTGCCCGGAAATGCAGAAGGAATGGGCAAGACCGTCAGGGTGGAGGTATGACAGCAGCAATGACAAAACGTCACCTAGCTTTCTTATGGCAGTTGCCAGCAGGAGATTGCAGAGCACTGTGGACCACAGTTTCTCAACCTGCGGTACGCATACCCCTAGGGGTACGCGAGACACAGGCAAGGGGTGCGCAGGTACCCCAACACCCTCTCGCCCTCGTTTCCTCTCTCTCTTGCCCTCTTTTCCTCTCAAAACTATGGCAAAAAATTTGGTGCAATTAAAAAAATGTAATTCCCCAGTAATAATTTTGCATGCCACGTTTTGCATGGCACTGGATTCAGCCGTCCTAGCTTTCGCCAACACCACCTCTAGCCCAGGTACATACTTGAGAGGTGCACCCCTGGTGTAAACAGTGGCAACCCTATGCATACCAGATCAGACATCTGTCATATCACAGCCTTATATACACAGCCCTTCTTCCAACATATGGCACACATTAGTCTGTAAATATAAAATCCCCTGGCAAATTGAGTGTTGGAGCACTTATTAACATTTTCAGAAGTTGGGGGGGTGGTACTTGTTACTTAAAAGGTTGAGAAACACTGCTTTAGACAGTTCAGTATCATTAGCCCCATTTTACAGATTGGGCAACAAAGTATGGGGAGGTGAAGTGACTCATTCAAGCAGGCCAGTAGGTCCCATCAGGTCCAGTCACAGGGTTTCTCACTGAGGTGGATGGGTAATCCAGTGTGTCTAATAAGATTTGACAAATGCTGAGCTTAATACTAGTGTTGCTTTTAGAAACAGGATTTCCTCCACCTCCCTTTGCCCATTCCACCATCTGTGCAAGCTGATCACCACAGGTTTTGACGCAGGTCAGAGAGAACGGGCACTCAGACAAAAATCTTGCCTCTAGAAGACTTGTTTGTAAAGCCACTGCACTGCTCAGGGTGAATATGTAGCAGTTGCTTTGAGGATGCTAAAGATATTCTTGTGATTGAAGCGTATTTCATGTTTTACTGAGGCACACGATGCAAAAGCACTTAGTCTGGGTGCAAAGTAGTTTGTAGCTGAGTATGGCAAATGAAGCTCACGGTAAAGATAAGCTTTTAAAGAACAGATAACTTTACAGCTAACTGGATGGCCCAGGGAGCTCTGTAATGGTGTGGTGGGGCCTGAGCAAAGCATTTTGATTTACCAGAAACTACAGCAGGCAGAAATGAGTAACACTACCATAATCTCCTTGTGACTTCAGTCCTATCTGGACACATAGAAGGAAGCTGAGGACTGGAAAGTGAGTCGGAAGTTTTACTCGCTATGTGAACAACCACAACCCTCCTCCCCCAGATGAAATAAAATAAAATAAAAACCAGCAAGGGTGTTCAGATGGACTGTTCTGGAGTCAGATCCCAGAATAAATCCTTCCTATGGCTGTAGGAAGCAAGTCCTTCATTTTCTTTTAATAACTGCTTTATTATGGTCTCACCAGACTGGAACTGGGTTGGTGCCAAAGATACTGCAATCACAGGCCTTTTGGAAATACAAGATGTAGCAAGGGCAACTTCTGGGCAGGTTAAGACCTGCCATGGGTTGACCATGGCTCATGGCCATTACAGACGGCTCCTTGAAGAAAAGGGCACAGTGGTATTCTGCAGTTCTGTCTATCTCAAGGAAGTGGGGTGGAGAGGCATCGTCCAGTCACAACACGCAGGATAATTAGAA
Source organism: Crocodylus porosus (assembly GCF_001723895.1). Lineage (NCBI taxonomy): Eukaryota > Metazoa > Chordata > Crocodylia > Crocodylidae > Crocodylus > Crocodylus porosus. The sequence continues at coordinate 12,322,057 of NW_017728909.1, read as the reverse complement.
CAGAAGTTCAGACCATGTGCTAAGTACTTGCAATGGTGGGAAGTGAGGGTGGTGAAGGGTGGGGGCTGAGTGACCTAATGACACTCTTCTATCCTTTACTTCTTTGGTAATATATAGAAGAACCTGGTTTCTTCCGGGATATCTTTGAAAAATGGGCATTAAGAACATCCAGCATTTGAAATATTCAGCTCTAAAATGATTATACAGATCCTCCCTATGTAAGAAGGAGGCTGGAAAGAGAGGTAAGTAAAACAAGTAATTCTCCTATGGGAAAATAATTTCAGACCCGAGGGTGTCCTATTCTCTGACATCCTGGGAACCACAGAGCTGGAAAACATTCAAACTTGATTCTTTCATATTGGTAACTAATCCCCAAACTATGAAGGGATTTGAAACCTGTGTTTAAACTAGAGTTTGTATGAACTCCTTGCTATTGATCCAATGCTTTTGTTTGTGCAAATGCAGAATCAAATGAATCAGGATCTGTAGAAATATAACAGTCTTCAAATACATGAAAAGTTGGGGGTGTGGCTATAAAGGCAATGGTGATAGACTAATCTCTGCGGACTCAGTAGACAAGCCAAGGAGTAAGCGTTTTAAATGTAAGAAGGGTAATTAAGCCTGCATATTAAGAAGAACTTTCTAATGATGAGGGGGGACAGATTACCTAGTTAACTATATGAGACCAGAACAGATTATGTAGAGAGGTTGCGGAAAGTTTTTAACAGCCGATTAGGCAAATACTTGGATGACATGGTTGAGGCAGGGATGGCCCTGCCGTGAATGAGGGGTTGAACTAGATGACCTAGCAAGAGAGGTGATGTCCTGATACTACTTTGGGGGGCGGACCAGGAGGACATTCACTCGCAAATCCGAGACAGATTTGGTCAAACAACAGTGTCTCACAGAATCATGATACACAGACCTGATAACCTGACTTTCAACAGCACACATTCATTGTTAAAGACTTCTCTTTCAGTGACTCCTACATATTTAAAGCAGAGGTCCTAGCTGGCAACTCATTAAGAAGTATAGTAGCTAGGCAATCTCAAAACCTCCTGAATTGGTGTGCATGCAAAACTGATCCCTAACCAAATTCGCTGACACCCTCAATGGCATTGCAGGAGGGCTACATTTTGACCCTATATTTAAAGGACAGGTGGAAAGAAGACAGTTGGCAATTTATTTTTATGGGGAAAACAAGTTCCAAAACATTTCAGGGCCCAAAAAAAAAGGAGGGAGAGAAAGAGAGAAAGTCTAGAAACTTCAGGAAGTCTCATTATTCAGAGTTAAATAGAATTTGACAATCCTTCCTATAGGAGCTGCTGCCCCTGTCACTCTTGCGGTGACAAGTTTCATTCCCCTTACATTTCTCTTTGACACAAAAAAGGCTCCAGCAGAAAAAAATGGAACAACGACAACAACAGCTCCAAGAAGACCAGGAGCAAATTCTCTCCTGGCATGACTCTGCCAATGGCAGCCAACAATTTAACCCTCACTAGGCATCATTTGCTCATGGGACTACAGTCCAAACCTCGGTGCCAGAGATCACCTACTGCTTTCCATTGACATGCTAGGAGATTTAGGACAAGTCACTTAACTGATCAGTAGCTCAGTTTCTCTGGCACAACATTTAATTAGTTTTGATTTAGAAAGATGCACTTAATATCTCAGACTACAACACCCCGAATTTAGATTGGCAGCATTTGTAATAGGCTTGAACTCTCATCACAATTGCAGAACTCATCGAGTCATATGTCCCCCTTCACCTGCGCAGGCGAAACTGTGCAAACGGGTTGGCTTCAGTCTTTGCATCGTAGGGATGCATGGATGTAAAGTGACAACACGAAGTCTACTTGGGGCCCAGTGCTGGATTTCCTACTCCTCTTTAATGGTGCTTTACCTTTCAGCCAGTCCTATTTAAATCAGTGGGGTTTCTCAGGGAGTTAGCTGTGCTGGTAATCAAAGTGAGGGACGCTACCAGCGTCATGCCCTCAGATAGGAAAGATCTCGTGGAATTAGACTGTAATTTAGAATTTAAGCCTAAAAAGGGAAAGAGAGAGACAGGCTGGTTGATTTACTGCTGGAATCAGACCCTAGCAGAATAAGGCATCTAAAGGTTGGCTGTTATGTTCACGAGCCTGCCTACCTACAGGCTACTCGACACGTTTCTCATGCATTTGGAGCAGTGGGTGCTCAACCTTTTGGGCTGGATAGACAGGGCTCAGGCTGTCCACGGACCAGATCCAGCTGATGTCCCAATCCAGCATGGAGTGGTCACAGCAGGACCCCATCCAGCTGTGTGGAGGGGGACGGGGGGCATCCTAGTTCCAGTCTGGCCCTGCATGGGGTGGCCCAGCTCCAGCTTGGCCCACAGGGAAAAGGGGCATGGCCCAACCCCATCCAATCTGGGAGGAGGAGTGCGGCCTGGCTTCATTCAGCTGCCAGGCAGAGGGGGCATGACCCAGCCCCAACCTGCTGTGTGGGGCTCAGGGGTTGGGAATTGGGCAATGGAGAAGGGTGGCTATATTTATTGCCACTAATCCCCTGCTGCCAAGTTTCCCAGTCCATGGGCATCCCTGCAGACTGGATAGCTATGACTGTACGGCCCACATTTGGCCCATGGGCTGGAGGTTGAGCACCCCTGATTAATAGCACGCTGATGCCAATACCATTGCACCCAACATTTAAAAGTTTTTAAAAGAAGGCAGTCCAAATGTAATGCTTGAGTAATAGGACAATACCACACTCCAGTAAAATGGTGGCAAAATGAAAATGTGTGTATTAATGGCAGTAAAAGGGAGTGTTTAGTAGGCATTGAGAACAAAAAAATACAAAAGATTCCCTAAGAGATGAACAAGAGCAGCATAAATAAATGCCGACTGATCTAAAAAGCAAAGTCCTCCAAGCATGTGATAACCACACTGGCCCCTCCCCGCCCCCAGGATAAAACCCACACTGGACATATACTAGTATCTCGACCATGTTGTATATAAAAGCCATGCCTGAATAGACATAAAAAAGCTAGTCAGTGCAGGATACCAACAGTAATAAATACTCTACCCCCCGAACTAACTGCCATGGCTCATTACTGCAGGGTTGTGATAGGATATTCCTTTTACAATGCAAAGCAATGAAGGCAACCTATGTTAGGGCGTAAGCCACGGTTGTGTTTCTTACAAGAAAGTAAATCAGGTCAATTTATACTGGACAAATCTGAGTTATATTTTGCCCTAGGCTTAGTCTTAGAGTCTTTAGTTCTGGAAAAACTCCTATTAAATATAGGGTTGTTTATTTTTAAAGGAGACACACACATATTAGGATTATATGGAGAAAAAGGAAGCTGAGATTTCAGTGCATGCACATATGAATAAGTACTGATAACTTGACTCTGACACATACGTTCCATAGGGGAGCTGGAAGTTGTCCTAAGGAGATAGTTCAATCGTTAACCTCTGTCAAAGCAAGTTGGCAAGTCCATGTGAATCAGTCTCTGCTCTCGAAACAAGAAGAGTGGTTGCTTATCAAGGAAGCGATCCTCAGTGCACAAGCTAAATCTATTCCAACACGGAGGAAAGGCA
>NW_017728909.1:12303796-12316286 GCF_001723895.1 Crocodylus porosus | reverse complement strand
CCTCACTGTCTGTGATTCTACGATTGTATGGAGCCTGTTTGCACACTTTTTGCACAGCCATGGGGGATTCTTATAGCACATCTCATTTTCATCTGAATGAGAGCATAGGCTTCTAAATCCCCAATTTACAGACACTGATTTCCTGTCCAAACGACCTAATGAGTGAGCAGAGGTTTAACAGACAGGATCCATATCACAGGTGGCAGAAGCGGTGGTAGGGGGATGCCCAGCTACAGCAGCTGGGCTGGCAGTGGCACCCTCTGTTAATGCCTCAGCTGGGGTCTCTGTTGCCTGCTCCATATGATGCTACTGCCAGAGAGTGCCAAAAACTGTGAGGACACACTTATACTTGCAATGGCCTGGGTACACAAATGTGGAGGCCACAGAGAGTGAAAATTCATCTGTCCTATGCTTTGCTCTTCTGCTTCACCAATCACCACAAGCCTAAGTACACAGAGTTTATCTGGAGGCTGACAGGAAACAAGTTTTCAGTTTGAAACTTAGTCCCAAGGGATCATAGTACTTTCAGCTTGTGCACTCCCTCCCCGCTACCTTTGTCTCTACTTTGTCTTTAAGAGAAGTAAAATAAGCTGCTTCTGAGCATGCAGCCACACTACAATCCAAAAACATCACTGCATCTTGTGTAGATGTATCCGAGGTCACTTTAAATTAGCTGGCTGAGGTACTGATAATTAAATTGGTACTGCAATACTGGGTTCTACATGGCTACAAAATCTACTTAGGACCCAAAGTGAGTACTCAGGGGGCTAGACCAGGCTGCTGCGACTACGCTGCAATCAGCATCCTCCTCTCGATGCCTACATGCGCTGTAACCATGCCTTTGGATAACACCATAGACATACTTTTCATATTTGGTTCATTCATTCGTTGCCATCATAAAAACCAGTTGCTAATGCTACATCACCTTTTTCAAATGAACAACTTAGATAGTAGGCATGATACAAGTTGTAGTTGTACAACTGTAACTGCAGTTACAACTACAGTTGCAGTTACAATGGCCGGGGAAATGTATTGTTTGAGTTTGCTACCATGCAATGTGATATCTGAGTAACCTCTCCAAAGAATATAAACAGTACAGAGCACTGAACTATGTAATGCCTGTATGGTTTCGAAGAGAAAAACACCACAATCTCTTTTGCAGAGCACACAAACTCTACATATGATATAGCCATTATAATGGAGAGACACAGATATGTACCTCTTTTTTCCTTCTAAATGTCCGCACATTGGCTGCTTATACATGTGCTCAGGAGTGGGGACGGCATTTTAATTAGAGCGGTTCCTGGACAGCCACTCTAATTAAAACAGCCCACCGTCACATGTATTAAGTCCCCATGCATTTTAAAATGGCTGTGGGATGCTTTATCTAAAGCTCATTCAACAAGGTTTAGACAAAATGCTCTTGAGGCCATTTTAACATATATGGGGGCTGAATACACATGACAGAGAGGCAGCACTGGAGCACTCTAATTAGAACGGGAACAGGCATGTGTATAGAGCAAACTATACGTGTGTAGATCAAACCATTATATCAAACTATGTTACTTTGTTGACTGTCAGAATCAGATCGTTAGAGTTAAATTACTAGAGCAGGTGTGGGCAAAATGCGGCCCACCAAGCCGTTCTATCTGGCCTATGGGGCCCCTAAAAATTTTAGAAAATTAATATTAATCTGCCCTGGGCTGCCTGTCATGCAGCCCTCGATGGCTTGGCAAAACTCAGTAGGCGGTCCTCCGCCCAAAATAATTGCCCGCCCCTGTACTAGAGTATGGTATTGTCCTAAAATTAAAGTTTTATATTTGCAGAGTCATTTTGCTAGAAGGATAGAGGCTAGGGCCCCAGATCCCATTCCACTTATTGGACGATTAAGTGGACCTCAGTGTGATTCTGCTCTGAGAAACTACCAACTACTTAGATGTCTAATAGGTAGCGCATGAGCTGACCCTGGGTGCCCGACACTTTGCAGAGTACAAGGACTGTTATTGGTGTTATGGTTCTTTGTAGTGCAATGAGCTCCAACTTAAATTGTGAATGCGTTGCATTAGATACTGTACAAATCTACAGTAACAGACAGTTCCTTTTCTTCGGACTCTGCCTATTTAGGCACGACAGACAAAGGATGAAACAAAAGTTTAGACACATGAAAAGATCTGACCGAGGTCACACAATCAGACAGTGACAGAGCTGGAAACAGGTCTCCCACATCCCTGCCAAATCCACTAGATTGCGCACATCCCCCTTTAGCCAGCCACTGGCGCTGGTCTTACCTTTGTTGTCATGCCAGACTCGCACCTTACAGAGCTCTCCCAGGCTCAGCATGTCATTAAACTCAAAGATATCCATCTGGTTCCTTTCAAACTTGTTAGACTTATTAGATTCCTTCAGTGGAAGGGTCCCAGTGTCCCCATTCTCTCCAAAGATAATCAAGTAGACATTGGCATCTGTACCAGCTCCTAGAAAGAGGCAGCAAGACATAATTCAGTAGATGCCCATGTGTCTCACAGTGTGGACCAAAGATGGCTAAACTAGCCAAAGTGGATATCGCAAGGGCAGGCAAAAAGGGGCTGCAATTCTTGCTATAACATGTGGGTCCCTCAAGGCAGAGCAGATGGATCATAAACATCTTGCACAACTCTGCTAGATCAGCAAAGAGAGTGGCCACAAGCAGTAACATGAATCCTTTTAACTTGCCCCCACAAATATCACAGAAATGGCAAACCCTTCTCCTCGAGCTATCATCATAATAATGATGATCTCCTCTTATGCAGACCTTTTCATCCATAGATCTCAGAGCAGTGCACAAATATCAGTGTTACCCAGTCCCCATTTTACAGCTGTAGAAGTTGAAGTAACTTGAGCAAGGTCATACAGCAATCCAGTAGCATAGCAGAGAGCAGGATCTGGAGCTCCCATGTCTTAGTGCATTGCTCCATCCCATAGTTTTGGAAACCATGACTTCTCAACCAGAAGTAAGAAGCTGGTTTTATGAGCCACTGCCCTCAGCCTGAGACTCTGCTGTGCACGTTTTAACTTAGGAAGCATCCTGTGGTCTCCCAAAGCATGAGTATCATGAGAGCAACACTGGATTTCAACACATGCAAGCAGGACGACCTACCTTTGCATAAGAGGGAACACTGGCCGCCACATGAGCCTGGAGGCTCGTGACAGAAGGAGGGTGAAGCCTAGAGTAAGCGTTTTGCAATGCGTCCCGTTTGTTTAAAAATATGACACCAAAAGATGTGGTCAAGGAGTCAGTGTATGCAGGACAGTTCTGTCCTGGGCTTGTCATGTGGCAGGAAGCCTTTGCGCACGGCTGCCCTGGCCCCCATCCATATTGCCACCTCCCTCTCCGGATCGGTGGTGACCCCACAAATCGATCCTCAAAGCATTGCACTAGCACTCGCAGAGCTAGCCCTGCCCCATGGCCAGATGCTCCAGCTGCTGCCCATCTTGCAGTGCCTTCCCTCCTCTGTGGAGCAGGAACTTAAAGATCATGGGGAGTGTATCACTGATCTGGCCTAATTGCTGGTCTCCGAGTGCATCTGCTTTCCATTCTCTCATTCATGGATTCATAGCTTCCAGGGCCAGAAGGGACCTCAGCGGGCCACCTAGTCTGACCTCCTGGAATGCCAGAAAAGGGTCACCAAACCTGGGGACATGTGATCCCAGCCAGCCGCCTGTCCAGTCTCCTCTTGGAGACCCCCAAGGACTGGGCAAGCACCACCCTACACAGCCCATTATCCAACCTACACCTCATTAAAGTGACCTCAGTCTCTTCTCCAGCAGCTCCATGCTCCTCATTCCCACACTGTCATTAGCATCCTCCCGTCTTTCTCCTCCATCCACAAAGTGTCTGGGCATGAGCTCACTCTTCTAATAGAAACAGCATGGATCGGGTTTGCAGACGCGTTTAGCACTGGCCAAATTCTTCTCCCACTGAAGTCCGTGGTGAAGTGACCTCTGACTTCAGTGAGAACTGTGTTACCCCAGTAGTTGGAAATACCACGTGTTTTCTTTCCCTACCGCTCCCTAGCCCCAACCCCTCGCTGTCTAACAGTCACAGGAGGAGGCATTTGTAAGAGGCCATCTATCCAATCTGCTGCCTGTTACAAAATAAGTGACCACTGGTGCACAAAGAGCTTGAAAATGGATGTTTTTTGGACAGGCTTGGGTGCCTGTGGTTACAGGAGGCTGGACTCCATGTGACTCAAGTAGTTGCTGCTTTTATTCACTGTAGACAACAGCTATGTGACACTGCACCAGCACGAGGGCACACGATTATGAAACTACTAGCATTTTAACTGAGTATCATAGGAAAATGGTTTGGAAGGGACTGACAGGGTCATCTAGTCCAATCCCTTTGTGCTTCGTGTCATTTTTGCCTGGCACCTTTTATAATTATCCTAGGAACTGGGAACCTTCTTCTTCATTGTTTCATATTTTTGACAACATCAGCATGCCCAGTAGCACACAATCAGATTTGCAGCTCAGAGCCAAGCCTCTGCTTCTCACAAACGAGACTGAGATCATCCGATCTAATTCTGGTTCCCAAAGAAACCCAGCTTCTGCTGCCTTAAAGCAGAAATCCTTGCTTTTGAGACCCCAAAGGTTCTTACACAACCTACTTTGAACCCATCTTGCTAGGGTTTTTGTACAGCTCTGGTCAAGACACAAGGAGAAAATACCAGGGATCTGAAAGGCTGAGGAGAAAATATGGTTCACTGCAGGATGAGCATCTGAAACAATGCCAATCTAGGGATAATTTAAACCAAGAACATCTTGAAACAAAGGCAGACAGAGTAAAATCAGAAACCTGTATACGTGCAGAGGAAAGGCAAGGCCACACAACAAGGCCCATCACCACATGACAAATTGTCTAGTTAAAATGGGGCTAATTTTCCACCGTTCCCTGAAGGGGGGTGGGAATAAACTTGCAAAGGAGACAAAGCAGCAGGAATTTGTGCCGTTCAGCTGGCAGTACCTTTTATGTCCCTCCAGCTTGCTGAGGGGAGGAACAAAACACTTCCTTCTAAGAAGCAGGCTCCCAACTAATCCAAGGTCTTGAAAACACAGGACCAACTGCTTCTTAGCTAAATCTTCCTGGCAGGAAGAAGCTTATGAAGGCCTCACGCCATGACATTTACCTTGCCTGCAATTAGCAGGAGATGTGAAAGAAAAGAGCAGCAATTGTGGGATCAACGTGCATGTCACCTCGCTGTCTCTTGTTTGGCTCTCGTGAAACACCCAGGCACATTTCCAAACTGCTGCACAGGTGATGGGCAACTGATGGACAAAATGACGGGGTGAAGTCAGTGTGATGCTGTGCCATTATGCCTAGGTGGGTATAAAGTACAGCAGGCCCCTGGCTTTTTCTGAGCAATGCAACCAATCAACCAGACTTTGGGTCTAGTTCAAAGTGCACTGAGATCAATGGGAATCTTGCCTTTCATGCACCAGGCTTCCGATCAAACCTTTCATGCTGGTTACAACTAAAAGGTGAATTGTGAACCATGGCTAAGCTTATTACACAGTCATGAATCTTGTAACAAACAGGCACCAAAATCCGCTGAATGTGTTTTGAAGATGCAGAAGGTAATATTTATTATGATCTCCAGATATTTATTGCAGCGCCATGTGCTTGATGGCTACAGATAAAATACAGTGACTTCATTGAATGTAAGATTAAAAGGAGGAGAGGACACTTGAGTGAGACAAGCCTGAGCACTGGATGACTCAGCTATGTATCTGGAATGACATGGGTTTAAAATATATCCTGCATTTAAGCTAACTCACAATGCGTCTTTCCTTTCTTCCCTGCTGAGTCTCTTCCCTAGACTTCCACACTCATTTTTTCAAGTCAAAATTATATGGGCCCACTCTTGCACTGTTCAACCAGACACACTTACAGGGACCTCAGGCAAGGTACTTATCAACAAATATGAATACTTCCAGTTGTGGAGACTTGGAAAAAGAGCCCCATTAATTGCAGCTGAAACTGAGTGTACCAACAGACCAATTTTGAGAAAATCAGCATTTCTGAAAACCAAGACATCAGTTTAGACCCCCAAATGAGAACTTGGGCCCTCATGGTGCTCTCTTTTGAACACTTTTCTGTGATTCAATTGACTCTTCACCATAAAGTTATCCACACCTTCCCAAAGATGGTTATTTTAGCCTAAGGTGGCATCCAAAGCTCGTCGGACAGGATCGGGATTCTAAGGCTCCTAAACAGCCTCTTGCAAAATTATTGCTTCCCAGTTCATGTTGGGCACTAGCGTTCTGTCTTGGTTAGGGTGCAACTCATGGTGTTGGTTTTCACTGAAAATGCCTTAATAGGGATCTGGCTACTGTACAGAACTTCTCTTTTCCTATCCACTATGCTGCTTGCTGAGGTCAGAGGTGTTTCCGATACCCTCTAAGTTGGACCTTTGGAAGAATGAAGTCAAGTCATGAGCAACAGAGGATCCCCAGCTCTAACATCATCTCTCTCGTTCCACTATTGCCCAAGTCTGCTGACTCTAAGAACAGAGCAGAAGGCCCATCTGTCACTCGAGCATTTTCTTAAGCTTGAGCAAAATAGGAGTATTTCCAAGTAATGGGAAGAGTTAGTCACTAAGACGGTTGGGAAGTATGTTCACTTGGGTAGCCTCAACATGACTCAAAGGCACTTGGAGGTTGTGGAGAAGACACGGGAAATAACCCCAGGAATAGCAATAAATGAGCCTGATTCAGCTTCCGCTTCTACCCAAGCAACCCCATTCACTCAAGCATGGTTACTTCTGGTTTACATAAGCCTAACAGCAGGTGGATGCATCATGCGCTATATATTCTGCCAAGCTGTTTATCACCAGAATAGAAGATCTTTTCCTGAAGAGATGCAACCTGCAGTTTCCATGAAGTACAGAACAAACCCAACTGGTGGGGACCTCACTGCACCTCTCCCAGATGTGCTACAGAAGGTGCCGCATTAATGTCAGCCTGCCCCACGTGCTAATCACAACAAAGTCTTGGCAGTCTCAAATCTCATTTGTAATCTGTTCTCTCCTCCTGGTTGCTGCAGCTCATAATGAAATAAAATGCTTCCCCATTAATACCTGTCGCCCTTCATTCAATGTGAAGGGGAGATGCGTCTGCTACTGCTGTCATCGTCCATTCTTCTCCTGCTCCTATGGTCACGGCCCTTGTGAGCCAGGGCTGAATTTCACAAAAAGTCCAGAGTCTAATCACACCATATATACCAGATGGACTGTCAGGCACACAAACAAGTCTCCTCTTTTTTTTTCTTTTTTTTTTGCTTTGAATACTTTGCTACAGATTTTTATGACAGGCAGTGGGTACAGAGGCTGCAAAATGGTCAGAGGTCACCTTGTCAGGGAAGATTTTTATATTAGAAATGCAAATCTCAACCTCTGGTGCAAATAGCAATGCTGGAAACAGTTACGTGAAAGAGAGAAAAAGACTGAGCAATGCTCCTCAGAGTGGGATAGGGATATGCCGTCAGCAGAGATAAATCTGTCAGAAAACGTGTAGAAGTGGTAACATGTACCTTGCACTGACTTGGCATTAAGTGGCTGTGCAAAATGAGCATAGCCTTCTCAGAGCAGCTGGAGAGAGGCTCTCGTGGAAATAGGCAGTGATCCCAGAACATGACATGGGAAACCCATGGCACGGGGATTTTCAAAGCTCTGCAGCTTTTCTCTGCCATTAACTGAGCTTTCCTGAAGCCATCCCTTTACCTTTGCGGTGGCTTGCTGGGTCCTATATTCTTTATGTGAATGCCACATCATTCATTCTTTATCCTTTATGTGAAGCTCTCCAAGAAATTTCCAAAGGAAGGTCAGCTTTATCCACTCCATGTACCAAAGAAATCACCCAGGCTTTGAGAAGCTAAAAGAGTTGCCCAAGGTCACACAGGAAATCCATGAAGAGCAAGGAATAAAACCCATAGCCTCCAACTCTTAACCACAAGACCAGCCTTGTCCTGTGGGCAGTAGCAGGACCTGGTTATAAAAGGTCCAGTGGCAATAGCAGCATGTCTAGTGATAGCTTCCAGCTCATTCTTCTTCTGAAGAAAGACTTACTATACTGCCAGTAGACACATGCTGGCGATGTGATGCATTGCAATCATGGTTAACATGGTTTAACTGATACCTTTGGCAAATATATGTCCACTTGGGTATAATTCAAACAGAATCCTTTCCAGATTGCACGCTAACAGCAGGCCTTATTAGTATACACAGGTCTATATTGCTGCACTGGAAAAGTAGGACATCTTCAAAGGTTGAAATCTAGTACAATGAGATGGTGGAGCTGGCATCTACGGAGTCACGTTTAGCAGGCTTAACTGCTTTGAAAAGTTTGGTGCAATCTGAAAGCAATTCCTGGAATATTTTGGTAGCTGGATTGCTGCTCATTGCATACTTCTCTTTTCTTTTTCTATACCTCCCTCTTCCCTCCTTTTTTTCTTTTTCATTGTATTGCTTATTGTTAGTGACATGCTTTAGTTTTACATGTACAGTTGATATTCATGTTTTCTGATATTTGTATTGTATTAAAAAAAACCCTCAATTTTTTTTTTTTTTTTCAAGCAGCAACAACAGCTACTGTCAAATGAAGTCCTGGGACTTTAAAATTCCCCTTGCTCTGTACCAAGTTTCCTGATCTAAAGGACAAATCCCACTGAATAAAGCTGGCTTTCCTGAAGAATCAAGTTTCTAGCCTCCAGGAATTTCAAGATTTCAGGCTAATTCTGTTCTCAGACATTTTTTTCTGTTTCTTTCACTGTTCACCCAAAGCATCTGCTTCTTGCCACTGTTGCAGACAAGATACTAGGCTAGATGGACCTTTTGTCTGACCTTGTAGGGCACGGGCAGGCAACTACTTTGGGTGGAGGGCCGCTTACTGACTTTTGGCAAGCCATCGAGGGCCACATGACAGGCAGCCAAAGGCATAAAAATTTTAACTTCCTAAATTTTTTTTTAGGGGCCCCATGAGCCAGATAGACTGGCCTGGTGGGTCGCATCCAGCCCGCGGGCCACATTTTTCCTGCCCCTGCTGTAGGATAATACTAATATTAATAAGTTCCAAAAGGGGAAGGGGAAAAGAAACAGAAAGAAAAGCAAAAGAAAAAAAGGAAAAGAAAGGAAAAGAAAAGGAAAGGAAAGGAAAGGAAACTGATATGTTTGTAAAAGTTGAGCCTGGTTCTAGAAAAGACTGAGACAGCCACCTACCTATAACATCACTGGTTTTAACCTGAACAGTATAGGTTGTATCCTCCATCATCTGCTCATCATCTATCACACCTGGCATCTCACACACGAGAGCTCCTTTAGGATGGTGGACCTTTGACAGCCATTCACTGTACGTAAATGTGGTCACTTCTTGATTAGTCAGGTTCTTCATGAGGATCTGGGGAAGAGTCAAAGCAAACAAAGGGATTTCAGTCATAGTGTTAATGAGAGTAAAGATGGAGCTGAGAAAGAACAGGACGGAGCTGAGAATCAATAGGACAATCAGCCAAAGTCCTGTACAGACTTTGGCCTGTTCACGGCACCAGTCCCTAGACACACTAGTATTGTGATGGCTCCATGGAGGGAAGGGAAGCACTGCTCTTGAGCCCTTGCTTGCAGCTAGTGCTTGCAGCACCCGCTAGGCAGGTGGGAGGCAATCTTTTCTGTCGAGCTCTGTGCAGGTGTTTGGATGGAAAATGCAAAGGAGGAATTGGACAACTTTGCCACTCTGGAGTCTTGACGGTAAAAAAAAACTTGGCCGTGCGGGTGGGTCTGTCCCTGTTGGAGAAGAACAATTTTGTATTCTTCCACTTAAAAAGTCCCCCCACCCTTTCCATTTTAACTCTCAGCTTACTGAGTTACTTGACCATTACTAGCAGGGGTCTTGGAAGGCTCTTGTCAAGTAGCAGAGATAATTAGCACAGGACAACTATATAACCATCACAGAACCTATAAAGATGCCACGGGGCAGGCAAGGAGATATGAAAGCACACATTTTAAAAACTGGCGGCCAGTTCTGGGCCACCTAAAAACTCCTCCTTTTTGTACCCTTGTGTCAAGGTATTTAGAAGAATTCACAGATTTGCTGGGACATGACAGAGCTGCACCATGAGCACCTCTGCCGTGGCGTTGAGCTTGTGACCTCTGGACTGTCGATGTGCACCTTTAGCACCCATACCCCGCCGGCTGATTTTCAGAAGTGCCAGGCACCCCGAACTCCAGGTTACAACTGATGTTTATGGAAAGAAGAGCGGACTATTCAAGGTTGACACTGCAAAACTATCATCCTGAACCAAAGGAAAGTTCCTAAAATTCTCCTCAGCTCTTCACAACTTCCAACGTGGTTTGCTATCTATCCTAACTCCTTCAAACTACCATGCATGGCCTAGATCTGTTTGGGACTTATATTAGTAAACTGTTACATCGGTGTATGGTGGCAGGCAAGTAAGAATCATTATCAAAATCATCAATACGGCTGGCCCCTCCCCACCATGCTCCACATCAAGATTTTGATCCCAATAATATTTTTCCATGTTGATAGTTTAAATCTGTTGCCTTTTGAAATGCAATTTGGGTCCTGAACATCAGGTTAGATGCCCCTCTGAGATTCTGAATGGAGCTGCAATGAATCTCATGCAGGCAAAGTCAAAACTATGAACGTTTCTCTGCTTGTGAATTGAGTGATTTGGCCGTGCATCACCCTGTTGATAATCCATGCATTTTAATTAGTATTTATACACTCCTACTTCTGGTAAACTAAAGGCAGCATACATTATGCCCAGCAAATGGTTGGCAAAAAGACCAAGGAGAATATAAAATAAGAAACACTTATTATTGTTTCACTAGGAGAAAAACATGGAGACTATCCTGTGAATAAACAGACCAGCAAATGGTTAATTACAGGGTTGATGGTTTAATCTAGCTTCTCATTTTACCATGCTAGTTAGTACTGTGAACCATCTGTCTGAGATTTTAGCGCTACCCCCACATGTATTTCATTATGCAGTTTTAATATGCACTTTTGACAGAAATGGAAATGGGCTCCGATCAGTTTTTATGTCACACCAAGCTACACAAGTCTTCAAATTTGGAATACAAATCAGAGCTTACAATGGCTCCCTCCCTTCATTTTCCATTTCGCTCCTGTTCTGACTCACAAGCTGTGAATGTAATGTAGTATTTTTACCTTGGGGGAGGGGAGGGCGGTAGACCTGTTCTGTTCCAAACCTTTCAATATAGCTAGTCGGAAAGTTCTGATTCTTAACTTCCTTCTTCTCCTTTCCTTCCTTTCTATCCTGAGAATGGAGTTGATGCATGTTCAAAAGCAGCTAAGTCTCATTTTTAGGAGTGTGTTTCAAAAGAGCGGGTTTGACCCATTTGTTATTTGTCTGCCTGTCCCTGCAACAGCTCTGGGATTGGGATGTTGAGCCCCTGGACAACCAGGTGAGACAGAGGTCTGCTTGTTCATATTTCTCAGATGGGCTTAGTGAAAGCCAGTGGCATATTTACATGACTGGACTGTTGCAGCCACTGGTTGTTCAGAAGGATCAAGTGGATAGAAGTTGGTGGAGTTTGCCCTCTCTATTAAAGACACAATTACTTGTCATTTGTGACTCAATCCTGCAGGATCAGGAATATATGTGGCATGGGCGCCTGGTGCCTCCTGAGTCTGGGGGCGCATCTGCAGAAGCTGGTGGTGGGGGTGGGGCTGGTGAGCACCCGCAGAAGCTGGCAGAGGTGTCGGGAGTAGGGGCGGTGCTGCTGAGCACCTGCAGAAGCTGGCATTGGCGGCGTCGGGGACAGGGCTGGTGAGCACCCACGCAAGCCACTAGTGGCGTCAGCAGTGGGGTTGGGGCTGGTGAGCACCCGTAGAAGCCACAGGCTGTGTCAGGGGTAGGGGACAGCCTTGTCGGGGGGAGGGGGGCACAAGCCCCCCCCCCCACCAGTTGCCTATGATATGTGGATCAAGGTGCTAATTCACAAAGCCCTGGAGGGGGTTCTGGTAGGGTACTGATACAGATCACTGAGTCAAACCACACAACTGTATGGATGTGTCTGTATGGAAAAGACAGGGCTAGGCAGAGAAACATGACTTGATTTCATTCGGTATGACGGGGAAGGGGAAGATGAGGGTGGAGGAAACATCAGACTGCCAGACCAAACAGCACCCACAACTACAGCCCAGCCCAACGAGCAAAGTGAATAAACAGGTAAGAGATAGGGGCCAGGGTAAAGCTGGGACTAGGGGGTCAGTACACACATCCACTAGAGGCCTCAAATGCCTCTACACAAACACTCATAGTATGGGTAACAAGCAGGAGGAACTCACCCTCCTGCTAGCTGACACCAGCCCGGACATAGTGGGGATTACGGAAACGTGGTAGGACTCAACGCATGATTGAGCGGTGAATGTGAAGGGCTATAGGCTGTACAGGAGGGACAGGATAGGAAAGAAAGGC
>NW_017728909.1:12286167-12303785 GCF_001723895.1 Crocodylus porosus | reverse complement strand
GGTCTGGAACCAGCTTCCAAGAGAAGTGGTGCAGGCTCCTACCCTGGGGGTGTTTAAGAGGAGGTCAGATGAACATCTTGCTGGGGTCGTTTGACCCCAGTACTCTTCCCTGCCATGGCAGGGGGTCAGACTAGATGATCTGTTCAGGTCCCTTCCAGCCCTAGAAACTATGAAACTATGAAATAGGGGGCAGGCACAACCCAGGCAAAAGACAGGGACCAGCTCAGAAGCAGCCCACTGGTTTCCCAGGCCAGGGTCTGGCCACTAGACCAACACGACCTGTCCTGATATAATAGTTATGTTGCAGCAACACAATGTAGAAGCCATCACAGGAAGCAGCATGGCAGGAACGAAAGGCGATAGCCTTCTTTGTGCTCCGGATGCAAGAATTCTGGTCCAAAACGATTGCTTTGGGGCCTACAAGAAGGACATAATATTTGCCTTATTCTTTACTGGATGAGCATTAGCAGTTTGCCCAGATCTGCTGGTTCCATAGAGATCGCTACTGCACGAGCAGTAGATAAGAGTGGTTAATGCCATACTATTAACACCACTAGAAATGCAAGAGGAAACTCTTTAATATTTGATATAGGGAGAAGGAAAAAAGGGGAAGGAGATATATTGTTTTGAAGGATTTACAGTTACTTGAAAATATCTTTTTAAACTCTGCCCCACAGCCTCTATCACCACATGCTAATGCAAGATGCTTTCCTCTACAGAGTCCAGCTAGGCTTTCTAGGAGCTCACACACCCACCACTGAGTTTGTAATGTCTTGGCACTGAGACACTGTTCTTTCTGTAGAAGGGAAACACGAGGTCTAACCATTGACTTGAAGTTACACGTTACATTTACTTCCCCCTCCCCCTCCCCTCTCATGTCCTTGGTCTTCATTTCTGCAGGACAAGAATTTGGAAAGTGTGAAAGGGAGGGAAGCTCCGAAGAGGAAACACGATGGCTACAATGGGAACGGCAGCACTTCCTCATTACATCTGGCCATGCCAGAAAGCCTTAATGCCACAAAGCTAATTAGCCGTAGTGTGTTAAGTGACTGCAGTACCTTCTCTAGGAACCAGTCCGGGCGACTCCCATTTCCATCGGTTCGAATCCTCATCTTCCGAAGCGGTGCAATATCATTGATCTCCATGACAAAACTGTCCTCCTGGGCTCTCTCAAATCTGGAGAAATGGAAAGGTCACTCAGAGTTTGCAACATCTGTCTTGGCTATTTCAGGCTGACAATCACCAGACCCTGCCCACGCTGTGACTGAAGCCACACCAGCACAATCACTAAGACAATGATCATCAATCGCTGTTCGAACTACACCAAGCTGGGCTTGAGCTTTCCTGTCCAGTTGTAAGCCATCATAGTTCTTGCAAGCAAGCAGTTTGGGTGGGGATTATTTTCCCCGAGTATCAAGCCAGTACAAACCCTAGTATAAATTTGCCTCAGATACTCCATAGCATAGCTTGCTATTCTGGTTGTAACTGGTTATATCTCTCTTTACAGCTTGTGTGCAAATTGTAGTACTGCTAGAGAGGGGTTCAAACTAAAATCCCCATTTAAACAGGTTGCCTCCCCAAGTGTGAGTCCAGAATCAGATGCTGCACAGTGGTTCCCTTTCCTTTTATAAACTATCATACAGTGGAGTTATTTACTCTGATACAATCCATGTGTAGATGCTGATGGGGCTGGCTGTAGATGCCAATGGGGGCACGAGGGTGCTTCAGGGCAGGGGCTGCCTGCCTGCTAGCCCTCACACTAAAGCACCCTTGTGCCCCAGCCAGCCCCTCTGCAGCACACTGGGCTGGCAGGCTGACCTCCGGGCCCCCCTGCCAGCTGGGGCTGCTCTGCCCAGGCTCAATGTGCTACAGTCCCAGGCACACGTGTGAATGCTGTGCCCAGGAGCAATAAACTCTAGTGCAAACTGTGCTGGAGTTTATTGCGTGACACTAATATTGCATGTAGATGCATCCACTGGGCATGAGACACTGGGCATGCATCCATCTATATGAGACGCTACGTCACTGAGCTACAGTGACATAGTAACAGCAGGCACAAACCGTGATGCCGCCAGTACTGTGCAGTAGTGTCAGAAACAACCTGTGCAGCAGCGGGACTGTGCAATTCTGGCAGTTAAAACAAGTACTAAATGACTTGGGTCATTAGGGTCAGGTCATTTAGTTGGGTGCTCGTGTAGATGCACCCGCTGAGAACTTTGCAAGGAGCAAGGCTACAGCTCTTCATGTGTTTGGGGAGAGCCACACACACTTTGAGCATTACCACAGGCAGGAGATTAAATAGTCATACAATCCCTTCCCTGGCAGTGTACCTGCTCCTAGTTGTGCAAGGCTGTGTCATAAGGGAAAATACTGCCTTACAACCCATGTCCAGATTACAACCCTGAGCATGAATCTGATATCGTCACACTGTTATCTCAGCCTGTATATCTGCAGATGTTAGCAACAGAAGTTGGCATGAACACTGCAGTGTTCACTTCTATACATTCCCAGAGGCGTTCAGAGGTGAGGTTACGGTACTGCCCTATTTCTAGTTAGTCATGGCTAAGTTTACCTGGTGCTTATTCCTTTGCAAAACCTATCTTTGTGCCTGCCGCAACACTTTTCTGTGGTAGCGAATTCCAACAGTGACTTTGCATTTGCTTTTATGCCTTATGAAGATCCATTCCTGTTTCTAACTTGGTAAAGACAAAAGGAGAAGGAGTAAACTACCAATTTTCATCATCTCATCGTTGTTTTTAAAGCGTTGTGTCCCTGTCTCACTGTTGTCCTTTCCAGGCCAAAGAAGTCAAGCCTAAGGAGTGTCCTATTATTCTGTACCTATATCATCTTCTCTACAGGAACAATCCTCATCCGAATATCCCCACCTGTTACTTCCAAGAACCCAGTGTCCTATGCAGAAGAAATGGATGGCCCAAGTAGGTCTTTTCTGCTTCCAATTTACATGAACCCACAGGATAAGTGCTACAAGTCTGAGCAAAAACTGAAGAGGGAAGGGAACAGCACTAAAGACCAACTATTTGGTACTATGCCTTTTCTAGGACGCTGAACCATTTATCTACAGCAGCGTTTCTCAACCCATAGGTCGTGACCCAAAAGTGTGTTGCAAGAATATATGAAAGGGTCGCAAACATACTTTAAAAAGGGATTCTCTTTTAAGGAAGAAAAATGTGGGAAACCATGGATTTTCCCTTGTAGGCTGGCAGATTTCCAGCATGCAAGGGGCTGCTTGTGGCCCCCCTGGCCCACACACTGTGGGGCTGGGGCCTGGGGGCAGTGGGTCGGGAGTGAGGGGCACTGGGCCAGTCCTGGCCATCGATGTTTCCAAATGGGTCCTGGTTCAAAAAAGGTTGAGAACCACTGATGTGCAGGACTGTATTAAGCTTTCTTCCCCCATGCCAGTACTTATTAATATTTTTATTGCTCAGAGCTCAGGGTAATAGCAATAAAGCAATTAATAATGCTGTAAATCTGTGGGAGATTAGACTGCTATTTCTTAATAAGGTGGCAGGCTCCTGTGAGTGAGCTGGTACTAGCTGGCAGCAGTGAAGACGGAAGTTTTTTAGCAGTTTTGTCTACAGTGCTTCTCCTCCCTCACACTCCTACTTACATGATGACTACAGACATCTCCGTGACTCAGGGGAACTGTTGGACTAAGAGGCAGCAGGAGTGTCAGACAAACTGGCAACGAGCGCTCTGAAGCCATGCGTGGCAGGTGCTGTCCCAGGGTGTGCCCCTTTGTGGCCTTGCCTAAAATATTTAAGGTGATATTCTCCTTTTTTGGGGTCTGATTAATTCAGTCTTTACAAAACATGGGATTAAAGGACTGCACAGTTCTCCTTCCAGCCTGGCAGCCTCTGCTCCTCTTCAGCTTCTTCAGGCATTTCACAGCCAGGGCCTATAAGAGGTGAGGAATGGGGGTAGTTATACTGGTCCCCAGGCTTGGGCAGTCCCTAAAATCAGATCCCCCTTCATCCTGTTTCCAAAATGGGAGGTGTGGGGCCCCCTACCAGGATGTACTGGGCCTTCAAATTTCTCTCAGTGCCCCAGCAGCGTTCCTGGTGGGATCCAGGCAAGTGTCCCCATCCCTTTCCAGGTTGTTTGCACTTTCTCAGCTGTCGATTGGGTTTTAGCGTGCTCAGGATATAGCTGATTAACACCTAGCTCCCTATCCCCAGCTTGTCTGCTGCTCCCTTAACCTTTCCTTCCTTAAAAGGGCCATGAACAGGTGGTTGGCACTGGGCCCAGCTACTTGGTAAGAAAGGGATAAAACACTGTTGTAATAATTGGAGCTGATAGATCTCTCCTCATTGCAAGCTCAGGTGTGGGAAGTCAGTGGGAGTTCATAAAATGTTCCAGTCGCTTGTGACAATCAACAAGGACAGACAGGAGTGTGAACAGGAGGCAGAGACTGGATTGCTCCCCAAGGACGGGCTTGTCATGCAACTCCAGGGCTGTGCCTGGAGGGTAGAGGATGGGACAGAAAATTAACATAAAAATGGATGTGTTGGAAATTAGATGAATGGGGGAATGAAACACTGAGATTTGTCCACTCACTACCCTTGTTCCTAGATGTTTAAAAGGGGCGGCTTTAAGAAACAAAATAGTAGAAATGGCTTCTGGGAGATTTCCTAGGGAAAGGCAGAGAAGCCGCTATTTTACTCCAGAGATTCTGTCCTGTACAAACAGCAAAGGATTATACCATTTGTTGTATAGTATAGTCCATCCTTCTGTCTTGTTCAAGGGTGTGAAGCAATCTCCCTCTGTCTGTCTCTGGATTGGGACATTTCAGGCTTGGGGGAGAATATAGCACCCGTATACACTTGGCATTGTGTATGGTCAAGTGTGTTTGGATTTGTTTTGCTGTGTATCTTGTTTGTGCTGTATATTTTGTTTCCTCTAGGACTGGAGAGGACCACTTCCCATCCCCCCTTATTGTGTCTAGACCCTTTGTCTTAAGTTTCCCTCCAAGGAACCAGCAGAACCAGTTTGGTGACTCTGGCCACTTCACTGAGGGGGGGCAGGGGGGTGCTGACCACTTTTGAAATGACTGGTCTGCATCAGCAGTGTTCAAATAATGCCTGTTTCTGGTTGGAACAAAGTGATGAGGTCAGAAAAATTATTTAAGTGTCAGGCCACCGAGTTGGGGGGTGGGGGGGCATTCTGCCTCCAGTGGGCATCTTGGAAGAGACTCAAGCAGTGAACCTCCAGAGTGAGTCTCTCTATGGATGAACCAGTGAGTATGTCTGAAAATTAGCTAGTAGATTAGATCTAAGTAATTTAGATGCATATTAAAAGGGTCCCCAAACCCAAATTTGATGAAAGGCTCAATTTGTTCTGTATTGCTCAAAATTTTTTGCGTTCTCTTAAACTTCCCTTGTTCTACTCTTCTCCCCCATTCTCTCTCTCTCTGATCAGTAAAAGGCTATCTGGCACAGCACGCCTAGCTGTAAATGCCTGAGGGGAGAGGGGTCAGAGATGTGTTTCACTCCTAGCAGAGCTCAGCTGTTTATCAACTAATTCAGTCCTATCCAAGAATATCCTGAGAGGCTTCAGACTACAAGGAGCACCCAGAAATACTACCAGTAGGCAAAGCACCCCCAAGGCTGGCTGGGTCTGTGTGCCCCAGGCTGCACAAAACCCTAATAGAGACCAGTGCCCAGGTGGTGGCAGCACTACCCCAGGCTTGTGTGAGGTCTCCAGGAAGTGGGGTGGCCAGATGTAGGCTCCTCAAGGCAGACTCCTGAAGCGTGATTTTGGGTGTGGCACAGTGAGGTGGGTGGCTCAGCACAGTAGCCCCCTACTGCCCCACCACAAAAGGAGCCTGATCTTAAGTCATTTAAGTTACTAAAAGGTTTGTCATTTATTTCCCGGGAAGCAAGAGCACAATCCTAATGCACCGCCTTTAGATTTGAAACTGGAGGTCTGCTCTTGCCTACTTTTAAGGAACAAAGTTGGCCAGGCACCTTACCTGTCTCCATTTTTGTCCAGCTGCATCTCCTCAGTGCTCCCATTAGATCCAAAAAGAGTCATATAAATACTGGTGTCAGTGCCAGCACCTTGGTGGTCTCCAGTCACAACTGTAACTTCATAGAGAACCTAGCAAGAGTGGAAGCTATCAGGGAATGTCACACTGCACACAGCTATTCTTAACTCAACCAAAAGCCTGAGCAAAGAGCTGATTAGGCTCTGTACTTTGGCTGCTTTTTAAGTGCACTAATCAGAAAGATACCATTCCTGGTCTCCTAATTCCAGTGTATCCCAGTACGAAGATACTGGCAAAAGTTACTATGTAATGTTTCCCTTTTTGGCATCTAACCTTTTCAGCAGCTATAGCATCTTCTGACAGCCCACATAATGAAGTTGAGTGAGAGACCCTGTTGTCATATATATGTACACTTGGGGAGTGCTGGGCACCTGATAAGCAGCAGTGCCATGTAGTAAGTGGCTACTCTCATGCAGCCTTATCTGCTATGCTGACAAATACACCTCCCTCCAGATGGATCCCAACATTACAAACTTCTGGGCAGCTTCAAAACTTTGCCATTAAAAAAAATAAGATTCCCAGAGAAAGGCTCGTTCCTTTTTCTCAAATACAGGATGCATCTCCAGAGTGCTCGGTGGTAATGGGGAGCTCTGAATAGTGCCTGTTCCCAGTTTCCAAATGGGATATACATTTGCTCTGGGGTCTGCAAGGTAGGACAGTCTTTGTATTGGAAAGCTAGATTGGCTTATTTTCAATTGTCTTCCTCTGAAGTGTGAATAGCTGGACTTATCAGGTAGACCATTTCCAAAATACCTAAATCTTGACTTTCAGGGGAATTAAGGCTCCTAGGTCCTCTTAGTTGCCTTTCACATATTTACCCCTAGTAATAAAGGCAGCTGGGTTTGTCAGTGGAAAGATATTGAAAGCAGTTCCAATGCCAGACACGACTTAATGCTGTGATGCATGAGGTAAGTTTTATCAGTATGAATTCTAGATACTGCATTTCTCAAGAGCAGAGCAGAAATAACTTTAAGAAAAAACTGCTTTCAAAACGTTCATTTGCTTTTGAGTAATGCTTCCTTTCCAAGCTCATAAAAACAGACATTTTTAAACCTTGATACACTATCCCGGATCCTGTTTATACCATATATTGAAGAGGAAGAACCCCCCCCCAATCCCTCCTCCTCTATTTTGCAAGTGTTTTAGAGTCTTTTTAATCTTGGTAATGGCACAGTAGCTTGTTATCCCATGTCTGTCTCAATGTCAAGAATCCAAATGAGAGAAATAAATCAAAGAGCAACAAATTCAAATAGATGCATTCAAGTTATGTGGTGACTGTGCAAGACCAGAAGGAAAATTAGCCATTAACTTTCCTAATCTAGCTAAAAGCCCTTGTTCCCATCAGCGCTAACTAATTAAACTCATTTGGGATTTGTAATCTAATCTAAGGGAAAATTGGCAAAAATAGGTTCTGAAACTGTTCAGAACATGAAACATACTCTTCTCATAGCATGTGCAAGGCACTTCCCCTGCTTTCCATCAAGCCTTCCAGAAAATAATTCAGGTTGATGAATTCACTTAAAGAAGCAGTGGTCAGAATTGGGTTTTTAAAGGAAAACTGAGCTTAAACCTTAATGTAAATATGGATTATGGACAAGACGTTAGGTCACTGATACAAGCCTTTGAAAATTGTCCAGGTGGATATTAAAGACCTGGGGGGATGTTTCAAAGAGAGTCTATCTTAACCTCCGTGTCCTGCCCCCTCGCTCTGACAAAGGTTCTGTTGGACATTATCCATGGTTAAGAGTTGCTCAGTCCCTAAAAATCTTACCACTTTTTATTTCCCCAGGATACATAAAATACTTAATTTACTTTGAAGTCAGGAGTCATATACATGAAATTAAGGTGTAACCAGCAGTGTGATCCAGCAGCAACTATAGATTTACCTGTCCAGCTCTGAAACAGCACAAAGACATTAAATACGGCCTGTGTTTAATTGTCCACTCATATGTATTACTGCATATTTCTACAATGAATCATATATTTAAGGGATGTGTAATCCGGTCTTTTTAATTTGCGTTGGAATATGAAACAGAACATCTTGCCTCAAATTTATGCATACACAGAGTGTTTTGGGGCTGTCCTGTTTACTGTCTTTGTTATATTTGACTTGAACCGTTTTGGTACTTGTTTCAGAAAAGGCAGCTGAATGTTGAAAAACAATTTGCACACAATCTCCCCACCCCCAAACTTTGCATATACAAAAATATCTTAATTTATTATCTTTGAAATTATCTCCCAGGAATATACAACCGATTTACATATGACTGTAAGCTATTTAAACATTAGTAAATATTTGCAGTGCTTTGTAATACGCAATGAGACAAAGGAAATCCCCGAAATACGTAAGTTTACTTTGTAAGTAGAAATTTCAGCTTCCTGGAGATGCTACAATGCAGTCATTTTCAAAGCTAGAGTTGGCAGGGTAGGATCTGGTATGATATACAGTGCATGCACATATGTCGATGAAGCTTTTAATGCAAATGTTAACAAGATCTAAAAAATCTGCGAACGTACCTTGAGGCCAATGTTAATGCAGTCAGCATCCACTATGTTGAAGACCCGTGACGTGCGCCCATCCCCTTTATCTCTGGCCAACCAACAGTTGCAGATAAAGTTATACATGACCCCTTTTGTGGGCACAACCAGTGTCAATTCCTCCACCAGCCAAGCGCTTTCTGGTGTGCCACCATCATGCCCCACCTGTGACAGTCAGACATAGGAAGAGCCATTAAAGGAAACAGGGACGGGCCCAGGGATCCTGAGAGAAGTGGATGAGAGGAGGTATTTTGACTGGTAATGGGAGAGACGTGCTGTTACATGTACCTCTCCGAGGCAGCCACCTCCAGGATAGGACAGAGAAGCTGTGAAACAGGGCATGAGATTCCTATACAGATGAAAGTCTTTCAGTATGTGTTGGAGATAATATGGTTGGGAATTTTCACATCCCGGTTCTGGGCATGCTTTTAAAATCTAGACCATACCCACATGGAAATAAGGATATTTAGTAGGTAGAAAACTATTGCCTATATGGAAACAGAAGAAACACTCCTATTGGTGTAAAAGGGATGACGCCTCATTACATCACTCTCCCTCACTCCACACCAATTGTGATGTGTACAGCCATCCATTGGTGACTCCTCCTACTTTACATCCCAGCCACCTCTTATGGCTCCATTGAACTGAGCTATAAGGCCAAACCCTTTCATCAGACAAAGCCCTCCCTCAGACCCAGCTCTGCAGTGACACCTAGTAGAAATCATCCCAAACCTAGATGCCAGAATGAGAGACAACTGAGGAAATATTGACTACCCACCCCCTGCCAATGCAAGTCTAGATGCACCAAAATCACAAATACTGGATGTGATTTCCTCTTCCCCAACCATAGTGCATTGCTCATGATCTTAAATTGTTACTTCCTAAGAGCAGAAAATGTGTTTGCTTCTTTGCATGGCACCTGGCGCAGCGGAGTGCCAATCTTAATCAGCCTTTCTACCACACTAAAAATACTAATGGGATTTTTATTGACCACCTGCGTTCAGAACCTCAGCCAAAAGCTGGTTTCTCAAGCAATACTGTAACTCTAGCATTATGTTGGGCATTGGTTCACAGTCCTTCCTCCAGGTGAAACAAGCCAGTCACCAGCACCAGCAAGGACTTTTCTGGGAGGTCTCCCAAATAGGCACCAAATGAGCCAGACCCTTCTAAGCTGGAGAGGGTCCAGCCACACACAATCACTAAGGGTTTAAACTTCTGTGAGTGTCTGTGTGTCCCTGTTCATAACTTGGGAGATTCATCTTAGCACATTCTTATCAGCATAATTATGTATCCCAATCACCAGAGAGAAAAACTCTTTCAGTCTAATGAACAAGCTGTTCACAAAAGGCTGGAAATAGGAACAGTCGACAGGTCATTATTTTCACAGCCAAAGTTGCTAGTTATTAACAGAAATACAGAGCCCTGAGCTCTCCATTTTTAAAAATTATTTCCTGAGCAACCCTAAATAGCCTCATAATTTGTTTGGTTTTTTTCTTGCAATAACAGCTCCATCTTACATGATGGATCTACAGTATCTTCCCCACCCAAAAACAAATGATCGTTTTTATCTGACTGCCTCAGCTATCACTGCTATTAGGAGTATTATTACAATACTAATGTCTGTGCAGCTGCAGAAAATTAGAGTTAACCACTAGGGAAATTCAAGTCTACAATGGATGCATTAATTCTTGGATTCCTGGGGTGTGAGGTGAATGGGAATACAACACTTGTTTTTCAGCTCCCTCCGTGCCAAATCAGCTGCCAAGCCCCTTTGAGATGTTAACTCTTTTTTTTAAATCTGCAGTGGGATGGCAGGTATGAAGGATTCAGGGAAAGTTTTAACAAGCCACTCTGCACTCAGGGACAGATGGACAACCTAGAGGGGGGAAGTCTGCTGTGGCTCTTCTGGAAGCACGCAGCTTTTTTTGGTTTATTGCCAATGTCCCCAGAGGGATAACTCTGGGAAACCAGCGGACACCTCCATTTCAAAGCAACTATAAACTCCTATTAACATCAAGGCCATGCCAAAATGAGGAACCCTGATTTCCAGAGGCAACCACCAAGCAGAAGGCCAGAAGATTTTCAGAACAATGTCCGAGTTAAAATTTAGTTCAGGGCAGTGCAACCCCCTGCATGCACAGGCATGCACAGAGCATTTATAACATAAAACCTTTTGAGATTTTCTCAGCAAGCAATAATGAATAGCTGATTTTAATAGCAAATTTTGTTGCAAAATGGGGAGTGCTATAAATGATGGCAACATGGTGCCTGGTCTCAAGTCACTCCACAGCTGTAAGGTAGCTTGAACATGCAGCCAGACCAGCACCCATGGGAAACTCAGGTTCCTTCTAGCTGGCATGTTTCAGGAACCTAAAGAAGTTGTATTTCAAAGGCACGGGGGTGTCTAACTTAGAGTCATAGAAACGCAGGGCAGGAAGGGGCTTCCAGAGGTCATCTAGTTCAATCCCCCACCTGAGACAGGGTAATTATTCCATGCAAATTTTTGTCTAACCCATTAAGCAAACTTCACAACCCACCCTGTCACACAATCACAAGGCACAGCACCCTACCTAACCTGTCACAGCAAAGCAACAGGACCATGGCAGCCAATGTCCTGCCACTGTGAAGGTTACTAAAATATGCTCAAGGGCCATGTCCCCCACTACAGAGGAAAGACAAAATAGTAATATCCACAATCTGTACAAATCTGATGGTGGGGTAAAATTCCTTCCTGAAGCTAAATGTGGCAATTAGTCTGATTTTGAGTGGAGGAGCAAGACCATCTAGCCAAGAACCTCTAGGCTTAAGTCCCAGCGGGAGCATTAGTACACCCTAAACAAAATTCCCAATCTTGATGTCAGCGAACATCCAGTACTTCTGAGTCCAAAAAGGTCTACAAAAACCCTGACACATGCAGCCACAGGAGAGGAAAGCAGATTCTTTTCCAGCTCCACGTGGCAACCAGCAACACTCAGAAACAAGGGAAACACCCATAGCATACTCCTAGGCCATTCTTGACCCATGTTTATCCAATCTCTTCCTGAACACCTCCAAGGATGGAGATTCAACAACTTTCCTAGGCAGTATTTCATTGCCTCACTGTTCTAACAGGGACGTTTTTCCTCGTATCCAACCTAAAAGTGCTCTGTTGCAACTTCATGCCATTAGTCCATGTTCGGCTTTCTGCAGCAAGAGAAAAAGGGTATTCTCCCTTTTCTTTATGGCAGCCCTTTATGCACTTACTATGTGCCCTCTTAAGTGCTTTTTGCACAAGCTGAACATGCCCATTTCCGTTAACCTCTCTTCATATGACTTGTTTTCCAAGCCCTTTGCCATTTTTGTCTCCAGACTCTGGACAAACTCAACTTCTTCATGTCCTTTTTAAAATATGGAGCCTGAAGCAGCAAACAATACTCTTAATGAGGCCTAATCAGGCCTAGTAAAGAAGCACTATCGCCTCCCATGACTTGCACTTAATCCTCCTATGGATGCAGCCCAAAATCACATTCACTTTTTGTGCAGCTACATCCCACTGCAGACGCCTGTTGAGGCTGCGATCCACCCAGACGCCTAGATCCTTCTCTGTGGTGCTGCCATCCCTCCAGGTGTCACTCACTTTGTATTTGTATGTTTTATTATTCCTCCCAAGGGTGTAGCACCTGGCATTTGTCAGCAGTTAACTTTGTCTTGTTAGCTCCAAATCATTAATAAACACTTTGAACAGCACCGGACCCAAGACAGACCATCAAGAGTGAAGAGAAGGAGGGACAGGACAGCAGCAGGTCCTACTGAAGGCAGAGGGACCAAAGAGCCTCAAACAAAACAGGCTTCTCTGGCTGTAAAGCTGTGTGCTATTATTTGTCTTTTTTTGTCTCACTTTCATCTTCACCTTATTCCCTTTCATTTTGCTCCTTTCTATTTTTTCTCCATTTCTTTGTGGTGAACTGCAGGAGCTTCTGGCTTCCTCTGTAACATGGAGCACGATCCTTTTCTTTCCTAGGATCTTTTGGGCATATATTAACCAACCGATTCCCTGTCATTGCTGTGGCAGGTCCTTGGCAGCCCGTTGTAGGGTGTTCTCCTGTTTCACATGTAATTCCTTGTAATTGTGGGTGAGAGCTTGAAGAAGTGATGTGGGGGATTCCTTTGATTAATGATTGCCTGTGAAGACCCAAGACTAAATAGCCCAGGATCCCCCTTCTAGTTGTTTCTCCCCCCTTCCCTTTCTCCACCTCTCTCCCTGCTCTCATCTGCCTCCACGTTCTGCTCCTTTCCTTCCCAGACATCTCTCCTTTCCCCTTGAATCACTTGGTAACTGCAAATATTTGCATGCCCTAATTCATCTGCCCAAATTGGGAGGACATTTGCATGCTCACAGACTTTGGAGGAACAAGAAAGATTTATGCATGTGCTGGATGTTCACAATCAGACCCTGAGATGCTTGTCTACTAAGCACCACTAGTATTCATCAGAACGAGGCACTTGAAGTGCATTAGGAAAATGGCTGGGTAATAAACTGAAATCTATTAGAGGGATGGCTCAAGGTATCAGAAAGCATCGCTTGAATGAAAGTTAATGGGACAATTTCCTTCTAACCATATCACCTGTCGCTACAGAGTGATTTCTCAATCTATTTAGCATGTCTCGCTCTTTTCATATTTCCTGCATTCCTCTCTTTCTGGACAAAAAGCTGTTTTTGCCACATGTCTGGAAAGTCCAGAGCAGCAGCTGGAAACAGACCGAGTAACGAAGTCCTCAGATCCTATGAGCTGTGATGTTCACAGGCTTAGAGAAAGGCTTTCGGAGACAGCAGAGGCCCTGCAAAGCAGCAATGATACAAACAGAGGGTCTGGAGACTCGTGCTAAGTTTGAGCGCAGTGATGGAGTTTCTATGTAAATTCGGCCGCTCTGAGCCACGGTAAAAATGGCTTTAACACTATCTGTGAACATTACTTATGAGCCATGATGAATTTCCTTCAGTGAGTTTAGGTCTTCCAAGCTGAAAGAATAATGTCCATGTTTAGCTAGATTATACAACATGCTATTCCTGCTGCAGGCAGTTTATGAAACCCAAATGGAAGTGCTGTGAAAATCAACAGGGGAAATGACTGGAACAGAATTGTGCCCCGAGCAAATTTGCCAGACCTGTCAGGAAATTAAGAGCGGGCCTGATAAAAGAGAATTCATTTCTGAAGATGTTAAGACAGCCATTTCATGGAAGAACAACGAACGATTTTTAGCACAATTACCAGTGGGACCAACTGGGCCCTTGGCTCCAGAATCCTTCCAGAAGGGGCTAATCTTCTGCTTCTGGCTTGGATGGACTTTGTCTGCTTAGAAAGCCCCGGTTTCAATTCATTCTGCATCTCAGCAGCTCTGCTTTTGCCCACCTCCAACTAAAAGAGCACGGGCATACGCACACACAAACGTTACTAGCAATTTCTGCACCTTGGGGAGCAGTGGTGTGGGATGGAGGTGGCTGCTGGGCCAGCAGCTGGTGTCCTCTCTACACTGGCACCCAGGGCTGGCGTCCTACTTACCCCCCATAATTATGCTACTGTACACGCACACAAACACTCCCCATCCTTCCAGCCTGGTGTCCCTTATGCCTCCAGTAGTCACACTTCCTTCATACTGTACCTCCACGTTTTTAAGCTCCCCAACATCTGCTCCCCAAACAGAGAATTTCTCTACGGAGCCATCTGCGAACTCATCCTTATCTTCCATAAGATCCAGCCACAGCCTGTCTGTTTGCACCTTCTGCGGCCCCATAATGATGATGTAAACTCGGCTGTCAGTGCTCGCGCCGGGCTCTATGCCAGTCGTGAGTGTGACATGATATGGAATCACTGCAACAGAGAGAGGGCTGTTAATCAGAAAGCATGAACCAAGATATCCCAGGTCACCACCGCTGCAGATAACAAGGGTCTAATCCTGCAAGGGGCAGACTGGTGCCTGACGGATACTGAGTAAAATCAACTCCCATTGAAGAGCCAAGGGTACACAGCTTCATGCAGGATTGGGCTTGAATGTGGGCAGCAAAATCTACCTCTTCCAGCAACCCCATTCACTTCAGTGCAGCTCTAAAGGCTATAACCCAGTGCAGAATTGTCCCAAATACATAAGGAGTCTGATTCCTATTCATACCACAAAACAGTGGAAATAAGAATCCGGCCCTAAATAATAAATAGGCTATTATACCAGAGATCACAGGCTCACAGTTGAATGATGCCGCATAAATCTCTCCTGACTCTAAGGCAAACAGTGTTCTCCCTTGTTCTTTATTCAAGGATCACGCTGATCTATGTAGTCCTTTTATGGACCCAGTGACCTTTTATAGCATCAAGGCAAAATATAAACTATAAAACCAATATTAAAGGTTGGTCTGGTAATACTATTTATACACTGTATTTGCTATATATATTAAGAAGAAGGTTTTGGACCCTGCTTAGATAGTTTTATAGTGGCTTTAAAAAAATTCAGTTCAGCTGCTAGATAGGAAGAGCCGCTTATCCAATGCAAGACTGCTTCTCAAGTGTTTTCCAGGAGTCCATCTGGGTAGGCCTGATGGACAGTGAAGAATTCAGTGATGCATATGCATTTGCTTTCTCAGAACATTTCATGCAGAGCTATGCAAAGTGTTCACAACAAAACTCTGAAACCCACTTCAGTACAAACTCCAAACTCAACCTATATTCATTTCATTGCAGTTCTAGTCCCTTTATAATAAGTTCACAAACTTTTTGCATAAAACCTGGCCTATTTTCAAGTCACCTGGGATTGATTTAGGCTTTTGCTTTGTGATGGCTGAGGTAGTTTTGATTTTAGGTTCTACTCAAAACTCACAGCAAAACTCAGGGGGTATGAATTCATGCAAATCAAATCTGCTCTTATCTCTGTGAACTGAAACCAATGGGTTTCACACAGCCCTAATTTTAGGCTTCTCCAATTGAATTTAACAGCACAGAAGTGAATTAAGCATTAGGGAAGAATTATTCTCCACTATCTGGTACAACTTATGCTTAATTGTGCACATCAATGTAATGAACGTGCCATGAATTCATTGCCACGTTATCATTCCAGCAGTGGTGCTTCTTCACAGTAACAGTTATGTGGTGTGCTATGTGCATTTTAATAGGGTCAACAAGATGAGATGTCAAATTGGAGGATTGGGCCAAAAGAAATCTCATGAGGTTCAACAAGGACAAGTGCAGAGTCCTGCACTTAGGACAGACCAATCCATGCACCGGTGCAGGCTGGGGCTGACTGGCTGAGCAGCAGCTCTGCAGAAAAGGACCTGGGGGTGGCAGTGGACAATAAGCTGAATACGAGCCAGCAGCAAGCCCTTGTTGCCAAGAAGGCTAATGGTGTACTTGGTTGCACTGATAGGGGTGTTGCCAGCAGGTCAAGAGAAGTGTTTCTTTCCCTCTATCTAGCACTGGTGAAGCCACATCTGGAGTACTGTGTCCAGTTTTGAGCACCCATTACAGAAAGGATGTGGACAAATTGGAAAGAGTCCAGTGAAGCAGTGGCAACGCATAGGGGGTGCAACATGCACCCCCTGAGAGTGCCCTTGCACCCCCTGACCGGCTGTGCTTGGATCGGCCGTGGGGGCTTCCCCCGGGCCATGAGATTGGGTACAGGGTCCCCCCCCCAGTTGGCGAGACTGATCGCGGTGGGGGGAGCTGTTCCCCCCCCCCCCCACAATAAGGCTGCACCAGTCGCCCATGCAGTGGAGGGCAATAAAAATGGGTTGAGGGCTGGGGGACTTATGAGGAGAGGCTGAGAAAACTGGGCTTATTTACTTTGGAGAAGAGAAGACTGGGAGGGGATTTAATAGCAGCCTTCAACTCCCTGAAGGAGGGTTGCAAAGAGGAGGGAGCTGGACTGTCCTCAGTGGTGACAGAGCAAGGAGCAATGGGCTCAAGTTGCAGAAAGAGAAGTTTAAGTTACATAGCAGGAAGAAGTTTCTCACTAGGAGGGTAGTAAACACTGGAACAGGTTACTCAGAGAGGTGGTGCAATCTCCATCTTTGGAGGTTTTTGAGACCCAGCTAGACAAAGCTTTGGCTGGGATGATCTAGTTGGGGCTGATCCTGCTTTGAGCAGGGGGTTGGACTAGATGTGACCTCCTGATGTCCCTCCCAACCCTAACTTTCTATGATTTCTATGAATTGGAAAAGGCTGCCACTCCCAACTTCGCTGAAAAGTATTCTGAGCAAGGAAAAAAGTTAGTTTCTGTTAAAGGGTTTCTTATTCTATCCCATTGTGGCAGGTTAAATTACTGCCAATGACAGACAGATTTCTCATGACTTTTTTGATCCAAAGATCTCAAATCCCTTAACAAGCATGAAGTCCCAGAGTACACACATGAACTCAAAAACTCCTATCACTCCATCTATGGGTAAACTGAGGCCCTGAGAGCTCAGGTGACTTGTTTTGGGGCACTCAGTGAGCCATCAGAGGAACCTTGGTTTGCAATCTAGTGATCTAACAACCACCAAATCCTGCCTTTCCTTATTTAGCTTCCCTCTGCACTACGGCACAACCTCCCTTGCTCATTGAACCTCTGGAAGTCCTATAGACATTGCAAGCTTGCCTGACCAATCTCATTTCCTTTTATGACCAGGTGACTTACCACCTGGACAAGGGGGAAGAGATCGAGGTTGTATATCTTGACTTTAAAAAAGCCTTCGATCTGGTATCCTATGATCACCTCTTAGCTAAACTGGCTAACTGCAGCCTTGATGTCACCAC
The DNA here is from genome assembly GCF_001723895.1 of Crocodylus porosus. Taxonomy (NCBI): domain Eukaryota; kingdom Metazoa; phylum Chordata; order Crocodylia; family Crocodylidae; genus Crocodylus; species Crocodylus porosus. Next base: position 12,286,427 of record NW_017728909.1, on the reverse strand, counting down.
GATCCGCTAGCTGGGGAACTGGCTCCGCAGTAGGACCCAGAGGGTGGTGTCGATGGGAGCCAATCGTCTTGGTGTGCTGTGACCAGTGGGGTCCCACAAGGCTCTGTCCTAGGGCCTATACTGTTTAACATCTTCATCAATGATATGTTCATTGGTGTCAGAAGCGGACTGGCCAAGTTTGCCGATGACACCAAAGTCTGGGGTAAATCATCCACACCTGATGACAGGAGGGTGATCCAGGCAGATCTGGACAGACTCAG
>NW_017728909.1:12214340-12286037 GCF_001723895.1 Crocodylus porosus | reverse complement strand
TCATTCTCCCGTTGTACTCGGCCTTGGTGAGGCCGCAGCTGGAGTACTGCGTCCAGTTTTGGGCTCCACAATTCAAAAGGATGTGGAGAAGCTTGAGAGGGTGCAGAGAAGAGCCATGCACATGATCAGAGGTCAGGAAAACAGACCTTATGATGACAGGCTGAGAGCAATGGAGCTATTCAGCCTGGAAAAGCGCAGGCTCAGGGGCGATCTGGTGGCCACCTATAAATTTATCAGGGGTGCTCATCAGGATTTGGGGGAACATTTGTTCACCAGAGCACCCCAAGGGATGACAAGATCAAATGGTCACAAACTCCACTGTGACCAATTCAGGCTGGACATAAGAAAGAACTTCTTTACTGTCCGAGCCCCCAAGGTTTGGAATAGACTGCCGCCGGAGGCAGTTCAAGCACCCATTTTGAACACCTTCAGGACACATTTGGATGCTTATCTTGCTGGGATCCTGTGATCCCAGCTGACCTCCTGCCCCTGGGGCAGTGGGCTGGACTTGATAATTCTCCGGGGTCCCTTCCAGCCCCAATGTCTATGAAATCTATGAAAGCTTCAGAGGTGTAGAAATTAACACACGTTGGTAAAACAGGCTGCAAAGACACAGCACACTATGGCCCTCCTTTAGTCTTTTTATGTGCTTCCAATACTTGAGACTAAGCTCAGCTGGAAGGGACCCCGGAGCACTGCTTGAGATAGCAAGGCTGTGGCCCCGGAGTCGAGGCTTCTTAAGACCTCAAGGGTCATCAGTGCCTTCCCCCAGAGAAGGAAGGCACTGATCCTAAACCTTTGCAGAAAAATGCCTATGCAGCTGCTGGAAAGTCTCCAGTGAAGGACATTCTCAGAGGGCTTCCTGGACCAGTTAACAGCCAGGTTTCTTCTCCCCAGTGAAGCGATAGCTATTAAATGAACATCCAGTCCACATTTTTTTTCCAGCAAGTCCACTGCTCCTTCAATGATCAATTCCCCTACAGGGGCCATTTCAAGGAACGGGAAGGGGACTGGCTCCAAGCCCTGGCACTTTTTAAAGATAGACCTCTCTGTCGAAATGCAAAGGAATGCTGGAGCTATTCCAGTTCTACTGGAGATAGCCCCTAACGGAAGAGACTGAGATTTCACACACGATTTCACACGTTTGACACATTGGGAATGTCGAGTGGGACGTTCATACTCACTGTCCTGCCAAGGCAGGCAAAACAGGAGGAATGAGAGATTTACAGAGCATGCTCCTGACTTCTCATATGAGAACAATACTGTATCTGCGCCTCCAGGAAGAAGTGAAGAAGAAAACAAAGGTTTTAATGACACAGAGGCAAACAGGTTAGCCAGTGCGTTGATACAATATATAGCCAGGTTCATAACCTAAGTCTGAACATAGACCACACATGGGAGGAGGACCAGTAAGGGCTTTCTGTTGTTCAAAGCATGACTGCATACGAGGACACCAAAAACGTAGCACTGGGTTGCTTTACAAACACAGCAGAACAGTGTCATGGCCCATGTTGTACTGAGATGATGGAGCACAAATAAATGGACTCATTATATCCCATTTTAAAAGAGTTGATTTATAGTTGTAGTCCAGAATCAATGCCTTCAGGCCTCTACCCTTCATAACAGTGAATATAACCATCCATCTGGGCATACGTCTTATTTTCATATTCTCCTCTAACTGTTACTTGGGAAATCATGGTTGTTCCTTCTTTTTCCTATCATATCTTGTCCCTCCTTTTAACCATGCACATGGTCAGCATGTTCGTTTCGGTGGTGTTTAATCCTCTTTGATCCTTTGGGTTAAGACCTACCCTTCCGAGTCATAAGTTTGTACAAATCTTGTAAATCTAGATGACATCCTTTTTTAATGCAACATGCCTCATATTTCCTTCCATTTATTCTGTGCATTGGTTTTTTTTGCAACTCATCTAGTGGCATCTCTTCATTTATAATGGGACCCAGGTATTTCTAACTGATTCTCACTAAGTTTCTGCTCATATCTTCTATTGTACCTCCATTTGCATTTCTACAACCCACAAATTCTGTCTTAGTTGCATTAGTTTTAAGAACCTTGATCTGAAGTGCAACCTGCCAGTCTATGAAGTTTTCTTACACTTCTTCAAAAGGCTTTCTACATATCATGATATCATCTGAAAACATTATATGCCATGGTGCAGATCTTTTATCTTCTTCACTGATGATATCCATTGCAATTAAGAGAAGCAGACTAAATGCAGGGTCCTGAAATACAGTGCTGCAAAAGGTATCTGTTCCAACTTGTGTGGCGGTTTGATTAGACCTTACTAGTGTGATAAGGCACTTTTTGGGTATTTTCCTTTTCCTTAAGTTCCACTGCACAGCTTGTCTTGGGACCTGCTCAAATGCCTTTTCTAGGTTGATTAAGACCATGTACAGCAGTGTATTCTTCTCTCTGTTTTTTGGTAGTGATTCTGAGAGCAAACAGGGGATCTGCTGTGCTTTCTTTTCTTAAAACCAAACTAACTATCACTGGTCTCTGTGGTGCTTCCAACTTCAATAGTCTTATGTATTTTCAAGGAGTGCTGAGGTCACTTTTTGCGGTTGGAACATCTACATTCACTGCTCTCTGGGGTGGGAGATATCTGACTGGGTTGCCATTCATCTGGAATATGAATTCCAGTATGACTTCCTGGATTAAATGGAAGAGCCACCCTGTACCTGCAACTCCTAATGTTTATCTGGTTGTGTTGCTTTCCATTTTTCAGTTTATTTAGAGTTTTCCTGATTTCATCTGTGCTAACTGCTGGAATTTCATCTTGATTTATAGTGCCAACAGATGTGGTAAGTTCTTGGGAAAGTCTGCATCCAGTAATTTCTCAAAACATGTCTTCCAGGCATGCAAAATTTCTTTGGGATCAGCTGCTAATCCACTTTTCCCATCCGTAGCAACATGGGTTTTCACCTGTCATCTTTTAGCCAGTTTAGAAATAAGTTTTTCATCTCCACCACTGTCCAGTTTCTCATTCAAGTTATTCAGTGCTGCTTGATTTGCTTTTGTGACTTCCCTTTTACAGCTTTTTTCTCTTTTAGACAAACTACAAGGTTTGCATCTTTTTATTTTTTTAATTTTACCACTTCTTGGATGCTTCTCTCTTCCCCTCGATTGTTTGGCGGAAGGCAGAGCAGGGTGGCACTTTATGAACTAAATCACTTGGAGAAGCATGAGCTTTTGTGGGCTACAGCTTACTTCTGTGCTATGACTACCAAAGTAAGCTGCAATCAATGAAAGCTCATACCCGTCTGAAAAAGTTAGCCTCTGAGGTGCCGCCATGGCCTGCCTTCTGCCCAACTTTAGACTAATACACTGAAGTACCTCTCTTATTGCTTGCTTGTTAGACCTCACTGTTCCTCCACCAGGTTTTCCACCCAGTACTCCATGCTCTTATTCCAAAGGGAATTTTCATCGTGATTTGCATCATTACGGGTAGACTGTAGGTCGTCGCTATAAAATAATGGGTTTACTGTCATGATCTAGCTTCCATTATTTAATCTTTCACCCATATTGTTTCCTTGTTGTAGCCTTCAGCAATAACCTGAAGTCAATAACTAGTACCCAATACTTGGCTGCTGTGCTCTCATAAGGGATCTCTTTATAATGCTGTCTTTCACTTCTAGGCCTTTTGTAATATGTTCGCTACTTTTGAAGGTGATTAAGCACCCATTCTTCTTCCTGAAAAATATTTTCACCTATGCCAGTTTATGCATGTCTCCATCCTTTTGTCCATATCCATAAGCCCCTGGATTCTGCAATATGTACCCAGTTATGCAGAGCCTTCCTTTAGATGACAGAGCTGCTATATTTGTAGCTACTGGCATTGTAAAGTCATCTTTGTTTGGTCACAGTCCATACGTGAAGCACAGGCACTGATGATATAGATTATATTCTCGGCCCTGTTGTTTTGCACTGTTATCACTCTGCCGCTGACTCTTTTCATCACCAAGAGTCATTACTGTAAAACTTCATTGAGAATGAACCCAATTCCATTGCTTTGATTGGCCTTGCCCTTATTATATAACTTGTGTTCACTCGTATGTATTCCTCAAGGGTACTGAAAAAGCTCAGTGATAACAATTCCCCTATCAGTTCTTTTATTGCTGACCATTTTAATAGAAACCCTCCAGCTGGTCTGCTTATTTGTTGTTACTGAATGCAGCTACTGGTACTGGGTCAGGGAGCATCAGGGCAGAGAGCTCCTGAGCAATGCTGTTTAGCTGAAATACTATGTCTACTTTTGAGCATTGTGCTTTGAGAAAGAGAGAGACATGGGAAAGAGATCAGAGGAGAGCAATGAAAGTTATAAGAAGGTTTGTAAAACATGACATAGGAGGAAAAGGTGAAGGAATTGGATTTGTGTAGTCTCAAAAAGAGAAGATAGGACAAGGGATGATGACAGACTTATGATACCTAAATGCTGATGAGGAAGATTACAATCATTTATTCTCTGTGGCCATTGAGAGAGGCCAAGAAGAAATTAGCATGGTTTGCTACAAAAAAGATTTAGGCTGAATACTAGGAAAAAATTTCTAGCCATTAGGATTGTGAAACACTGGAACAGGCCATTTAGGGAGGTTATGAACTGCTTCACTGGAGGGGTTTAAGGCAAACATCTCTTCGGGGTGGGCTAGAATCATAGTATCATAGAAAATGAGGGTTGGGAGGGACCTCAGGAAGTCATCTAGTTCAACCATTTGCTCAAAGTAAGTCCATCCCAGCCAAAGCTTTGTCTACCTGCGACTTAAAAACCTCCAAGAATGGAGATTCCACAACCTCTCTGGGTAACTTGTCCCAGTGCTTTACTAGCCTCATCGTGGGAGAGTTTTTCCTAATAAACATGCCTTGCCACAACTAAGACCATTGGGTAATTACAATACGTCAGAGAAGACTCAATTAATTGAGTAAACTTTCTCATGACAAGGGTAGTAAAGCACTGGAGCAGGTCACCCAGAGAGGTGGTGGAAGCTCCATCCTTGGAGGTTTAGTTCCAGGTAAATAAAGCCCTGGCTTAGATGATGTAGCTGGGGATGGTCTTGCTTTGAGCAGAGGGTTGGACTAGATAAGCAGCTCTCAACCTTTTGCACCTATGTAAGGTCATTAAATCCTGATCCAACTGGTCGATGAGTGTGTGTGTTGGGGGGGAGGGTCCCCCAGAGGTAGTCAAAGAGCACAAAAGCAAAACTGGAAGCCCTGCCATGGCACTTCTGGTTTTGCTGCCACAACCCAAGTCCGACTGGTTGAGAAACCCTGGACCAGATGTGACCTCCTGAGGTCCCTTCCAACCCTAATTTTCTATGATTTTGTGATTAATTGAGTCTGCTGGAGCATGGTAATTACTGTGCTCCAGCCAGCCTCTGTATCTCATATATCAGCATCCCCCTGCTTCATAATGGCAGCGGGAGCGCTTTAACTCAACCTTATTTGATGAGCTTCAGATAAAGTGCCCCAGTGCCATTTTGAAGTGCGGGGATGCTGGTACATGAGATGCTCTGGGCATTTTAATTAAAGCAGCTCTCAGAGCCATTCTAATTAAAGCACTCTCCCACTCCCAAAACATGTATAAAAACACCCATTGCTCCTTTTCCTGTCATCTGCCACCACTGAGGAGAGTCCAGCTCCATCCTCTTTGGAACCACCCTGAAGGTAGCTGAAGGTTGCTATTAAATCTTCTCTTGGTCATCTCTTCCCTGGACTAAATAAGCCCAGTTCCTTCCGCTTCTCCTCATAAGTCATATGCCCCAGCCCCAGCCCCCTCACCATCTTCACTGCCTTCCACTGGACTCTCTCCAATTTGTCCACATCCTTTCTGTAGTGGGGGGCCCAAAACTGGACACAGTACTCCAGAGGTGGCCTCAACAGTGAATAGAGGGGAAGAATCACTTCCCTTTATCTGCTGGCAACACTCCTCCTAATGTAGCCCAAGACGCCGTTAGCCTTTTTGGCAACAAGGGCACACTGCTGGCTCATATTCAGCTTATTGTCCACTGTCACCCCCAGGTCCTTTTCTGCAGAGCTGCTGCTTAGCCAGTCAGTCCCCCAGCTGTACTGGCTGGGGCAGGATGAAGATTAGGTATGCCTGACCCTGCCTCAGTGCAAATAGTTAGACTAGATGTTCTCTTGAGGCCCCTTTCAGGCTTTCAGTTCTGTGATTATATGATTCATAACCTCCTCCTCCTTCCCCCAATACAAAGTTATCACCATGCCAGAAAAGAACAAGAGTACCCCCTTGCTGATATCTCTGCATGTCAAAAACCCAAGCTATTTTTCATCCCTCTTTCAGTGTCCCGTACTCTTTGTCACTACTAACCCACTGGCCTGACAGCTTGTGCAGTGCAGCTACACTCTGGGGGGCACAAAGCCTGCAGCATATGGACAACCCGCTGCACAGTAATATAAACTGAGTTCAAAGTCAAATTAAACAAGGACTGCCCTGGGTTCAGGAAATGGCTTTGAGTGGTAGGTGGCCAAAGTGTAGCAAACAGCACCTCAGAATTTCAGAACCTCTCTTTTGTAGTTAGGGTCTAAGACATGAAAGCTTGAATAGATCAGAGAAGACAGCAAAGGTTTCAAAGAACAGTGGACTCCAGCAGCAAGTAAAGTCCTCTGCCATGGGATCTTGGGGACAATAGGCCTTAGACTTTCACAGAGGAGGCTGTTAACTTGGTGGTAACAACTATAACTCCTTACAAAGATATGGTCCCTTTCATTTCTAAGGATCCTTTACAGACTTGAATGGATACAGTACACTACATATGCCTAATACAGATTCTCCCACTAACGCTGCCAGTTCCTGTCTGTTTGGGCAGCTGCCCTTCCTCTTGCTTTCTGAATTCCTGATGGTCTTAAAGTTGCTGGTGAGGAAGGGAAGGAAAGCACTATCTGTGTGTCTGGGAGACAGTCATCTTCCCTCCAAACCTCATGTACCTTTGGTCTAGAGTACTGGTCAGCCCCACAAAATCCCATTTCTAGTGGGGAATTGCCCTTCTCAAAATCTTGGGCAGGAGGAGGGGGATTCTCCCTATGTCCCGGAAAAGCACAGGGCTTTATCATGCCATATATCATGCTATATTGAGGTAGTCCTGGGGACAGAAAGAAGTTATGTGGCGGTTACCTCCCTTCTGCTGTGTTTTATTCAAGAATAAGCATATAATTAATTCTTAACAAATGATAAATAGTGTACATCAGAGTTGCGTTTTGTCTGTCACTGAAATGCACATGTGAAACACAGAATGTGTTTAGCAGCTCCCAGCCAAACTACCCAGCATATTTGCGGAGGATGTCAGAAACACCTTTTCCAAATCAAAATGCAGGTATAATGTTTATGGAGAAAGAATATAACTGTGTGAGCTGAATTCTGGCCATGCACGACCCTGATGAAACATATAATGGGCTTTTTTGGTGCCCACAAGTGGTCAGGATTTCTCATGAAAGAGACAATACTTTCAAGAACTCCTGACAAGTATTGAGTTGAACAGGTTTGAGGTGAACCCCCTCTCTCTACTGAATCAGCAGTACTGCTTGCTCAGGAACTATAGACTGATGGCTAGAAAATTATATTTAGATATTTGCTTCTAGGAGCTGGCTCATAGATAAAATAGATATTGCATTAGAACAATGGTCCAGGGGACTGGCAAGGGTTAATTGGTTTCAAAAAGCCTGTTTGTGACACTTACCTTCAAGGCAAACACCGTGTTGGAGGCCAATGGAGAAGCAGGCATAAATAAGCTGGGAAATTTGAACAGTGTATCCATATCACTAGATACGGTAGCATTAAGTCACAGTGACCAGCTGCAGAGCCCTTGGGATTTCCAGTTTTGGTTGATGGACCAAATTAGGAGGCCAGGGCATGCCCAAATTAAGACACCAATAAATGACCAAATTAAGAAATGTGTACATGATGGGGAAACAAAGGCATATGCTCCCAGAACAGAATGTGGATAGTATGATGACCACAGGGAAGCCAATCAATGATGCCCGGGAATGAAGTCATCAACAGGGATTCTGTAGGGACCACTATATATATATATATCTGTCAGTGGTGTTTCATTTTAATCACAGAAACATGTGGATTTTGGGTTACTTTTTTAAATCTGAAAATTGGGGATTTTTTAATCAAAGAAAACCAGGATCCCTGGTCATCAGAGGAAGAAAACAAAACAAAAGGAGGGATTTCAGAGCAGCAAAGGGTCCCCAACGGGGGGAACCCAAGGCCACCATGAACAGAAGGCACACCACCAGCCCATCTCACCCACCCAACTGGGGAGGATGGGCCCCAGCCCTTGACCTTTAAGACTGCTGATATTCAAGAAAGAGCTATGGGGTGAAGCTCATGTACTGGCCACATGTACCTTCCCTCTGTGACAGACCTAGGACTGATAGATATAGAATTGCGAAGGAGCGGGTATTTTGTTTGCCCCACCTGCATTACTCTTATCTGGTATCACTGCATATCAATACAATTTGCCTGTTTTTGAATGGAAGAGGCTGTGGTCAGTCTGAGGGTTTGGGTCCCCCTGGAACAAGGTACCTAGGTCATAAATCCCATGCCAACATAGACTAGATTCCACTCCATTCCCCTTATTAGACACCTAAACAGACTGAGACACTCAAGTGTGATTCTACCTGCTCCATTCAAGTTCTGAAAATCCATTAATGCATCTATTTTTGTCACAAAAAAGCAGCAAGGTGTAAGCATACCCATTCACCTCCTGTACCAACAGTTTTTCAGGGACATAAACTGTATGGAACAGAATTGCGCTTAGGTGCCTAAACCTATGTAGGAGACCTGATGAAGACTGAATTGCATTCGGAAACTCATGTAACTCTATCCCAGCTATACAGTTGATCCAATAAAAGATATTGCCCTAAAAAAATCCTGGCCTCTTGCATACATCTACTTACATACGGAATAGAATTTGGCCCTATGTATTTGTGTTAGTAACTCCAACCAGGGAAGGCACCAGCCTCTTCCTGGTGGGGGAGAGAAAATTGTGGGGTGTGGGGCTGTGCTATATATCTTCTGGTTAAACATACTTATTTGGCTGGGCCAGGAGTGCTATTTTTCTGCAGGCTGCAGGCAGAAATGGGGCAGGCTCAGCTGTGCAGGGTAGGTGGCTACGGTGAATTCTGGGGTAGCAATAGCCCCCCAAGCCTTCCCCTAGCACCGCCCCTAGCTCCAACCTCCTCAGGTCCTAACAATGCAGAGATTGAGGTGAGAGGGAAAGAAGACCTCTGGAGATACAAACATTTAATTTTGCCTTCCATGTTGGTTACTCAGTTGCTCTGGGAAAAAGTGCTACAGCAATAGCACAAATAAATCCAAGCAATGCTCCATCTCAGATCTGCAGCGCTCAAGACCCAGGAAGAAGCAGGTCAGTCAAAAAAAGTGACCTTTCTACCCGACTTTGGTCTTCCCCAGCACAAAAACATCGCAAGACGCCAAGAGCATGCACATGTACCCTGACCCACACCCTGCTTCTCTTACATAACCCTTCCTGTATGCTCTCGACCAAGCTGGGTTTCTTCGTCTCCTTCATGTTTGCGTTGCTGTCTTGGCTGCTTAGGCTGAGATCGGCATCATCCAGGCTGCCCCGTTTGCCTTCATAGTTCTAATTAAAACACACGCACGGGACCATAATCAGGTTGAGTGCTCACAATGCTGCCAGCTGTTTGTGTACACCTCAAAGAACAGCAATACAAGACATCCCTCTAGTTCCCTGAGCAGCTTTTGCTCAATGCTGCTCTCATAAATGTGACTCCTCATAACTTATTTCAGCTCATTTATTTACCGTGCTGCAATAACCTGAACTCTGCCATTTGACTAGGAGTGCTATAAAACAGTAGCTGTAACAGGCTTAATGGGCTTAGCAAGAAACATGCTGTGCCTTTTCTGCACTGCATGTAAGCGCAATAACCACGCACAATGCAAACACATCAAGTTGCACCAAAATTGCTTGACAAGACATAAGCCCTTGAGAGAAGAAACATTTACACTAGTGGAATTGGTATTATGTTGGTATAAAAAAGTAGCAGACAGATGACCTAAACTCCTTAGTTAGCAAACTGTCTCCACTCTGATAGGGAATTAGCCCTGAAGGAAAAAGGGGTAAAATTCTCCTGATAGAAGTTATGCCAGTTTAAGTTTCCTCTGTATGCATCTATCCCAGGCTAGCTATTTATTACAGCCAAACAACAGGCTGTTCCCCACTATCTAGTGGCAATGTGCCGTAATAGTTGTCCATTGCCTATGAACTAACCTGGGAAAACAGTACTTATCTGTCCCTGATCCTAGTGCAATGTATATAGATATACAAAACTGATGTAAATTATATCAGGGTTTGTGTATGTGTAAGTCTGTCCATACTCATATACTATTATGACCCAAACTCTGCAAAAGGTCAATGGAAAACATACTACAGAGTTGAATAATCCTAAATGTCAAACATATTATGTTGTTTTAAAACAGTTACTGGGAAGTGTTCAGTGACAGAGTCCAATTAAGTTGAGAATCCCTCCCCACAATTCTGCAATTTTTAAAAAACTAATTAATTTTCTCTTCCTACCAAGGAATTAATATGAGCAATCTAGTGGGTGTGACCATAAGAATTCACAGAACTGATCGCTGGGAACTGCAATGATATTAGATGCCGAGGACCAATGAGCAGCTCTGGTGAAACTGCTTACCTCTAGAACGTTGCATTTGATATGAGTTTGGTCCTGTTCGTTAAGGATCATTTTAGTTGCAATTTTCAATTAAAATGTCACTGTGTTTTGTAAAGGAAGCCCTTTAAATACAATGGACTTTAATCAGCTTCAGTGCTCTGCCTTGCTGCATAAAGGCAAGAGGGGTCTATTAACTTAATCTTGTTTGCTAATTTTAATTAACACGTGTACCTGGAATACTAATTAGCTACATTAGTCTGATTAAGTAATGCATATGGAGATGTTCTGCATGTAGAAGGGGATGGCACAGGGAGCGTTTGATTACGAAACAGCTTGCATCTTTAGTGCGACTGCATGTTTAGTGCTTGCCTATTAATGACTGGGGTTGGTCAGCCTTCCAGATGAAACACCTGTCCCTTGACAAAGGGGCCACAGGGCCCAATATTTTGCACTGAGAACTTAAACCTGTTTGTTACCCACTGGGAAGAAACAGCCTGGGAAGCATTTGTGTAGCATCGTGTATACTGCCCTAGCCATTACTATTCCACCTCCTTCATAAGGACACAAACAGGGTGGAAAAGAAGCCTGCCCTGTGCTTTGAAAAGCGTCATCTCCACTGCCTGACCAGTTCTTGGTTTTCCAACTGAGAATCACTTATTATTTTTAAATAAGTCAAAGAACAGCCTTCAGATGGTCGCCAGTTTAGATCACTGGAGCGCCGTGCTGGATTCCAACCATGCGAAAGGGTACGAATCTTATTTCATTGGTAACTCTACAACAACACTCACAGACAGTAGGCAGGACTATACCACTTGTCACAACTGTACCTGCTCGTAAAGTATCCGCTCTATCTGCTTGTCCTCCTTCTTTTTAGAGAGCCAGCGTTCACACAGGAACACAAACACTTCTTCTGTATCTTCATCTGTAATCTCCACTTTGTCCAGGTACCACTCCGGATTCAGCATGGCGTTGTCATGACGGATCTTGATCTTGTACACAAGGCCGAGGTCCACCGCCTGCAGTGTGAACACGTCCTCCTACAAGATGTTAAATAGCAATATAGATTCTTTTAATGGTGGGTTTTTAACGGCTTCTCTACTGGTTGAACACACATGTTCATTGGGGAATATACTAAATGTATATAGCCAGCCTCACTGGAGAGTATTGGATTAAAAGCTGTAGGAGAATAGTCTACGAATGGTTCTCTGTCCATTATATCTGTCCTAAGAGGGAAGGAAAGGCTTAAAATACTTCATTCTACTATGAAACGGATAGTACAAAAATGGCACATGCTTATCCGGCGAGGACAGGCAGTGGAGTACCTAGAGTTGTATCTGCTGAGCTTTGTGACTAAATAAGATTCTACTATTTACTCCTGTTTGCTCATCAGGGACCATACAGCTAGCAGGGAGGGAATTGCTTTTTCTTATGATTAGCACATCAATGAAGTGTGAACTAAATCACAGTTGAAACTCCAAGTTCTGGTTTACTCAAACCAGGTGGAGGCAGGTTTGGCTACTCATGCACATCTCCTAGTGAAGTGAGTAGGAAAGAAACCCAACCAGTTTATTAGGCTCAATATTAAGCCTACAAAGCTGCTTCTCGTAAGAAGTCCTTTTAATTAATTTTTAAATGAGAACATTTAATCTGACCATTTTTCAAAGATCACAACTGAAGAGCTTATAAAAATGGTGTTACTTGATGAGGTCCCAAGATAAAGTATAATGAGTGCTACGGGTCAGATTTACCACAGCTGACCTCCAGTTTTGAAGATTCAAATGAGCTACTTAGAGGCACAGAGGCTGTTAATGTTGACTTCAATTACATGTTCTCCCAATTTTGTGACTGAAAACAAAAAGGCTCGATATAAGGTCAAGCTGAAAATTTAGTCCAAACCATTGACTTCAAGCAAAGAAATAGCTCAGGGTCTGATGTAGCGTCCATGAGCACAGTTCCTAAGTACCAATGTTACACTGTAATATACTGTGCATATAAAATATGTAGTAATGTTTAAAAAGCAATAAGCATCTTTTTTTTTTCCATCAGGACTTTCATCTGCCAGTTTTGTTCATCCTTATGGACGGTCTCTTCTAACCAGGAAGCTCAGTTATTCATAGTTTCATAGCAGCTAGGGCCAGGAGGGACCTGAACAGATCATCTAGCCTAACCCCCTGCCACAGGCAGGAATGAATGCTGGGTTCACAAGACCCCAGACAGGTGATCATCCAACCTCCTCTTGAATTTGCCCAAGGTAGGAGCGAGGACGTTGGTTCCCTAGGAAGTCGGTAACAGATTTTGGCCACCCTAACTGTAAAATATATAAACTGTAAAATATTCAACTGTCCATCCCTGTGTTTTAGGAGTGCAACGTAGAAGACATAATGGAGTGATGCTATTTATACCTGGCCTCTTTCAAATTTGTTCATGTTTGTTTCAGACTTGCTGAGTTTCCTCTCTCCAGTGTCCCCGAGGTCTCCATACATAGTCAGGTAAACATTTGCATCTGTCCCAGCACCGTACACATCTCCGGTGAAAACGCTTATCCCATATGTATGAACTGCATAAAGACAGACATACAAATACATGATTTCAGAGCACAGGGACATTCAGAGTTGCTCTCCTGAGCTTTACCTAAAAACACTGGCCTTCCATCGCCTCCTGTCCAGACAAAGTCCGTAATCTGCTTTGCACAGATAACGCAGAAGTCCAGTTTTGAGGCTCCCACTACAGACTGGATGTGGCCAAATTGGAGACAATCTAGTGGAGGGCAATGAAAATGGTTAGGAAGTTCGAGCTTGTGAGGGGAGGCTAAGGGAACTGGACTTATTTAGTCTGGAGAAAAGAAGACTGAGAGGGGATTTAATAAGAGACTTCAACTCCCTGAAGCGGGGTTCAACAGAGGATGGAGCTGGACTGTCTTCAGTGGTGGCAGATGACAGAACAAGGAGAAATGGGCTCAAGTTGCTGCAAGGGAAGTTGAGGTTAGATATGAGGAAAAACTCTCTAACCAGGAAGGCAGTAAAACACTGGAACAGGTTACGCAGAGGAGTGGTGAAGATCTGGTCATTTGAAGACCTGGCTGGACAAAGCTTTGTCTGAGATGATCTAGTTGGGGATGGTCCTGCTTTGAGCAGGGGGTTGGACTGAATGGCTTCCTGAGTTTCCTCCCTACCCTAATTTTCTATGATTTTTATGAAAATGCAACATATCATTAGTTATCATCAGGAGAGCGGTGGGGGGAGGGGGGAGAGGGAGAGAAGGGAAGGGGGAATGGGGCTGGCAGGGAGGGTACACACCCCTTCCACCCCCACCGCTGTCTCCGGCTCACCCGGGTGGAGGGGAAGCCCCAGAGTTGCTCCTGCCCTGTTCCAGCTGTGGGCTGCAGGGAACAGCTGCATAAGGAGCCAGATTCCAGGAGTTCACAGGTTCCTCCTACCAGTGCCTACTCCAACCCACTGGGGAAATGGAGGGCAGTTCAGAAAAGTGGTGGTGGCAGTCACAGCAGGCAGGTTTTCTGCTCCTTGCCCAGGTCCCCCACGTCTCCCACCAACCTGGGCACCCCAGATATGGCTCACCCCATGCCCCACACCATCTGAGAGGAGACATGCCACACCTCCTTTCAGCAAATCCTGGATCTGCCCATGCTTACCACTGATTTCATAGTACTACATTTGAGTTTAACATTTTTCAGGGCCTTCCAGAAGTCATCCAGTCCAACCCCCTGCTCAAGGCAAAATCATCCTCATCCTCGTCACACCATGCAAATCTTTGTCTGATCAATCCTAATACTGCACAAACAGCTCTGTTGCACAACTACAAGGCATGTTGCCCAAAGACACCAAAACCACCCTAACTGGCACAGACAAAGGAGGGGAACAAGGGCTGGCATTGTCCTGCTTCTGCCAGGGTTGTTAATATGTCCTCAAGAGATACAAGGAAGAAGGCCATACCTCCACTGCAGAAGAAGATATCCCTTCCCCTTCTCCCCCAAGTCCATACCAATGTGACCAAAGGGTAAAATTCCTCTCGACTCCAAATGTGGCAACCGGGCTGACCCTGAGGGGAGGGGCAAGACCCTCTAACCAGGAACATCTTGTTTTAGTCCCAGAAGAAGGACTGGCACGCCCCAAACACAACCCCAGTCTTGGCTTGCAGCTAACACCCAAAGCTTCTGTCTGAAGAAGGTGGAAACCCCCTCCCCCACAAATACCTGCAGTAACAGGAGGGGAAAACAAGTGGCAGCTAGCAAAGGCCCAGAAGTGTGTAAAAAAGCGAACACCCTCCACTGTGCTTTGCATCAGCAGGATGAGGGATCTAAAGCTGTGAACTCTTAATGCTTCATTGTCCACAAAACCATCAGGGATTTGGGTTCACAATGATCACCAGAGTTGATGAGACTTGGCTGCTTAAATTCCCTGTACCGAGAAAAGAGAATGGTCTCCCGAATCTTCTTGCTCAGGCAATATTTAATTACTGACAGGCTATAGTTGTACCGGTTAAGTAGCTCTTTGTGTTTTGCTTACTCAGTAATGAGCCAATAAAGTCTCTTCCAGTCTTTACTAATGTGGCTTTCTCATCTGCTGAATTGCTGCTGTTCCTGTACCTCTGCTCCCTTCCCATTTACATGGGAAAAACAAATGGTTCCTGAATAGACACTCCCAGATAAAAACAATTAGTTGTTGAATAGGTTTGCGCTCACATTAGGGTGATGGAAACCCTAGAGAGGGTCTCTCTGGCTGCTTTCTATATTACTCCCACAGGATTCAAACACGAGAAGGAAAAAACAGCTGCATGCTTTGTGGGAGGCGCAAGATCTTAAGTGTAGAGAATTACCAGGTTTGCTTGTCTGTTAATAGCATCAAACAAAAGGAGTATATTGCTTTTTTTTCAGCCCTTCTATACTGAGCACTCAGAATAAAACAGGGCCTGCCCAAGCTTGCAACCTGTGAAAGAGTCCCCATTGACTTCCAAGGGAGAGGGGCAGGTAGGTCGCTCTGGGAATACCCATTTGGGTTGCTGCCCTTTCATTCTGCTCCGCTTTGCTTCTTTGTTAGAAGAAGTAAAATAAGAAACAAGCAATTCTGATCACTTGTGAAGAAGTGAAAAAAGAAACGAGCAATTCTTATCACTTGTGCTCATTATGGATGCCCTGGGGTTTTTCACAAGTGCTGGCTCTAGTTCTATTTGGGGAATGAATTAGGTTGCACCCACCCTATTCCCCTCTGCTATTCCAACATCATAACGTATTTTTGCCTTTATATTATGAACTAAGGTACTGCATCTTGCTGCTGTGATCTGTCAGACTGGGGCTTTTCAGCTGAGAGATGATTGCACTTTAATAATGAGTGGAGCAAAAACCTACCGAGATGGTCTGCATCGTTGGTTTGTTAAATCTGACTCCATGCATGTCATTTCAGGAGAGAATTACCGCACATTAAGTTTGCAGATCAAAGCATTTAGAATTTATTTTGACCTGCTAACTTGCATTAAAACTACAACTGTCCTGCCCTTAGCAGGATTTTACCTTTTGCCAGTGACCGCAGATTAGTCGACACGAGGTCAAAAGACACTGTTTTCTAAGGCACACCCTGAAGACCCAGCTCTCTTTTGGGTACCATTCTGGCAATGAGAAGATCTTTAAAGCAGATGTAATTTATGCACACAGACATATGCTGTAGCATAAATGCAAATCAGATCTTGAAAGAGAAAAAAACAAAAAACAAGGATAATTTCCTTCACTGAATCAGCACGTCGCCAGGTGCCTGAACCCTGACCGAAAACGGTGAGTAAAAGGAACAGCTGGATTCAGTCAGCTCCATCCAGGCTATAAGAGGTTTTAGAAAATCTTTCAAGTATAGAAGTAACTTTGGCCTTGGCACAAAGAAAGCCTTAGCAGTAGCCAAGCTCTTGAGAGAACTATTTATTCTGCTACTGTTACATACATTCATTAATAAAGTCAAATGCCAAGAAGGGACGACAGTTAGAGGCTGTACAGCAAGTAACTCAACCTACTCATAGAGGGATTTAAATGAGGAAAGGAGTCTACAGGCCAATCTATGTTACATCCTTGGAGAGCAGCATGAAGAAAGTACAAAGCCCACAGTGGGGAAAAAAGTAGGACTGAAGTTGATGGTATGGGAAGACCAGAAAGAGTCAAAGGCAGTAAAAGGCACTGAGGGCGAAGGAGGAGAGAGGTTTGCAAGGCCTGGAAGCTACAGACAAGAAGTTGGGAAGGACTGTGGAAGAGTAAAGAGCAGAGCCAAGGAGTAATTCAAAAAGTGTAGGTTTATGACACGGTCCTAGCAACAGGAAAGGATGATGATCTCACAGATGAGTTAAGGAAGCCAGAGAAAAGGCATTTGCAGTAACCCACTAGAGTATTTTCCCTCTTAAAATATGGCCACTGCTAGGATTGATTTTTTTTTTTTATTATATTCATTTTTTTTTTCAGGAACATACTTGCAAGTAAGCAGTCTTTAGTAGCACTGCATTTATTTGAACTACATAGCCACATGGTGGAGATGGGAAGAAGGGATTTCACTTACCCTCCAGGGGTTCTTCCACTTCCTGTTCTATCTGCTTGAGTTTCCCATCTTTTGTGAGCTTTTCAGTGAAGATATCGGATGGTACCAGTTCTCTTATGGTCTCACCATCATCTTCAGATTTTGCAAGCCACCTTTCGCATGGAAACGTAATGGTTTCTGAACCCTGGACTCACATGAAAAAGGCATTCTCTTGTTACATGGAGGTGGCATAACAGCTTGGGCACAGTCACGGATTGGCAAGTACAATGAATCTGTACACATATATGTATGCACATACACAGATTAAAAACTGCTAACTGCAACAACCAAGACATGCACATATGGAGCAAACCAGAACAAAGCACACCTTTAACTAAAAAACCCTCCTTCTGGTTATTCAGTACCCAAATTTACCTTCATTCAAATGCAACTGCAAGAAGCAACAGATATTGTCTGGTAGGCAAACTAACAAAAATAAACTCCCCAAAATACTCCATAAGGATTGCTGGTGTGATCTAATAGGACTTTTCGTCTCCATTTCCAGTGGGATCCAATACCTGATCCTACAAACACTTCCCACTGAAGTTGTGTTTCATGACGGGTAGGCAGACTTTTGAAACCCTCTCTCAATCTCCCTTCTTCAAGCACTGCTCCCTTCCAAGTCAATGGTTTCTCTGGCATCAGCACTTCAGGATTTGGCCCTATAATTCTATGACTCAAGATGACTCAGATCATTCCCACATGTATTTTAAGAGAAACACCCCCCTGCTTCTCTCCCACCCACCCCCATCCTCATCTTATTTTTTATCCTTTGTTCTGACTTTATTTGAAGGAAACAAGCACAGTTTCTACCATGGAAGAAGTGAAAAAACCCCTCATGTTTTCCTCTCGGCAGATTAAAAAAATAAATAAAAATCAATGCCAGATCACTTCCTAAGGATATTGAAATATTTCTTTAAGGGCTTAAACTACAAGGCAGGGAAGCTCTCTCTCTGAGTTAGTGCCAAATCTGTACCTTCTTCTGAAATAGTATGATCTTCCTTTAACCTTCAAGTCCCACAAGGCTGCACTCACTACATGGCATAAAGGAAGCAAAGGTGCTTGACTGCACTATTGCCTTGATTCTACCTCTCATGAGATCCTCAGCTCTCCTCACTTGCACTGCTGTAGCTGCCTTAGGTTGTCCTCCAAATTCCCACTGCACATACTATGCAATCAACTCCCATTGCAGTCCGTGGGCACCTATCTACCTTTCAGATTTGGCCCTAAGAGCCTTGCTCAAGGTTATAGAGAAAGTTGGTGGAAGGGATGGCGCGTGAATTCAGGTTACCCAAATCATGTTACTGCCCTAAGCAGTGGCCTACATTTATCATCCTTACACTGCCATTCATAATTTCATTCATAATCCCAATCACTCCATGGGGATTCCCACGCACTTCAAGATCCTGCCCAGAATAGTAGTGCTCCCCATTTCTGAAGCCCTCCATGGACTTGCCTCTGCTGCTATCTTCCCCCTTTTATCCTGTCTCCATTCACTCTGCTGCCACACCACCCTTCGCGTTTTTTAACTCCCCCTACTCTCACCCTGCTACCCTGCAGGAGGCTTCTCACCAGCAACTCAGGACATTTAATACAACCCCCCTCTGACTCCAAATCTGAGACAGAAATACAATTTCTCTCTTGCTTATCATTCTGAATTCTTATCAGCTATTCCTGGCAGTGCTGTTCTGCATCCTGTACTTTCAATAATTATGTAAAATATGCGGAATATGGTTTGTATGATAAAGACGCCAGACAAAATCAACTGGGACTGCTGATTGTTGCAAATCTTTATTTTCAGGAGTTCTTATTTGTGTTCTCTTTAGGGTACTGCCTAGACCGAACACAATATGTCAGATGCTTACTAAACTCCTGGTACTTATTACCCTTACTTTACAAATCTTTGTATTGGTTCCCATACAATGGTTGTGTTCAAACAGTGTAACCAGCTTTCTCTCTGTATGTTCCAAACTATTTGTTATAATCAAAACCCATCCACTGATTTTGCCCCCCCCACCCCTTCACCCACAGCCATTTAAAATCTTGTATCAATGGGAAGACATGATATTTGGTAACTAAATTCTCTGTTACCATTAGCTATTCCTAACATGCCTTGTCATTTAGGCCATGGTGGAGGGACATATGGTGCTCTAGCTTTTAAAAAAATTATAAATGCAAGTAATGATATCACGGTTGGTCGTACACCAACCACATATCATTGCTATGAACACCATGTGCTCAGATACGTGGTGCTTTGGGCAGCGAAGTGGTTAGCCATGTTTGTCTGAAATCTACCATAAAATAGGGCAGGATACACCCTCTGATACTAATTGTTTCAGAGAGGCATGACCTTTTGTAGATAATAACCGACTTCTGACAAACAGGTTGTTGCCTATGAAAGCTCATGCCTCTCTGAACCCACCAGACTCTACGGTGCCACCTTGCGCTACCTTCTCTGTGGTACTTTGAGGACGTCAAATTGAATGTCTGCATATGGGTAATAGGATAGAGTCATGACAAGAGTTAACTGTACCGTTGTTATTAAAACCCATGTCATTGCCACGGTTTCTACTGGAGTCACCTTCTCAGTGACCATATTCTCATTGCAGTGACACAAGGTATGTTATTGTACGTTAATGGCTGTAAAATCTCGTTGTAGCTACAATCTTGTTTCATTAGGGTTTGAGTTTGGCTATAAATGGTATGACAGTCTGCTGAAAGCCAATGCTTTACCCTATTCTGAGCTGTAACGAATGAAATATAATTATCAGATATAATTGGCCCACCTTGGCAGCACTTCCTTGGTGGGCAGTGAGTTTAGTTTCCTACCCATGTGCTTTCAATTTAATCTGAGAAATTACTGACCTCATTTTTCATTTGCAATGTACAGATACATCTAGGCACAACTTAGCAGTCTAATCAGGCAGCTCAGCTTTTAAAAGCTTTGGCAGCATATTGCTATCCTGTGGCAGGTCGTAATATCCTGCGGCTGATTACAGCAGCATCATGCAGTGCTCCGTTTCTTCTTTTTGACGTGCCAGAATCAAAAGATCAGCAAAACTGTGGTTCGCTCCATTTTTAAAGCAACATTGACTTTAGTGTTTCCCACAGTCTTCTCACAGTCCATTATTGATATGTTGGGTTTCACTGCTGGCTGGCCTCAGGTTTAGGCCCACTTCTGTATCTGCAGACAAAGCAACAAGCACTGGGAAACTGGAGCTCGTCACAGTTCTGGCTCAAACAGTGGTACAACAGAGTCCAGTAGTGTGTTTTCCCTTGGGTTTTGTACCCTGGAAATTCACTTCTTCAAATGCCAAGAATTGGCAATATTGTTGCTTTGTTCTTTGACCCAACTAGGTTAAACAGGATCAGTTTGGGTCACTTCTTGACTAACAAATATTTAAAGAACACCTGGGGTCTATAGAAAATGACTAACTGTTCAAGTTTAGGGGGGCTCCTCCATTTAAGAAAATGCCAAGCCAATACTGGAGGTCTCCTCTACACTACAGTAAAAGGTTTGCCAGTGTAGCAACGCCAGCCAGCCTTCCTTATGCAAAATGTAACTCATAACAAGAAAAAAGTGCATTTGCTTTCAGAGTTAGACTGATTTCTGAGTAAAATAAGTTATAGCAAGAAAAGTACTTATAGGCCAACAGAAGTGCTTCTGTACTAAGATTTTTCCATAATAAAAATTCCACAAACTTTTTACCTCCCTAATCCACATGACTATCACAGCCAATGTTTCTAGCACAGACCTGGTCTGAGCAGGATAAAGCAGGGAACTGCTGCAGAAAGTACAAGAGTTTGGAAAGTCTCACACCGAAGTGTATGACACCAACGACATGCTCACGTGTGATGACTCTGTAAGACTCCTCAGTAATGGTGGCCAAATTCAAGGTATTAACCAGGCCTTTCAGACCAGGTACCTGTGGCTGACTGAGACACAATGGGGAGACTGGAGGAAGGAGCAAGCACAACATTAGACTATAGGGCTGTGAGAAACAGCACCATTTCGTTTCGACTTCTGTTTCGCCATTTCAAAGGGTCAGTGTTTCATTTTGCTGCTTTGAAACACTGTTCCATTTCATTTCGTCGAAACTGTTTTGCTGTTTCAACACATTTCGCCGTTTCGCCCATAGGCTATAATGGGGAATCATGAAAATGCCTATAACTTAGTCATTTCTTTTCTGATTTGACTGAAAACAGCATGGATGGTAGCCCCTGCTGAGGCCACAAAGCCTGTCAAGTTTCAAGGAGATAAGTCCAGGGGTTTCTGAGAAACTGCACCTCAAACAGTTCAGAGCAAAACTCATGGCACTTGTAAGTGTGAAGGCACAGGGTGGGGGTGACAACTGCAGGGATGCTAGCCCCTGCTGAACCCACAAAGTCTGCCAAGTTTCAAGGAAAGAGGTGCAGGGGTTTCTGGGAAACTGCACCTCAAGGTGCTGACAAGCAAAACTCATGTCATGTGTATGTGTTAAGGCACAACAGGGCAAAAACTGCAGGAATGGTGGCCCCTGCTAAGGCAATGAAGCCTGCCAGGTTTCAAGGAGATAGGTGCATAGGTAAGCTGAGAGGAGATAGGTACTCAGTAAGCTGACCCCAAGGCACAGAGAAAGCTCAGTGCAAACAATGCTTTTTATGCTGTTTTTTCATCCCTCCCCCAGAGCATTGGGATTGGCAGGGACCTCAGGGAAGGATAACAGTCGCTGGCCAGCTACACAGTCAATATAAGAGCAGTCCTTCCCCCTCTTCCCCCTCCCTCTCCTTAGTTTCTGTTTCCCTGCAAGCAAGCCCAGCTTCAAAACTCAAAATGTTTCGAAATTTTCAAAACATTTTGACTGCCCTTGTTTCGTTTTGAGGCTGTTTTGAAGCCTTTCACTTCACTTCAATTTTGCTGTTTCAAGCTTGAAACATGTTGAAACAGCTTTGAAATGAAACAACCGTCGAAATTTCGCACAGCCCTATTCAGTGGTGACGCATAAGGGGTGCACAGGGGTGAATGTGCACCTCTTGAGAGTGCTGGTGCACCCCCTGTCAAGCCACACTCCCTGTTTAAGTGACGGGCCCAGGGGCAGGCAGGAGCGCCAGGAGACCCCCCCACCGGTCAGCACAGTTGGCCATGGGGGCCCCCTCTTTGGTCAGCATGATCGGCCACAGGGGATTTCCCCCACCCGGTCGCTGACTGGTATCGGGGGGGCATGTGCCCCCCCAACTCAAGAGGCACCAGTCACTCATGGCACTATTAGGCAAAGAAAACAAATGGGTGTTGAGTGAAAGAAATGTTGGCTGCTGAAGAGATTTGGAAGGTTAGGACAAGGATGGAGTGATGTAGAGGCCTAATGATGAGGGTGCAGCCTTGACCTTGATGAGTAGGATTCAGGAAAGCCATGTGTGTCACCCAAAGAGAAGGGAAGGGTTAAGCATGACAATTAGGCTGTAAGCATGGAAAAGGGATAGGTGAGAGAGAACTGGAAGTTTCTCTCAAGGGAGAGAACAGGAAGTTGCAAAATGTTCAGTCAGAACTGGCAGCAGGTTACCCAAAACTGGAAGTTAGAAAGACCCCCAAGATGTGCACCATGACAGTATTGTGCAGGGCACGGGAACTGAGAGAGAAACAGTCCTAGCATGATTCAGCTGCACCAGCTAGGACACAGCCAGACCAGCAGCACCCTGGGATGACAGTGTCAAAGGCAGCAAAGAGACTGTGTAACAGCAATGCTATTCCACCTCTACGCACTAGGCCTGTGCGAACCTTTGGGTGCTGATTTGATTCAGAGGAGATTCGGCCTGATTCGGGAACCGAATCTCCAAATCCAAATTGAATCGGGAGAGCAATTAAAAGCTCTAAATCAATTCGAAGCAATGGGGTGTGACTGCTATAGAGGGAACAGAGATGTGTGAATAGGGAAAATACACCTGTGTGACCCTAAAAGGAGTGGGTTCTTAGACTGGATTTACAGGGAACCCAGCTGCCAAGACTTTTTTTTTTGTTTAGAAGTCTCTGCCTGCTGACCTTTGTCAGATTTGGGCCCAGTCCTTGGGGGAAAGAAGGAAGTGGAAACTACCGTTGAGAAGAAATAGTCTGTTAAAAATGACATTAAGAGGTGCCTGGAAAGATATTTGTCCAGTTACCTGCACAGGCTACCATCTGGTTCTATATATCTCTATCTAGGTCAGGCCAGGACACAATACAGAAACAGCACTCGTTTCTTTAATAGGTAGTCTCCTCTAGGCCTGTGCAAAGTAACAAGTATTCACTTTGGATTCAGGTACAGCCATTTCGGAGGACAGTGATTCAATTCAGAGATTCAAGTCCCATGTCTCAGAAATGCTGAAATGTGTGTGTATAGCAATTTCTAAGCACGGCATTTTTTAACACCCCTTGCAGAGCTGATGTTGCCTCTCAGAAAACTGTGAAAAATATTTCACTTAGGAAAATATCTGCATTAATCTCTATAATTCTACCATCCTGTTTTTCTTTTCTTTTTTTTTATCACTAAGTATAATTGCATGGAAACTAGAGATTTTGCAGGTCTGCAAAATCAGACGTAGATCCAGATTTTTCTAAAGCTCAGACAGGAGTCACAGAAAGGGTATATCTTTGGGGGATGTTCAGGACTACCTCCTGGATCGGAAAGAGATGGGTGAGGAATTCAGGTGATGAAAAAGTGAAAGGAGAAGACCAATCAACAAAAATTATAATTGAAATCCATCCTGCAGTTTCAATAGAAAGTTGGCTGTATCATGGGGGCACTTCTTACAGTTCTAATGCAAATATTACTGAGGTATCTGCTGCAATAGCAGTACCAACAATAATATAATTGTACCACCATATTTCCTCGGTTTTGTTCACCTGTAAATCTAGTCTAAGAACCCACTCCTTTTAGGGTCACGCAGGTGTATTTTCCCGATTCACACATCTCTGTTCCCTGTATAGCTGTCACACCCCATTGCCATCTCCCAGGGTAGGTCATTCACTGGTGAGAAGTTGCTGCCTGGCCCCAGAGTACATTGGGTCAAAACCGAAATGTTCTCCAGACAGAAGGGGCACTTGAAAGGAAGCAGCCTAGGTATAGCGGGTTTTTGAGATCTGGGGCTGCCTCCTAGCATAAATTAGGTAGCTTGGATGTCTGCTCAAATATGCAGCACAGCCAGTGGGTTGATTCAGAGCCCAGAACACCCTGCAGTTTCCACTGTGCTCCTCTGTGTGATGAATCCCTCCTGAGATGCTCCATATGAGGCGGCTAAGCAGGACTGATTGTGGTGGGCCTGTACTAAGCCTGCACCGTAGGGAATGCTCCCCTGGCCTTTGCAGCTCAGTAATAGTCCCTATGCTCCAACAGAAGCTAGGGCAGGGGCGGGCAATTATTTTGGGCAGAGGGCCACTTACTGAGTTTCGGCAAGCCATCGAGGGCCGCATGACAGGCAGCCAGGGACAGATTAATATTAATTTTCTAAATATTTTAGGGGCCCAGAAGGCTGGATGGAATGGCCTGGCCCCGGGCCGCATTTTGCCCACCCCTGAGCTAAGGCCATACTTTAAACTTACCGGTTCTGGGGCCTCTCCTTCAAGCGCTCTGAGCAGTTGTAGGAAGGCTGTCTCCTGAGCTGGGAGCAATGTAGCTGCATCCCCATTGGGCAGGTTAATTAGCCCTGGGGCAGTCTAACTGTTTCCATCACTCTGTGATGCTAACTAGCCTGCCCCAAGTGACGCATGTCGATGGCTACCCTACTTCCAGCTTAGGAAGCAGCTCACCCAGAGCAGGGCAGCGTGCTTGAGGGCAGTGATTCCAGGGACTGCAAGTTTACTGTACAGATACAGCCAAGCTGAACAGAGAAGAGTCACTTCTCCACGCTGAAAAACAGCCCACTTTGATGGGAGAGAGTCGCCAGCTGGTCAGCAATTAGCATGCATTGCACAGCACTGTTGGAAGGGCACGTTTTGCCAAGATTCCTTGGGAAATATCTTCTCTTACAAAAATAACCATGAGATCTTTATTGCACGTATGGAGAGGAGATTCTGAAGTCAGAAGACAAAAGCAATTCATCCAATGCACGACTGACTCCATCAATCTGTTGTGAACCTTAAGCGATGTCTAGACTGGTGGTTCTCAAGCATCTTAGGCTCAAGACTCCCCTCGTTAGGCTCAAGACACTCCCCAGAAATTCCACTTCTTAGTTTCCACTTATTTTTTTAACTACAGAAAAAGAATAGAGCAGTTCTTTCATTGAAAAGACCTCAGAAAGGCCACAGCAGGGCCGAATGTCTTTACCACTGTGGATTCCTATTTGAAATCTCTCTGGGTTTATCTCGTGAAGCATGTGTGCACACCTAACAGTGCTAACTCTGTGTGACACACTGCGGCACCCTTGAAAGGGCCTCATGGTACTCTGGCTGAGAGTCACTGGTCTAAATGGCATCTGGTGTGGAGGGTGTACGTACGAGCTCCAGCTCCAGCACCCTTAAGCACACTGCATTGCACCAAGCAGGGGGTGCCTGTGTTGTGCCTGGGTTGAACTAATTAGCACCCTGAGCAACAGAACCAATTAGCCTCTCCACCGGGTTCATTACAGCACCTGGGCAGACATGGCTACACTGTTGGTTTAGAGGTAGGGAGGGATAGCCCGCCTTGAGCTGTCCAGCATGCTTGTTGGTGCTGCTGCCAGCACAGCAAATTTATTGAATAAACACGGCTTCGGTCTGAAAATGCTCTGCTGTAAACTCTTAGCTTTGCACTATAGAGAACGGGATTCTTATACCTGCAGTGTTTTAAAACCAACATTTGAAGACCAAAACCCAATGTCCTCAGGTTCCCCAAGCTCCAGCTCTTTCATTAGCCAGCACTGTTCTTCAGGGAGCCATTTTTCACTCTTAATCCCGCTTTGGCCATCGAAGCTCTATCTTGGAAAGCAGGAGCAGCTGCCAGAAGAAATGTGCTACCAAATGTAACGAATCAATGCCTACCTTTCCGTTCGGCAGAAGTCTCCGAATATCCACCCGATCTAAATGCCAGCCGGGATTAATCCCAGCGCCATTGTGCCCTATCCGTATCTTCTCGATAAAGTCGCCAACATCCTCCAGCTGCAGAAACAAAAGTCACAGCAATAGGGGAAACAAAAGTTATACGAGGAATTGGGGTTGGCCTCAACTGTTTTATAGCTGCAGTCTAAAGGCACCAATTCGGTAGCAAATTTCCCATTTCTACTTTGCTTAAAGTTCCCACGGGGCAAATATTAACAAAGCTCTTGGTCCACGTCTTTGGAAGACAGGGCTCCACCCCCCATGTCTGGTCTGAAATATGAACGGAAATGCACCAAAAAGAATCATTTCAGTTTAGGCAACAGATTCACTGATGTGGCTTCAAAAGTCCATGTGCTGAGTTGCTCTCAATTGCATTTCTTTACACTTCTCCATGGCAATGAAAGCTGAGTTTCTCCACAGAAGTTGCAAGGTTACCGGAGCTGGAATTATTTTTACCAGCTTTGTGCTAGACTGTTGATACACAATTATAAAAAGGGGAGGGATGGTTTTGAGCTTAAAGCACAAGATGAAGAGCTGGGAAATGCGTGCTTTCATTTTTGCTTTACCACAGAAACCAAGCGCCGCTCCGAGCAAGTCGCACAAAGCAACATCTTAAGAAGTGGCCACTTATCTGTGGTTCTCACTTTCTGGATGTCATCTAAGCCACTTATATTCCAAAAGAATGGCTTGCACTCAAATAATGAAACTGGGCTGGATTCACGTGTCTAGGTTACTTTGGTGCCAGCTAGTACATGAAGGCCAGCCTTTGAAACCAGAGGATCTAAGGCCTGCTTCTCAAGTGGGATAGGCCAGCTTCACCAGTGCTTTGCCTTCACAAACTGAGCTGTTTCTCCACTCAGCTGGAGCTCATCAGCAGAGAAGCAGAGCTCTTTGAAATCGAAGGGGCAGCAAACCGCTGGAGTGCCTCAGCAATGCCATTCAGCTGTTGGATGCACTTAGAAATACCTCGGGACACATCACAAACCCTCATACTCACAGG
Source organism: Crocodylus porosus (assembly GCF_001723895.1). Lineage (NCBI taxonomy): Eukaryota > Metazoa > Chordata > Crocodylia > Crocodylidae > Crocodylus > Crocodylus porosus. Next base: position 12,258,753 of record NW_017728909.1, on the reverse strand, counting down.
AGAGTAAGGAACCTAACCCTGCAAAGCATCCAGCTTCTCTTGCATCTTGTGGTTCAGGGTCCCAACAGGATGGGGCCAAGGTGTAACTACTAGGGTCTGCACCCTGGCAGCAGAGGTTGGGTCTCGCACCCCCTCTAAGTAAGCGCCTAGGGGTTGGTGCCCTTGTTGCCCACTCCTTGTGCTAATGGCATGGGGTTAGCAAGCATTCTCTCTCACCCCTATATAAACAAGACTGTCACTTTCTCACTAGCCTGAGCATTAAAATCATCTAAATTCACCCCAAAATGCATGCCCTTGTCCATGCTCATGCATGCACTTGTATATTTGGATATAAAGGAAGATGATGCAATTTCTTCTCTGCCCAGCCTGAATAATCCTCCTCAAGTCAGGTGTGTGACACAGTAAGAAAGTGTCACATGACTGTAAAGAGGGATGTTAAAGTAAAAAAAAATGTGTTTACTGCAGTCTATAGGCATCTTTGAGAAACCACCACTCAAAACCTCAGCTGACAGCATTTTCTTCCGTGCTTTTCGCAGAATACAAAACAGCGCCAACAATAAAAACGTTAGAACAAAAAAGCAATTCTCCGCTTTTTATTTTCTAAAATCCCAGAATTACTTTTAAGGTCTATTGAGCTTCGAATTATGGCTCCTCACAAGTAGGTGATAAAAGAATATATTTGAGCTCTTTGCTGCTCTCCCCCTGGAAGAGGACCTGATCAAGAACAAATTAAATTTTGGAGGCCAGTTAATTTGCTGCTGCAAATCCACAGATCAAACCACATTTTCATTTGCTTCAGCTGAGAAAACCACGGATGTTTGTGGTTCTTCCACAGGGACAAACCAATTAGAAGGACAAGAAAAATAAAATAATACCCTATTCTAGTTGTGTACACAGTAGTTAAATGGCAAAGGGTGTTAGGAACAAATCCCAACAAAGGTCAGTTCTATTCTGGTTTCTTAATCTGTCACGCTGTGAATCTTTTCGGTCTCAGGAGAGACCCAGGAGAACATCTGGGACAGACAATACTTTGCCTGCCTCATTCCAGGATTTGAGGTCCATTATTTAAAAGGTGATATGACATGCTGGACTGTCAGTCTCTGTATTATATCCTGGGGATGAAGATATCAAATAGTATACCAGAGAGCCAGAGCAAGACCTCTTCATCTTGTGCCTGAAGTATTTGCACGTATATAAGCTCAGACTGTACTGGACACAGTGGGAACAGGAACTGCTAAATCCAGTATTGCTTATGTAAATGCAGAACTGGATACATAATTAGCTGATCTACCTGCATGAATATATTCCTTGATTCACTAAAAGTATGTGTCTGCAAGTACTTCGGGAACAATGTAATGAGGTCTTTTAAAAACTAAGTCCAATCTATTTAAAAAAATCATATATCCTATAATAAGGTAATGAAGTTCTTTGAAAACTTGATCCTATTAAAAAATCATATACCCTATAATAAGGTAATAATAGTCCCTAGGTCCAAATGGACAGGGGAAGAGACTGATAATAATGAGGCCATGATGATACAACAAAGGTTTAGACCCCGGGTACTCAAGCTCCAGCCCATAGACCAAATGCACCCTGTGGAGTCAATGGTATCCAGCCTATGGGGCTCCCCAGGGCTCGGGAAATTTGGCAGCAGGGGGGAAGCAGCGAGTAATACTGACACCCTCCCACACTGCCAAATTCCCAAACACTAAGCCCCACGCGGTGGGTTAGGGCCAGGCCATGCCTCCTCCCCCAACAGGGCTGGGCCAAGCCCCTTTCCCCGCCATGGGGCAGAGCTGCCTGCCTACCTCCCCCCTCTCCTCCTGCTAGCACAGCTGGATGGGACTTCCAGATGTACTGGGCACTGCCTATTGGGCCCACAAGGCAAAAAGGTTGAGCACCACTGGTTTAGACTATCCATCCTAGATACACAGCAGCCTTGGTGTATCAGAGAGCAGTAAAGACATTTTAACCATAAACAAGTGCTGGATGACTTTCCTGAAGACCAAAGTCCTTTCTTTATCCAAAGAACAGATGTGTCTCGGGAAATGGCGTAAGTGCAAACTTCTACACATTGTCCTGCCCTCATATCTTCACCCTAACCTGGAAGGATCAGCTAAGAGGGGTAAGACTGCATGTCCATTCCACTGCTGCCCACTTGCATGTGCCAGTGCTTAACGCAAGAGACCTCATGATCCGCTTTGCTGGTAACAACTAATTGTGGCTGAATGAGAACTGGCACCCTAGGATGAAAACCTTCCTGTCCCATTCCTAATATCTTCAGCTATGCAGTCTCAGAGCCCTTAGGCTTTCTGAGAAGCTATTGATTCATGTGAGAATCAATGTAGTGTAGCACACATCTAAAACAGATCAAAATAAAAAAGGACTTTTCCAAAAAGGGTTATGACAACAGGGCAGCACACATTTGTTTCTGTAATGCTTCTCCATGAGATGAGTGCTTACCACAATCGGTAACGTAGGTCATGGTCTGTTTTAGACAATCACGTGGGCCCTATTATTGTATATGAACATCATATGCACAGTCTTTTAAATGTATTGATCTTCGTAACAACCCTGCAATATTCCCTAAATTATCGCTCCAGAAAAACAGCAAACATCTTGGATTTTACCTCCACAATGAACTGGTTCACTGAGTTCCTCTCAAAGTACATCTTTCGCTCCCTCTTGTTCAGGCACAGGGACTTCTGTCGAGTAGAGATCCCGGTATTTCCATACAGAACAATGAAGACATCGGCATCAGTGCCAGCTCCAAAGATGTCACTGGTGTATACTGTGATCTCGTAAGGGACAACTAAGTCAAGCAAATTAAAAACAAGTAACTGTGAGCAAATGTCTAGACCAGGAGTGGCCAACCTGTGGCTCCGGGGCCACACGCAGGTCTTCAGGAGTTAATATTCATCTCCTTGAATCTTTGCACAAGCGCGCAGTGACCAGCTTCCAATTGGATTTCATTGGCTCTGTCAACGAGTATTTGGAGCCATTTGGATGCTGAGCACTGTGTGCTTGTGCAAAGATTCAAGGAGACGCATATTAACTTCTGAAGAGCTGCGTGTGGCTCCAGAGCCGCAGGTTGGCCACCCCTGGTCTAGAAGGCTGCAAAAACCTACAACTCTTTTAGCAGGCAAAAAAATCACACCTAGACTAGCAATGTTAAAGTTAAAGAGAATTGTTAGGCATTCGACACGTGGAAGCCATAAACAGCTAATTGTTACATTATATTGCATGTTGTCGGGCCAGATTCCAATTCAGTTCTATTGGGAGAGCTCTGGAGAGGCACTATGTCAAAGAGTGAAGCCAACAGTACCACTCTTCCTTGGAATCTGAGATCAGACTGATGTCGGCATCTGGCTCATGGCACTTCGTCGCAGGAGTCCGAAAGTGAGAGAAATATCTGCTTTGCAAACTTATTGAAGCTTGGCCTATCTCCTTCTTCCACTGAGGGGTCTCTGGTGCCAGGACTCTTTGCAGCCCATGCACATTTCTACCAGAGCAAGTGGGTGCAAAATGCTACCAAACCCAAGTGGTGTATGCCTGAACAAGGTGCAGGGCAGTGATGAGCTAGGCCTTTTAATCCTTCTAGGGTCCTTCTACCTCATTGCTGTTCCCTTAGCCTGCCTGTTCCTCTAACTCCCTGTTGTCTACATCTCTTCTCTGTCCCATGAGTCTCCTTTCCACTTTCTCAGTGACCTCAAGGGGGACTGATCCCAAGGATAAAGGGCTAGACTGCAACTCCAGAGACCTGGATTTTATTCTTGGCTGTGCCACTGAACCGGTATATGACTTTGGCAAGTCTCTTCCCTCCCAGTGCCTCAGCTTCCACATGAAACCTGTTCTCTTTCATGCCATGTTTCTGAGAAGTACGGATGAAAACGGCCAGGTAAGAGCTGTGCATTATTGCATTATCATTATTATTGGTTTCAACTGCCGTAAGGCCTTCCTTGAGCTCTATGGGGAGACAGTGTCTGGACTCTCACACTCCACTCTCAGCAAAAATTTGGCCCATCATTTCATCTGTCCCTTGGCTGTCATCACTGTCACATTCTTCTCTTTACCTGCCCTATATGCAACAAGTCCCATTTCAACCATTCCTTCCCCTTCTTCTTATCTGCTCCTACTCCTCGGCTCTCCCACCGTGAAGCCGTTCCAACATTTGTTGCTGCTCTTTATTACTCAGGTTGAGCTCAGCGTTTTTGTTCAGAACAGATGGACTGTTTCTTGCATCATTTCTGTTAGCACTGGAGTAACTGTGATTAGGCATATCAGAGATAATCATTCATTAAATGTCTAAGCTTTCTAAACACAGATCTCTGGAGAATAGAGATGAAGAATTCTTTTTTTCTAGACAGACAGCCCAAAGCTACTTGATATTCTTGTTGACAGAGCCAATGAAATCTGTTCCCTTGTGCTGCATGTAAACTGAAATAGTTTCCTGCCATATGTTGAAAAAAAAATCCCGAAGACAAAAAAACCCCAAACAAAACAAAAAAAAAATCACAAGCTGTGTGTTCTGAATTAAAAATGATTTGCTCTGCTCGAGTTCACTATGCTTGTTCTTGTTACCTGACTATTAACATCAGCTTCGAACTGAATCAGCAAAGCAGCGCTGTAACAAGGTCACAAGCAGCCCAACTTTCAGCTGTCAGACTCCCCTTTCATTTACATGGCACTTTTAAAGTTGTATACCCACAGGCATGATTTTAATTGGCATAACGATGGCCTGTTTTTGTCGTCCATGCTTTGTGAAATAATTTTGGCATAAGCCGTCATGAAAACAGATCAGCTCATTTCAGTCACCTCTGGCAAATTAAAATTGCTGGGTTAATGGCTGGGAAGCTAGAATATTGTTAAGAGCACAATGGGTGCATTTAAGTGGGGTGCTGCCTGGGCTTAGTTTTAGCAATGTGCAACACTTCTGCCAGGTGGACCTGATTGCTGGTTCGAGACGCTGCATAAAGGCTGCTGACACAGATTAGCTCTGTATACATTGCACATAAAGGCACGGCATTCCACAAGCCCTTATGTCATGTAATACACTAGAGCATTTAATGAACAATATAAGCAACTTATGCATCAAGGCTTCAATGCCACACCTGAAAAACACTGGGAAACCAGTGTGGAAAGCAAATGCAAGGTTTTGTGCACAACATTCATTCCCATGTGGAGGGCAGGCATAAGGGCTACACAGCTATGCCCTGTGAGTGACTTCAGTGGAGGACAGGCACTGCAAGTGCACCTCACCTGTCTCCATATTTATTCTTCCAAATGCAGGGTCAGCTCCCTTGCAACACACTGAGTAAGCAGGAGATGGCGGCAGGCAAGGAGCATCCCCGTGTTTTACTGGGAAAATGCAAGTGAGGGATGGCCAAAGCAGTGGAGATGGTGGCATGAAGAGGATGGCATTAGAATAGGAAGATCAACATATATTCCTGCATACAACATGCACCTTTTTTGCCAAAAGCCAGCTGCAGAAAACTGGACTGCATATAATACGAGAAATACAGTAAGAAGGGGTCCTGCCACTTATCAAGCAAAAGCAAAATCTTCAGAGATCCACATATAGCAGAACAATGATCAGGCCCGGTCCCTTCATTGCTGCTACTCAGTTACTTCCTGCAAGGAATGATCTTTTTTTTTTTCAGTCTGACTTTCAAAAACAAGGTAGGTATTACATTCTGGGGCATGTCATATGCAAGAAAATAAGGTATTTTAGCTGCTGAAGGCTGGATGGCTTGCAGACAAGAGGGTGAGAAGCAGAAGATAGCCCAAGGGAGAGCCTCTTGGCATGAAGCCCTGTATCATCTGCAGACACAGGGAGGGACTGTAGGAAGGATCGATGGTAGCTACATGGTTCCTCACCATGCTCTGAGCACCTCACTACCTTTAATATATACCTCGTCCCAACAGTCCTGTGAGGAAGGAAAGTGCTATTGTCCTTTTTATAAAAATTGAGAATTGAGACACCGGGACTGGTAAATAAATCACCTAAATGGGACTTCAGCTGAACGTAGGTGCTTCAGTCACTGTGGGTGTCACTGACCTTTTACAGAATACCCTGGTAGTACTTGGTCAGGAAGTAGGAGATCTGTGTCCTTGGCCCACCTCAGCTTGAGGGAATTCAAACTCACATTTCCTACATCCCAAGAGAGCACTTTAATCCCCAGGCTCTAAAACAGGGGTGGCCAACATGCGAGACACATGCCACAAGTGGCACAGGTAGCCTCTGTGCAGGATGTGGCAGAGGGGAAGGGGAAGGCAGCACAGCGGCAGATAGGGCAGGGAGAAGAAAGCAGAGATCAGGCAGGGGAAGGGGAGTGGCACCTGGAGAGGTGCAGGGCTTAATTTGTGGCACACCTGCCCAGAAAGTTGGCCCCACTGGTCTAGAAGAGCCTGGGCTGGGTTCCCTCCACCCCTCTAAAGCAGCTGGGCCACAGGGCTGCCAAGAGTGCACAGGTCACAAGCCCAGGACTGCTTGTGCTCTTCATATTCAGTAGTCATTAGATTAAAAAATCCCAGAAATAGTCCGGAGAGCGCAGACTGTCATCCAGGATTGCCTCTCCCAGCTGAGACTTGAATTCTTGCCTGCACAGTGGCCTAGATGCAGCTAAGGGAGCACGGCCTCCACAGGACCCTGACACTCCCGCTCCAATCCCTCTGCCTCTCCATTCCCCCTTTCAGCACAGCTGAGAGGTGAGAGGACTGGAGAAGAAGGGCCCAGCTCCAGTGCCGCAGGGACCCTGGCGGTTGGGAGTAGTGTGCGACGGGCAAGCCCAGCTTTGGGGGCAGCGGTGCCAGCAGGACCTGAGGGGTTGCTAGTGTGGACCTGGCAGAGCCCTAGGACCTAGAGCAGGAACCAGAAGCTGGACAGCAGGCAGGTTGTCCACCCTCCCACTTAGACATAACCAGAAGAGAAACTCCAGAATAAACATTGCATTTCAAGCCGTGCTATTCTGGGGTGTTTTGGCCACTTTTAGTGTATTTCAGAATGGCTTGTGTGTGCATGCAGCTGGCCCTTGGAAATATTTGCGTCGTTACATGTGTCCACATCCTACTATGCAAAGCAAAGGCAATAGCACCACCATCACTGCATGCCCTCAGAAGTGCATTCTGCACTCTGGATCCAAGAGGATGGAGAAGTGTCACGTGAGGCCTTACTTCAGGAGAAGGTACAACTTCAGATACACCCCAGTGCTTTGGGCATCCTTTTGGCTAGCTCTTAGGGACTCCCTTAGCCACTTAGCTGTTTGACTTGGGAATGGACAGCCCCCTAAAGAAAGTTAAAGACAAAGAAGAAACTTTGAAGGGCTCATGGACAGAGGAGGAAGGGTTTTCCCCATCCAGATAAATGCAGATGGCTTCCAACTGTCCTCTTATTAAGTGAGCACTGAATCTTATTGGCAAAATGGCTCGCCACCCTGCAAAAACAAACAAAGCAGGACCCAGAAGACATAAGAGAATCAGCCCTCTACGTACACGGCACATATTCCCTCGTCTGTAGCGGTGCAGGGAAGATAATTCTCTCAGTGAGTCCATCGTCCTCCAGTTTATCCAGCCAGCGACCACTAGGGAACATCAGGCATTTTCCAAGCGATGGGGCATCGATTTCCACCCATTCCAGAAACCATCCAGTGCAGTTACCTACAGGCAATTATTGTGAATAATGCATACCACCAGCAAAGAGCTTTGCAGCCAATCACAAATTAATTATCCTCTTCAAAGTCTCTGTGAAATAAGGGTTATCGCCTTTTACAGATGGGGAGTTATACCAATCAAGGTACCAACTGCTGACTTTCCCAAAGTTCAGAGGCACTTATAGTTTCATAGTTGGTAGGGTTGGAAGGGACCTATTAGATCACCGAGTCTGACCCCCTGCCCTGGGCAGGAATGAGTGCTGGGATCAGATGAGCCCAGCCAGGTGTCTGTCCAATCTCCTTTTAAATACCTCCAAGGAAGGGGACAGCACCATCTCCCTTGGAAGCTTATTCCATAGTTTGGCAACCCTCACTGTAAAGAAAGGACCATGGTCAGAGCACGGGGGGATCCCCTTAGACAGGCAGCACCATGTTCTGACTTCTAGACTCTCTCTCTTACCCTGAGCTCTTTTGCCAGAGTCTTAGACCAAAATTCACAAAAGCGACTAGTAGTTTTAGGTATCTCAATTTTTGACTATTTAACCGGGTGGTCAGATCAACTAGCCTCTCTTGAAAACCCAGGTTATTTGTCTGAATGCCAGACCTGCATTTTATTATCTAGAGATCCCACTTGGAATCAGATCATTTGAAAGCTTATCCACCAAAAGCATATGTCCTGATTATGTAACGGAAGGTGCCTACAATATTGAATGCTGGATCAGTACCTTCCCTTTCAGCCAGAAGTATTTAAGATCTCTCTTCCCTCCTTCTGCTTTATACAATCCCTTTAAAAGCTGCGGTGCTGAAAACCTCATAAACAACTTTCACCTTGCGTGCCCTCCATTGAGGTACTATATCTAACTCAAATCCTAGGCTTCCCGGGGCAGGAATCTGTCGGTCTGTTCCTAAAGCACCAGACACATGATGAGTATAATGTCAAGGGTGGTAACAATTAGCGCATGAATATTTTCAAATACAAGCACCTGGTGGAGCAAGAAAAGCTGTAGCATGCCATCCCGCCCTACCTTTATTGTCATGGCCAATCTTTATTTTCTTCAACTGTCCAAGGTCCACAGCTTCCAGTGTAAACTCATCAATCTGCCCTCGCTCAAATTTGTTCTTGTAAGTCTTTGAGGCCTTGAGGCTCATTATTCCTGTTTTATTTAAACATAGAGTCATTGGCTGGTTGATAAAAACCAATCGTTTGGGATGGTCAACAGGGCAGTAAGGGACATATCTAAAATAGCAATAACAGCCTTTTACAGCTTGAGAGTTGTGTTCAAATCCATCCTCTCACTCAAAACTCCTACCTATGTCAAAAACCCTCAGACAAGTCATGTCACTCTTCATAGAGGTGCCATCAATACTGCAGCCCTGGGGCTGTGGAAGTTGTGCTTTGGATCCATAAGGCAACTGGCCCTACGTGCTTCTTGCTTGTCTCATTCGCAAATGCTATAAATCACTACACACATAGTCAGCCCCAACACAGTTGTCTTGTCAACAGATCAAATGTGTTCTGTGACATCCACGCTCCTGAGGAAGAGCTGGGTTTGTAGAGTGGGCGGACGTCTCATTGCAAGGCAACCCCGTGTGCTCTGTTGTGGGGCTGCAGTCTAATCTCTGCTGTCAACGACTCTGTTTCTAGTGTAAAGGAGCAGACTTCTAATGGACTACACAGATGGATGGCAATTGAGGGTCTGTTCCTTAATATTCATTTTTAAAAAGCACTGAAAAAAATTACCCTCCTATGTGTTCTGATGAGCAACAGGTTTTCAGCGCAAATGTGAAATCATATAAGAATAGATACGGTACTGAGAAAAACAAAAGAAAACTGTCAATCATTGCAGCGGATTATATCAACAGTGAGGATCACACATCTTTCAATCATAAAGCAGCTGTACTTGGTTCTCACCTGTGTCATCTTTTGTCCCATAGAGTATTATGAAGACATTGGCATCTGTCCCAGAATGCTTCCTGTCCCCGGTTCTGACTCTCACAATATACGTCGTCGATTTAGCTGTCAAACAGCATATTTTGATTTGAGGGTGTGAACTCTGAGCAGCTATTAATTCTACTGCTTTTCTTGTTTCGTTGCACAAATGATTTGTTGGGCTTCCTCTCTGCCCTTCTTCATACTGAGAAAGCTCTGAGAGTAATTCCTGTTATTTGCAATGATGCTTACTGGGGTGAAACAGGACTGTTGGGAAGTATGATCCTCTACTGCTCTGTCATTCACTAAAGCTTTCTTCATCTCTATAGAAGAGAGATGCTCAGACTTCCTATTAGCTTTGTGGGGGCACATCTAGACGTTCATTGATGAGATTTAGATAATGCACATTAAACCAAGTACCTCCATTGTGAGATACTAGAAAAAGATGCATTAGCTTATTTTAATGTGCATTAGCTAAAGATCACAGTTTTTTGAGATGCATTAAATCAGCATGTGTAGATGCACCCTGGGAGTCCCAGTTACTGCTTCTTGCTGCAGACTAAAACACTTTATTCTTTTTTTCTGATAGCACCATTGGGTGCATGTATATGCATGTTCTCACATGTATAAAACAGATGTGAACAGTGGAGCTTACATTTTTGTGTGTGCATGCATGTACAAACACACACACATGAACACACACGCACACTAGCCCTTCTCAGTATCATCCTTAGTGTCTTTCCCAGCACTAGCACCAGCACCTGAACACTACAGCAAAGCTCGTGCAAAGTATGGGAATACCTAGAGTTCCCCAAACTACAAAGTTCAAGGCCAGTATTTTCAAGACTGAGCCCCTAAAGTTAGACTCACAATATGAAACCAGGGCTGTGGATCTTATTCTATTAACTGGATTAACTTTTGTGACTCCTTTGTTATTTTCTTATTTGCCTCTCCCAGTATCTTCACGCTCATCCCCTCTTCTTCCTCCTCCCTTCCCACCTTTTGTGTTCAAATTACACATTCCCCTTCATTCACTGAGCTATGCATGTCCTTTCACAGCACCTGACAAAGCAAGCGTGGGTTCATGAAAGCCTGTGCTCTCTCTAGATCTTATTTAGTTGGCCTGTAAGGCACATATCTACCCCTGCTTTCTGGCTTCATTATTGAGTGATCAGTGCTGGAAATCAAACACAACAGAGGCAAGGTTGTTCCGGAAAAATAATACAACAGGGCACCAACAAGCGTAGGCGTCTAACTTTGATGGCAATAATCGCTGGTATTCCTAGCTACCTGGCCAGCTCCATGATCAAACCTTCACCTATTGCTATCCCATGCTACAACATGGCTACAATATATTGCTTCAATCTGCAAGATAATTGAAATGCATGGGAGATGAGGGGGTCTCAGACTCCTCTTAGGCCAGTACACACCTTGCTATTTTCTCATACCTGATCCAGGAGCTGCATTTTTGTTGCTCTGATGAACCCTCTAATTGCTAATGCTCTTTGCACTATTTATAAGACGAGTTGTTTTTAATTACTTATCAGATTAAAGAAAAAGACAGACCTTTCTGCTCCAGGCCCAATGATGTAGGAGACTGGTCTTCGCTGCTCACATCTTTCTTTACAAACGCTTCAGCCACTGGAACCAGTTCCCTCACAATCTGCCCATCATCTTCCTCCACTGCCAACCACCGCTGGCATGGGAAATAATACCTACAAGAACAACAGCAGTGCCCTGCACTTACACAGGACTTCTCTTCAGAGCATTTCACAGGCATGAGGAACAGCAATTAGCAAAGGGAAGAAGCTAGTGTGGACTTCACTCAAGCTCAGATGTTAAGGTCCACTGGCTAAGGCCAACCTCTCACTCCTACCCAACTCCTCTTGGTTTCACATCTCAGCGGCAGGTATGCTACCAGAGAGATAATCCGCCTCCCACCAAGCTACCAGACATATTTGGCCCCATTGCAGCCCGTGGATCTTCTCACATGCCCATAGTTAAGCATGCATCTCAGAGCTATGATCAACGGGCAACTCAAGTTTTACTCAGCCATTTCCCTCTGAAATTAGTGGGAGTTTGCCAGACCAGCACCTTTGGATCAGGCTCATAGTTCTGACTTGTCCCTTGTATGTTAATAGCAAGCCACAAGCGGGCAACAAGCTTCTAAGTAACGCTCATAGAAAGAGGCCCATAAGTGGAGGAGAGCTTCCATCAGACTTTTCTGAATGGAGGTTGCTTCTCCTGGAAATAAAATAGGTGGGTTTGGTTTCCAAACTCTTCCATGAACTCCATTCTGATCCCAAGTGACCTGGGGGATTTGCCAGCTCTATCGGTACAGAAGACTTGTCCTCACGGTGAGCTCTAGCTTTGTTATTCCCCGTCAGCCTGATTCCATAATAGCTGGGTGTTGAAGGTCCCTCACCTTGGCAGCTTCCCGAAGGCACTCTCATGATGTTGGGGGGGTCACAGAAAAGGAAACAGTCTGGAGCTGTGCTACCTTTTCAGCAGAGCTGTGTATGGGTGATGGTAGCCAGAACTGATATACATCCTTCAGGGACCTCTCTAGATCCCCTCCCTGCTCCACACACAGAGTCGGGGATCCTTTGCTCAGGATCCTAGAGCACTCCCTAATCTCCGAGCTGAGAGGACCAGTATTTTAGGTTTCCAGGATGACTCTCCAGACTGGCTGAGCTGATTATGAAACTACAGTTGTTACATCCTTCTGCCTTTTCATACTTTAAAGCCTCTGTGTTTTTCTGATCAGAAAACCATATCCCATCTTCCAGTCAGGTTAACTGAATGCAACAAATTAACTCACGTGGTGCTTGCATTGAGATCGACAGCCTCCACCCTCTCCAAGTACCAGCTTGGGTTTGTACCAGAGTTGTCGTGACGGATCCGGATTTTCTTCAGTGGTCCCAGATCAATGGCCTTGATAGTGAATACATCCTCCTGCCAATATATAAGCAGAATGAGATGAGCGTGTTTCACACACAAGTATCGAGGGGGGCAGGGCTCGGGACAGGGAACTCATTTCTGCTAGGAAAGTGAAAAGTCTGTCTGGCTTTTCTCTAAAATACTAATCTTATTCCTGGATAAGTTTACGGCAGGAGTGGTAGGACAGGACAAGCAGTTGTGGCTTGGCAAGCAGTAGTCATGTTTGCACCCTAGGGTTGGGGTATACAGGTAGCTCCTGTAATATGGACAGTATCCGATAATCGCATGCTTCAGGGATGCTGGGCACTGGTTGTAAATGCTGCTGCCTGCCTTCTGTGGGGGAACAGTGCTTTTGCCTCTACAACAAAGGCTGGAGGTTTCTGAGCGGGGTATGCAGATGCCCGTGCTGGTACGGAGAAGACCCAGAGAGACTTAGCTAAAGGGTTTAGCTCTTCTGTTCAGGGTCCTGCTGATACCCACATTTAGGGTCAGGAAGTAATTTTTCCCCTGGATCAGTCTGACACAGACTGGGGGGTGGGAGGGACGTCTGCTTTCCTCTGCAGTGTGGGGCATAGGCTTTTTTCTAGGATCTTCTGATAAATATTAACCTAGTACTTCTATAAAATTGCTATGGCAAGGCATCAGGCAGTGCCCTCATCTCCCCTGCTTTTACTAATGATCTGCTATGGAGCCTTTTTGGTGTTCGTGGTATTGTGCCTTGTAGATTCCCTGGGTTAACGATTGCCTACAAATGCAAGGGACTGGATGCAGTGGCCCAGGAGGTCCTTTCCAATCCCGTGTTCCTATGTTGCTACTGCTACCACCTTTTACTTGTAACTCTTATTTTTTCCAGGTCAAAGCTTTCTTCCCTTATTAAAATCCACATTGTACTTTGACATTTGAGACAAGATGCAAAGGCTATATAAGTTGGTGGAAAGATGCCTATGGAACCGCTGGTTCAGATCACTGAAGCGTTTCCCCTTGTGTCATTCATGACAGCCGTGGAGTTCACCCATTAACAGCTTCATTTTGACAACACAGGCCTTGTCACCATCTTTTTTTAAGCCTTAATGAAATTAGCTTCTTGGTAAAGTTTGGGTTCATCTTCCCACCAAAGCAGAAGGTATCATGTCTATTACTTCAAACGCCTCCCACTTACCAAAGTACGATGCTCTCATTACCATTTGACTGGAGCCGAGCTAATAAATCATTTTGTGATAATTTGACAAATTCAACCTCTTCTTCTATGTGCAAGCTGTCTACAGCCAGATTACTGTTCTCTCAATCTTTTTCAGCACTCAAAGTTATTCCCTGAACAATTCTGCCCTGTCATGGTTATTATGTTGATAGCTTATGAACAATTTGTTGCGAGGATTCAATTTACAATCCACATTGTTGAACCGTAACTGAGCATAAAGGTAGCATGGTGATGTTTTCATCCCCTGATTGGATGAGAGTTACTTTTGGAATCCACTTTGAAGTGCAGTTTCATCCTAATATTCATGTCATACTTGTGGCTTTCAGGAATGTTTGCCAATAACCTCAATTACCAGAACGTTTCCAGGAACTAAATGCAATGTGGGGCTGACATGTAGGAGAAGCAAATTCAGGGGGTTTTTTCCAAGTGAATATTCCCTGCAAAATGTTTGGAGGGAAAACTCCCTGCTTTTTGTGTTTAAGATACAGAAGTGACATTTCCAAATATTTCATTCAAGGAGCCTTACTGGGAAGAGGGAGTAATGCACAACCACCTGCCCGTCATAGAGAACAGAGGCTTATGCCAGCCTTTTGTTTGCCTGAGTGCATGCATTACCTGGCCCTTCTCAAACTTGTTCATGTTATTGGATCTTTTCAGATGACGCTCCCCGGTATCACCTTTTTCTTCACCGTATATGTTCACGTAGACATTAGCATCAGTCCCAGCTCCCCATACAGTCCCAGTGAAGACATGGACTTCATATGAATTCTCTGTATGGGACGTTGCAAAGACAGATCATTGGAGTTATAGAGTGGGTCAGTGCTGTCATAGCCAGTTCCATTAATCTATGTATTTGGTGGGAATAAAGGTTCACCACATACCAGGCCATAGGGAAAAAAAATTCTCCCAATCTCCCTTCTGTTAGAAATTTGTTTTGACCCCTGAGCGTGACAGCTTCTCTCTCATTTTTGTCCTGCCTAGTTTAAAGACAGCCATTCTCACCTCCCTATAAAAGCAGATTTTTTAAAACACTTTACTAAACCTGTGGCCTCAAATAGGTCTTGAAGCAGTGACTTCCACAGGTTCATTATACACTGTAGGAAAACATATTTCATCTGACCATTAGTAAAGTGGCTGTCTTAGTGTTTTGGTGGGAGCGGCACAGCTGTCTGACACCATCACAGGGTGAGATTACACATTACAGTTAGATCATGTTAAGAGCACCTAAAACTTGAACAATCACACGCTGAAGCTTATTAACTAGTACTAAGTGCCCTTTAGGTGATTTAAAGTTATGCCGCTTTGGGCCAGGATTCTATTTGAGCCGTGCTGCTGAGCTTGAGTTAAATTAACTTGTGGGTGTTCACCTGAGATAGAACCACCAATTTGTAGTCCTCCAGTATCCCAGGAGGCACAGCACACAGGTGGACTAGCTATCATTCAGGATTCTGCGGCTCTGGACTGATGTCTGGGAACAGCAGGAAAACAAGTGGATGGGGATGGGGTCATGGGGAGGGAGAAAAAAGGAGTAAGTGGGGGGAAGAGGATCCAGGGGGAGTGGGGCATGGGAAAGGATAGGGGGGCAGGATTGAACAGAGGAATCAGGATGAGGTAGGAAAAAGAGGGAAGTAGGAGGGTGGGGACCGGCTGCCCACTCTGACCCCCAAAATCCCCAGACCCCCAAATTACCCTTTCCACCTCCAGATCAGTCCCCTGTCATCCCAATTGCCTCCTCTGCCCTGCATCAGTCCATCTACCTCTGGATCACTGTCCTGCTGCCCCGATCAGCTCAAGAGTAGCAGAGGTGCCAGTGGAGGGTTCTCCCCTCCCTGCCTACTCTTGGGGTCCCTACAGACCGTGCCACCCCTCTGCACTCAGATCCAGTCCCTGCCAGGTGATACAACTGAAGGAGAGGCAAAGGAGAAGGGGGTAGGGGGTGCAAGGTGCTTCCAGAGAGGAGTGGGGCCTGGTGGAGCCTGTATCTGGGTGCATGGTGGTAGCATGGGCTTCAGGGAGCCCAGAAGCAGGCAGGGAAGGTGATCTCTCTGCTCTGCTGCCACTGCTGCTGCCATCAGGCTGATTATGGTGGCAAACCAGTGATTTGGGATGGCAAGGCAATGATTTTGGAGGTGGTCAACGGGTAGCAACTAAACAGAATAGGCAAGAAGGAAGGGCAAGAAGAGCAAGAAGAGGTGGTCCCTTGTCTTATGCTGTGACTAGACAGCCAGTGAGTAGGAAAGGCATGGAGTGGACTTGCAGCCCCTAATCATACCCCTGCTTGCCAGCCCTCTATTGGCATATCTGAGCAGTGCACATTAGAGAGGGTATTAACCCCGAACATGTGACTGATCACTACCATTAAGTAACATTAATGCAGACTAACATTGCTTAGAATTAGCACTTGCTCGCTCTAACATATAATCTCACCTACAGTCTGCTATCGGACCATAACCGACTGTACACAAAAGGTCTGACACACACACATTCCCTTTCTGACATTTACCCTCAAGTTCAGATCCTTCCTCTGGTACCAGCTCCACAACTATCTCCTTATCCCCTTCATCTTTAGCCAGCCAGCGCTGGGCCACAAAATTATAGACTTCCATTTCTTCTTCTGGCACAGACTCCTCATCTTCTTCCTCACCAGATTTCTTTTTTTTCTTCCTTTTCCACTCATTATCCTGAACCTTTTTTACCATCCGTTTAATTGTGACATTCTCCAGGTACCAGCCATCCCCGATGCCCTTCCCATCATGACCGATTCGTATCTTGTAGATCGAGCCAATCTCCGCAGCCTCTACCTGCCACCAAAGAAAAAAATCTCAAACATAGGTAGTGTGAACTGGTAGCAGCCCTAAGTCTGACCAAATTCTGTCCATTTGATGGTACTATTAGAGGCAAGTCTTGCTCTTTGGGTACGAAAAGGTGCCACATTTGTTTCAGGTGAACACATTTTATCCTGGGAAAAAGTGCAATCATTCAGACATCCAAGTCTGCTGTCCCAGGATAAATCCTAAAAAGGTTCATAGGGTAATAAGTACCAACAATTTATCCTGAGACATCACAAAGTGCTTCTGAACAATTATCCTGGGATTGCATCATTGATTCCTAGAATAGGATCTGGCCCCAAGTGTCTCTTCAATTAAGCTTTGCACTTAATCACAGTTTCATAGTGCTTAGGGTCAGAAGGGACCTAAACAGATCATCAGGTCCGACCCACAGCCCCGAGCAGGAATGAGTGCCAAGGTCATAACACCCCAGTCAAATATCTGTCCAGCCTCTTCCTAAAGACCCCCAAGGTAGGAGAGAGCACCACCTCCCTTGGGAGCCTGGTCCAGAGCCAGGCAGCCCTAACTGTAAAGTAATGTCTCCTGATGTCCAACCTGAACCTTCTTGCTAACAATTTGTGGCCATTATTCCTAGTAACCCCAGGCGGTGCCCAGGGGAACAGAGCCTCCTCCAATTCCCGCTGGTCCCCCCTGGTGGGTTGTAAATGGTCACCAGATCCCCTCTCAGCCTTCTCTTGTGGGGCTCAATAGATTCAGGCCCTTCATCCTCTCTTCGTAGGGCCTGGCCTGCTGTCCCCTGACCATGTGAGTGGCCTCCTCTGGACCCTCTCCATGTTGTCCACATCCCTCTTGAAGTGCAGCACCCAGAACCAGTGCCGCATAGAGGGGGAGGATCACCTCCTTGGACCTGCTCGAGATGCATCTGTGGATGCATGACAAGGTGTGGTTAGCCTTACTGACCGCTTCCTCGCATTGGTGGCTCATGTCCATCCTAGAGTCCACAATGACTCCACGATCCCTTTCTGCCACCGTGTTGACAAGGGAATTCCCCAGCCTATAGGTGTGTTGCTGGTTCCTTCTCCCTAGAGCAGCACCCTGCACTTGTCTGCATTGAATTCCATCCTATTCTCATCTGCTCATCTCATCTCTCATCTCATTAAAATTAGCATTTTAAAGAACTATTATTAGTCCAATTTCATAGCTATGCAAACTAAATACTCGGGAGAAAAGTAGCAGTGCATTCAGTTGCTCAGTAAACCCTGATTAGAAGGGCAATGCCTATACACACCACTCCCAGAATATTTCTGTTCCAGGACAAACACAGGCACAATTTTCCAAGGATAAATGCAACATCTGTTCCTAGCCGCTGTGTCACAACATAAGGAGACTCGGTGGGGTGTGACCCTGAGCAAAGATTCTGAATATCAATATAACCAGCCTTAATGAGGTGCAAACAGCTGACCTCAGGCTGCTCCACATGAATTAGCAGGCATGCTTAAATCAGTCTCAGCAGTGCCTTTAATATGGACAGCAAAGGGATTTGGGAAATGACTAGCATCCTTGACACAATTTAAAAGCCCAACCTTCTTTACCTGGAGATGTCTCTGTACTTAAAAATCAACACAGACCCAAACCAGTAACCTCACCATGGCCTCAGCCAACAGATGTGAAGATCCAGAAATTTTGTTCAGCCAAATCCCTCCTCTGGCCTATGCTCCCCATGGTTGGGGATTCCAGTTCACCTCCTCTTCTAAACAGCTGGGTAGTGCATGCACGTTCAGTCTCATCTCAGCAGGGTGAGTGACTTGCATGGTCACACAGGCCATCCGGGGTGGAAATAGGTACTGAATTCAGAACTACTGAGTTCCAGTCTCCTCACCAGCTTTACCTCCACGCTGCTGTGAAACTGCCGTGCCTTGCATTGTATGGACTTGCAAGTTCCTTGGGACGTGGATTCTGTTTTTTTTCAAGCAGTTAAAACACCACAAGTGTGGCTCCCCTTATGCATGACAGCAATGCAATATGGTTTGCATTCCCAAATTTGGGCGTGCAAGGTCACAGCAAGTGGGCTCAAAAGAGGCCCTGCTAGATGATACCATTCCTTGTTGCAGCTCAGCCCTGACTTCTCCCCCCTCCCATGGCCTGATGTGCCAGTAGTATCCCCTTGCATTTCACGGGTAACAACTAAACAGAATAGGCAAGAAGGAAGGGCAAGAAGAGCAATTTCGTGGGCTGGATTTACACCTTGTTCTACAGTGTAAAAATAGCAAAATCAAGCAGGATGAAGTGCAAAAGTCAAACAAGCAGGAATGCTGACCCACAAGTATGAAATATGCCTTGCCATTTCATGAAAGCACCTTATTTCCCTTGGACATTTCCTCCCCTTCAGATAAACAGCAAGAGCAGCCCTCAACATACCTTAAAAATCTCCTTCGCTCCCCTCTCAAAGTTGTTTGATCTGTTTGACAAAGTGATCAACTCGGTTTTACCAGCCTCGCCATACATCTGCATGAAAACATTGGCGTTGGTGCCTGCTGACCGCATGCTCCCCGTGACTACAGTTACTTCATAGTTTACCACTATTGCAAAAGAGAACACACCATCAATAATTAATAAACAGTGCTACTTTGCTTATTTATGGGCTGATCTTAATAGCAGAGAAGTGCATGAAACTACTTGGAAAAGAAAAAAGAGTCATTGACTTCAATACAAACAAAAAAACTTTACTAAGTCTAAGGAAATGCATATTTCATTATAGCACTTTTAACTCAGTCCCGTAGATAGGATCCCAGCCAGTGCCAATCACAACTGGCCAGGCATTCCCTCAATAATGTCTCTGTTATATTTTGATTTGGTAAAGGTCTAAAAATGCCCTGTCCCATCAATTAGACACCTAAGTGTGATTCTGCTCACCCTGTGCAAGTCCCTGAGAAGCATTTAGATGCCTAATGGATAGACTAGGATCTGTCCCCCTGTGTCTCTTCAAATTAAGTACAGCTTTGCACTTAATTAGCATGTTAACATCTTTGGCTCTCTAAGCATTATTATTAGTCTAATTTTATAGCTATCCAAACTCAGTACGTGGATCTGAAACAACCTGAATGGCGCAACCGCTGACACAAGTCTCCCAATTTCCCATATAACACATGGCAAGTCACTCAGAAGCTCTGTTCCCTAGTTACGCCATCTGGAAAATGACTGTGCATGCATTCGCCCTGAATGAAGGGCCGTGCTATGTGATGAAATGTAATCCCAGCTCACAAAGAGCTTCAGTATTTTGAACTCATCTT
This sequence comes from Crocodylus porosus, assembly GCF_001723895.1. NCBI lineage: Eukaryota > Metazoa > Chordata > Crocodylia > Crocodylidae > Crocodylus > Crocodylus porosus. Next base: position 12,238,957 of record NW_017728909.1, on the reverse strand, counting down.
TGTTCTGATTTGGAACAAAACCAAAAAGTTTCTTATTTCTCCACCAAAGGGAATAGACTTCTGGTTCCAAGGTTGTCCAGAGGATCCCCACCCCACGGGCAATCAGCCTTAGGGGCAGCTTCACGGCTAGGCATCCTCAGAGCTACAGGGTCCCTCGTGTTGGGACATACTATCGGTCAGGCCACCCAGAAGCCAGGCAAGATTGCTGGCAGGAAAGCAGGCTGACACCTGCCAAGCGGAAGAGTTTTGTCAGAACTATGTCAAAATTCAGCCCGTCTCCAGATGGCTATTTCAGTGAATCAGCAGACTCTGATGGGGAAAAACATTTCCTTGGAGTTTTCTAACAGTTTCTAATAAAGGGAATAGTTTGGTGGAGAAGGTAGGAAAAGGAATCATGTACTAGAGATGGAGTTTTGTTTTACTCTTAAAAAGTAACAGTAACCTGTTCTGCTCTGGTAGTATAAGAGAAAAATATTCTCACTCTGGCCGCTGAACTGTCAGATCAAATGAATTCCCAAAGCTCAGGCAGAGGGTTGCTAAATTAGGACCTTAGAAATGGAAGCTCCTTATCCAAAAGCATGATCCCAAAGAATTACAGTAGCAGAAAGAACAGTGACAGCAGCAATAATACTAACGAATATTCTTGCCCTCACATTTCTCAATGGGCAGGATTTCACTTGGGTAGACCTCCACCTCTACTTTCCCATCCGCCTCATCTTTGTCAAGCCATCGGTTGCAAGGAAACATGTATTGCCTCCCTTGGACAGGAACTGTGATCTGAACACTAGACAGGAACCAACCAGATCGGAGACCTACGTTATCGTGTCCAATAAGAATTCTGTTGATCTTGGAAGGGGGAAAAAAAGACAATGTCAACTTAATAACACAAATATCTATTTCCCTGGCATTCTATAACGAGCATGCGAATTAAACTGGGTGCACCCGGTTCTGAACATAAAATGTGCACTTAAACATGCATATAGAGAGTTAGGCAGGCAAAAAAGCCACCGTGTACGTGTAAACTTCAGCTTGGATATGCAATCAGGTATCAATGGATTAGAACAGTGACACCCCATTGATGAACAGGATTCTTAATGTCCCATCCAATGGTCAGATGTTCTTGTAGTACAGCAACTCTCCGAGTACCGGGACAACTACGAACTCAGTCCCCATCAGATTCATTCTTACCTTGCCGATATCCATTGTTTCTACAGTAAATTCATCCACTCGTCCACGTTCAAAGTAATTGCCTAGGTCATTATCAGAAACTAACAGAAACTCCTTGCTAGTGTCTGCCTTTTCACCGTAGAGCTTGATGAAAACTTTAGAATCTGAGCTGGCACCAGGGACATCTCCTGTCTTCACACTGATGTGGTAGTTGACATCTAAAGAAGTATCAATGTACACAATATAGAAGGACGATGCACTTCCAAAGCTCATCACGAATCATTTTGTCTGATTATCAACTCAAGCAGAGTGTAAGTTGTAGCTAAGAGAGCCTGGGAAATGTTGACAGTGGAAGACAGGAAGACTGGAAGAGGAGCACCACAGAAGGAACTGATAAGCGTATGAGATGGAGTCAGCAGCTGGAGAAGAAGTGAAAACCACAGCAGATATATACACAGACTGGGAATGTCTTATAGTAGCCATAAAAAGGTCATCAAGCAGCCACCGTGGAAGGATGAACACTGAACGCTGCCCCTGCTTCTTGCTCACCCAGATAAAAGCAGCAGCCCTCTTGGCTCCCATGATAGCATAGCACCAGCAAGCTTCTACTTTTCCACGCTTCTTTTCTAGAGAAGAAAAATCAGCTTCCCCATTTAAGACATACATCCCAATTCTGGAGAGCTGATTTGGGGTGAAAAGGTGATATGGAGTAAATACAGTATGTTCTTGTATGAGAATTAATCCCATTCACAAGCAAGGATCTAGGGGTCAGAGAATTTTTGTCCACGCTGGCCCTGTGCACGCTGCTAGATACTGCTGGCAAAAAAACTTCAGATTTCCTGCTGATTTAAAAATTAGTAAACAGCCCACCCCAAAGTCTTCTCCAGCCCAGACCAAACTCACTTTTCAGCAGGGGTGAGAAGGTAGCGGGCACCAATTCTCGAACAATCTGACCGTCGTCCTCATTTTTGTCAAGCCATCTGGTGTGCAAATAAAAATAAGCTGTCACCCAATTTTTAAGGGTCTTCTAAATTCCAGCCAGGGAGAGTATAGAAGATAGGGTCACGGAGGTGACATTTCTAGGTGGATCTACGCGTCAGGAAAAAAAACTTGCTTGCACAAATGTGAACCTGCCCTGCAGAAGTCTCCTGCTAAGCTAAATTCTCTAAGAGCCAGGATTTTTCAGAAGGCTGGTTTTACCTGCTTGCAGCATAAACAGGGATGCATCTTGCATCTGCCTTTAAAATGAAGGTGCAAAATTCAGCAGGTACAAAACACTCCTGCAGACGCTGAGCTCAAGCCTTTTGAAAATCTTGCCAATTGTCCAAAGATTCTTGCCAGCTTTTCTTCTGATAATAATATCACATCAGGGCTACTGAGATGTCTTTTCTATCGACTGCTTATGTCTCTAGGTTTTATGCCATTCTCCTTTTCTTTGGATAACCAGAGAGTCCCTCATCTCCACCAGCCAGCCGCCGAATTATATTTTTGTGCCTGGCCTCTCCATTCCAGGGCTAGATTGCCGTGCTTAAATCCTGGATGTCTGGCATAAGCAGGCACTTCCTTGTTTCTAACCATTAGTGCTACAGGTGAATTAGGGAAATTAAGGAGAGCCTTCCAGGATTTTCACTGACACAAGTTCTGGTTCAAACAAAACTGTGGCTTTACCTCTCAGGGGATGGGCTAGGAAAGAGAAACAGGCCAACACTGTTTAAAAGGAGGAGCTGTTCCTCGAACCACAGGATGGATGGTTGTGATCTTTCACTTTTTAGCATTAGAAGACTTGAATCCAAATGATTTCAGTGTCAGACATTACTCAAAGTATTAGCCTGGATGCATTTGTTCCAGACAGGCACAATCAGACCATTTCAACCTTTTTACATGAGGCCACTTCACAAACAAGCCATCAGGAAGTTGCTTGCAATTACCCAGATGATTATTCTGCTCTGCTGTCTCTTTGTTGGAAACAAGTTGGTGAGTGTGGGGGGGATGGACAGATGGAGGGACAGAGAACAAATAGGCAGGTTGTGACATTTCATGAAGATTATTTCAAACCCATGAGGTAAAGGGCTCCTTTCTGATTTCCAACACACACAGGGAAATAGGCTATGCACAGGAATCATGCAGAAGAAAAAGCAGCGTCAAGGCATGCCAACTATGAAGTAGAACTGGGAGCTGAAAAGAAAACACTGGAAAGCTGCGGTAGTCCATAATCTTACAGGAAAGATGAAAAAACACCAGACTTTTGCAACCATACTGAGCACACGGCAGCATGCAGAAGAGAAGCATATGCAATGCCACCCACTCGTCCCCCTTCCCATCTCCCCATTAAACTTTCGCCGGTTGTCGGGTAAGTAATCTACCCAGTATTCTTCGCTTTCACTCTATAAAACATGTGGCCATGTGCAGACTCCTTGGGGAGGGGTAAAAGTGAATTATATCGGCATGAGGAAATATAACTTTAACACCCGGTGAGGTCATGGGGTGTGATGTTGCTCCTCAGTGGTGGGTGGGAGGTATCGTAGGGATGCAACAGGAGAAGCATCTGTGCTGCCGAGCGTGAGACTGCTGCAAAGAGCAGAGCCCAGCGCAGGACGTAAGAAGTGCAGACGTAGCGCGCACCAAGGCCCTGCACATTTGAAGAAAGCAAGTCTAATGTATTAGCCCCTGGCCTGGGTTGTTAATTTTACCTTAGTGCCTGGGTGTCAGGCAGTCCTTGGTGTTGGCTCAGGGTTTCCATCCTTGGACATGTATCCGATGACTGGGGGACTGGGTCATCCCAAGAGTCAAGGCACTTCTGTGTATACGTGGAACTTCACTGGGGCGGTCCCTGGCAATATACCTTCACTTCTGCCCGCTCCCAACCCTCTGAAGTCAGCATGCCCTACAGGAAGAGCAAGGTGACTTCAGTGCCTCTCTGCTGGTATTAATCTACCTTCCACCGTCTTGGAAGCTCTTGCAGCTGGTGCTTATGCTGGTGCTTTTGTGTCCTTCACTGCTGCTGGCACGCTCACTCCCTAAGGAGTGAAGCCATGGGCTCCTTCTGGGCCAAGAAGGAAGAAACAACCTGGGTTCCTCAAGAAACAGATCTTTAGGCACACAAGGGCAAATACTCTTTCCGTTGTGAAGAGGGAGCAGCATGAAAAAAGGCTTGCATCTGAATAAACAGCTTCCCTACAGCCTCATCTGAAGGCAAGAAGGAAGTATGGAAAGCTTGCCAGACTGGAAAAAAAGCAGCAGCTAGGGGCAGATAATCAACAGAAACAGCTTATGGCTCTTCCTCTCCCCTCACTTCGCTTAAGCCAAGGGCATTATCCCCACAGGCAGAGCGAGACAAAGACTTTAAGTAACAGTGTGATTTGCATTAGCAACACATTCTGGTTCCCCTTTCTTCAGCGCATCTGCTCCAACACCCTAATGCTGCTGAAATCCCAAGGGGATGTCATACAGTACCTATTCCATTTGCCTATGTGCTTCTTGTGTATCTAAATCAATGTACGCCTCACCTGCCAAGCAGCAGGCTTGGTACAAATTCTGAGGGCTGTATTTCATGAATGAGGTTTTGAATGATGCCAGCTAAGTTATCAATATATATAAACCCAGCCCCCCGTTGCTACTGGATGAGAGGTTACAACAAAAGTAAATTCTTCTTCGCGTGATTCTTCCCACGATGTGTCATAATACATTTTATAAAAACTGCTTTTGTCTGGAGGTGAGATACACATTATAATAGTAGGAATGTCCACAAAGTTAGATAGTGGCAGCAGTGATATAATGAGAGCCACAGAACTGACACATTATATTGCAGCAACAGATGGAAATCGCTGCGTGCATTCAAGTGAATGGCCAAGTATTCGTTGCATAAAGAGCCTGTATAAGCATTTTCTGTTTTGTAAAAATATAATCTCCTATTTGTTTACAAATAAATGTATTTGTCTAAACATTTGGCTCTGTGGATGCAGGGAGACCAGTGGATGTGGTGTACCTTGATTTTCGCAAGGCTTTTGATGCAGTCTCTTGCAGCATTCGTACAGGCAAGGTAAGGAAGTGCGGGCTGCATGAATAGATTGTCAGGTGGACAGAAAACTGGCTGGAGCATCAGGCTCTGAGAGTAGTAATCAATGGCTCAATGTCTAGACGGCAGCTGGTATCAAGTGGAGTGTCCCAGGGGTCGGTCCTGGGGCTGGTTTTGTTCAATATCTCCATCAACGACTTGGAAGTTGACATAGAGCACACCCTCAGCAAGTCTGCAAATGGCACCATGTTGGGGGGGAGCAGTAGATACGCTCAGGGATAGGGCTAGGATAAGGGTGACTTAGAGAAATAGGAGGACTGGGCCAAAAGACATCTCATGAGGACTAGTGCAAAGTCCTGCCCTGAGGAGAGAACAATCCCATGCACTGGTCCAGGCTGGGGGCTGACTAGCTGGGCAGCAGCTCTGCAGGCAAGGACCTAGGGGTTACAGTGGACAAAAAGCTGAATATGAACCAGCAGCATGCACTTGTTGCCAAGAAGGCTAATGGCATCCTGGGTGCATTGGTAGGAGTGTTGCCAGTAGGTCAAGGGAAGTGATTTTTCCCATCTATTCAGCACTGATGAGGCTACATCTGGAGTACTGTATTCAGTTTTGGGCCGCCCACTAGAGAAAGGATGTGGACAAACTGGAGAGAGTTTAGTGGAGGGCAACAAAATTGGTTTCAGTTGGGGGACGTGACTTATGCGGAGAGGCTGAGGGAACTGGGCTTATACTGAGAAGGTAAGTGTGAGAGGGGATTTAATAGCAGCCTTCAACTACCTGAAAGGGGGTTCAAAAGAGGATGGAGCTAGACGGTTCTCAGTGGGGACAGATGACAGAACAAGGAGCAATGGGCTCAAGCTGCAGCAAAGGAAGCTTAGGTTAGATATGAGGAAGAATTTTCTCACTAGGAGGGTAGTTTCATAGTTTCTAGGGTCGGAGGGACCTGAACAGATCATCAAGTCTGACCTCCTGCCATGGCAGGAACAAGTGCTTGGGTCATAACACCCCACCCAGACATCTATCCAACCTCCTCTTGAAGACCCCCAAGGTAGGGGAGAGCACCACCTCCCTTGGGAGCCCAGTCCAGAGCCTGGCAGCCCTAACTGTAAAGTAATGCCTCCTGATATCAAGCCTGAACCTACTCTCGATCAGTTTGTGGCTGTTATTCCTTGTTATCCCAGGTGGTGCCCAGGGGAGCAGAGCCTCACCTATTTTCTGCTGGTCCCCCTTGATGAGTTTATAGATGACCACCGGATCCCCTCTCAGTCTTCTCTTATGGAGGCTGAATCGATTCAGGCCCTTTAGTCTATCTTCGTAGGGCCTGCCCCGCTGCCCCCTGACCATGCGAGTGGCTTCCTCTGGACCCTCTCAAGCTTAGCCACATCCCTCTTGGTAGTAAAGCACTGAAACAGGTTACCCAGAAAGGTTGTGGACTCTCTCCATCCTGGGAGGTTTTCAAAACCCGGCTAGACAAAGCTTTGGCTGGGATGATCTAGTTGGGGCTGGTCCTGCTTTGAGAAGGGGGATGGACAAGATGTGACCTGCTGAGGTCCCTTCCAACCCTTATTTTCTATGAGTCTATGATTTCTAATGCACTAAGATAGCTGAGTTGCACACACCATATCAGATATACAGCAATGTTGTCTGACCTCTAAAGAACTACATTTTGAAGCTCCAAAAAATCTGTTCATCCATTTTTTTCAGAAAGGTGGCTCTCATCATTTCTTTTTATGACCAGGTGACTTATCACCTGGACAAGGGGGAAAAGATCGACATTGTATACCTCGACTTTAAAAAAGCCTTCGATCTGGTATCCCACGATCACCTCTTAGCTAAACTGGCTAACTGCGGCCTTGATGTCACCATGATCTGCTGGCTGGGGACTGGCTCCGCGGTAGGACCCAGAGGGTAGTTATTGATGGCAGTCACTCATCGTGGTGCCCTGTGACCACTGGGGTCCCCCAAGGCTCTGTCCTAGGGCCTATACTGTTTAACATCTTCATCAGTGATGTAGACACTGGTGTCAGCAGTGGACTGGCCAAGTTTGCCGATGACACCAAACTCTGGGGTAAACCATCCACACCTGAAGACAGGTGAGTGATCCAAGCTGATCTGGACAGGCTCATGAAATGGGCGGATGAGAACCTGATGGTGTTCAACATTGAAAAATGCAAGGTTCTCCACCTTGGGAAGAAAAACCTGCAGCATGCTTATAAGCTCAGCAGTGCTACGTTGGATAGCACTACAGAAGAAAGAGACTTGGGGGTCATCATTGACCACAAGATGAGCATGAGCCTGCAATGCGATGCTGCGGTTAATAAAGCGAGCAAAACGCTGGCTTGTGTCCATAGATGCTTCTCAAGCAAATCCTGGGACGTCATTCTCCCCTTGTACTCAGCCTTGGTGAGGCCGCAGCTGGAGTACTGCGTCCAGTTTTGGGCTCCACAATTCAAAAGGGATGTAGAGAAGCTTGAAAGGGTGCAGAGGAGAGCCACGCGCATGATCAGAGGGCAGGAAAGCAAACCTTACGACGACAGGCTGAGAGCCATGGGGCTCTTTAGCCTGGAAAAGCGCAGGCTCAGGGGTGATCTGGTGGCCCCCTATAAGTTTATCGGGGGTGACCACCAGTATCTGGGGGAACGTTTGTTAACCAGAGCGCCCCAAGGGATGACGAGGTCGAACGGTCACAAACTCCGCCATGACCAATTCAGGCTGGACATAAGGAAGAACTTCTTCATTGTCCAAGCCCCCAAGGTTTGGAATAGACTGCCTCCAGAGACAGTTCAAGCACCCACTTTGAACGCCTTCAGGACACATTTGGATGTTTATCTTGCTGGGATCCTGTGACCCCAGCTGACTTCCTGCCCCTGGGGTAGGGGCCTGGACTTGGTGATCCTCCAGGATGTCTATGAAATCTATAAAACCTATCCAACCCTTTACTCTTTAATTTTTATCACCAGTCAGCTGCATACTGGCCTCACTTATACTGCATGAGGTTTTTATTAGGCATAGATGGTAGCAATTGCAGGACTGGATGACAGTGGTTCATTTTGAAAAAAAAAATATGAATGCTTCTAATGTCAGGTAGTCCGCAGGAACCATTATGCTTCGAGCGTATCCACAAAACAAACCATTACTCCATAACGAATGCTCAGGTACATTAATTACACTTACTCCCTGGAAGTGTGGTTCAAGTGACCATTTTAAAAACATTGACTGCGAGCAGCTATAAGCTATTACATCCTCTTCACAGTGACTATTTTAATAGTTTCAAGCACAGGACTGGGAGTCATTACTCCTGGCTTCTCTTCCTGGCTCTGCCACAAACTCGCTGTTAATCCACTTAACATCTCTCTTCCTCATTTTGCTCCTTTGTAAAACAGGGATAATTCTCCTCATAAGGCTGTTGTGCCTATTAATTAGTAGATGTCCCTGTGGCGCTGTATAAATGCTTATTAAAAAAAAACAAACTCTGTTAAATAAAAAAAATCTTAGCTACATTTACATACGTATAAATAAAAAGCACAGAAATCACTGAGACACATGCAAGAGAAATCCATGTTGGCAGCCGGGTGCTGTCAGAGATTGTTTGAGCTGTGATCCTCGCACCCTGGAGTGTAATTATTTCCCTATATGTCAGTGTGTCCTGTTCTATGTCAGCAGATTTGTCTAAAATCATCTGTCCCTGGGAAGATCTGTTTCTGTTGGAAAAAGGTAGTTTGTCCTCTGGCTGCGGTGGAGTATAGTCGCAGCTGAGTGACAGCATGTCACTGGCCAGATAACGAGGCATGGCAGCAAGAAAATGATTTTCTTGGAGTCGGTCAGCATGTTGGATAGAGCAGCAGAAGCTGGCTGGCTACTGAAATGAAGGGAGATTGCACATCAGCATACCCACCAGCCAGCAACAGACCGGCCAAGGCAGAAATGGAGGCTTCCTCTGGCCTGTCTCATTTGGAGTCTCCTAATCTCTCACCAAGGGAGGGACTGCTCCTCCTAATCTTGTTTCCATTGCTGTAGGAGGAGTGGACCCCCTCTGAGTGATGGCCAAAGTAGCCAAGAAATAAAAAGCATCCCTGGCCAGCAGGACTGGAGGGGAAACATCCAAACACTGCGGGTCTGGGAGGAGCTGGCTCGTTCACACAGAGGATGCAGTGGGTAGGCACCTTTGCCTTCCGATATCTTCAACGTCCATGACAACAAGTGCTGATTGTGCTCCACATCGGGGTCCACGTCCTCAGGATCCTGCAGACGGCGCAGGTACCAGAGGCGGTGGCAGGGAGCAGAGTTCCACTGTCTGTCATGGGAACTTTTTCCATCTGAAAGGACTGGATAATGGTGGCACAAGGACAGCAAAACAAGGCACTTGGCTGGTGACAACGGTCTCACACGGGCAAGAGGCTGCGGGAAACGCAAGCAGAGCAGAGTCCGGGGACTTGCAGCATGAAGACTGAACGTGTGCACGGGATGTCTGAGTGGGGCAGGTGGATTGTCCCCCCCCACCCAATTTCCAGCTTCTTGTTTGTGGCTGCTGTTTCTAATGGGCAGTGAAATTTCCTTTTATTTCACATCGGAACAGCGTGACAAGTACAATCATCCCAGAACGGGACCTCTGCCCCAAGGTGGAATATGAACTTTTATTTCTACCCAGGGGGACTTTTCCCATCTTTTCTCTGATGCCTGAAGAAGGGTACTTACGCCATTGTTAAATGTGCCTAGTCAGAAGGTGATTCAGAAGCAGACTTTAATGACAGCGAGGTGCCTAATGAGTTTAGAAATGTGAGAGTCTCTGAAGAGGCTCAGAAGAACCGTTACTACCTGGAAATCTGATGTCCAGGAAAATGCCTGTCTGGTTACTGCACCGTGTTTCGACTAGGCAAAATGTACAGTTGCTAAATGAGCGGCAAAGGGTGACAACGTAATGTAAGAGTGGGTTTGTTTTGTGAAGAGGAGGTACTGATAACGTGGCACCGGGCTTGGTTTTCACCGTGAACGTAACATTGCATCTCACGTTCAGTTCTGAGTCCTTAGCGTGTCGGCGGCGCTCGCTGCTCGGCGATGTGCCCTTGGTATTCAGCGAGCCCGATTCTGAATGAACAGGGCGCGTCTACACGAGATGCTAAATGTGCAGTAGATCAATTCGACTGCGCACTAGCGCACCACGGCCGAAGCCAGGCTATTGCACTAGTGTGCTGTAGAATCAGTCTACAGAGCATTCGCGTCACTAAAAAAGCACGCGCCGGTGCGACGGCACAGTAGCACTGGTTACCGCACATTCAGTTAGTGCCTGTTGTTTCAGATACGAAAATGAATGTGCAGTACCCACAGCGCATTAATGCACATGGAGATGTGCCCACAGTGTCTTGAACTAAGATAACTCCACTGACCGCTGCGGAGTTGTTCCAGGTTTCTAAGGGATGTGACACCAAAATAAAACCCAAGGGTTCGACATTTGTTGGGAATTCAACAATTAATCACATCTCCATTTAACATTTCCCGTGTCCTGTAGGAAAAGACATCTTGACCCACCCCCCGGATCTTAGTGTTATTTACTGGAATTCACCGAGAAAGACATTAAGTCCTCCACAAAATAAAATGGGATTTTAAGGAACCGGGATTCTTGATGAAAGTTGTGTCTCCTGTGGTTTTGCCTAGGCATGGCTAATTTGTTCTCTCCACGATGTTGAGACAGATACTGGTTAAAGAAGTGTGCAGTGTGTAAAAGAGCACAGTTCTAGCTTCCTCCATGCTCTTTTTGGCCACTCGATTCGGTAAAGAGAAGAATACATCTGTAACTTGCCCACAGGGCAGAGTTACACTCTTTTCTCCCATGGACCCGACACCACTTAGAGGCGACGTGCTTCCCCCTTCATTCTCATGAAGGGTGCATGATGGCAGCGTATCAGCTCTGTGTACTCTCAAACACAGAATTGCATCCCATAGCTCCTGGGAAGATGGGATGTGCATATGAGAGTGGAACAATGCCCCTCATATGCCACAAAACCAGGAGGCGGCAGTAACGATGAGTGTGCTGCTGCAGCGAGCGACTGCAGGAACACTAGCTGTGGCACTAGCAGGTTGTATTTTGTCTCGGGGAAATCCTTAGCATTTTGCACTCAGGCTAAGATTAAAGGGTTCAGATGCTCTCAGACAATTCGAGCCCTGGAACAATAATTCGGTTCCTTCGAGGCTGACAAGGACTATCTAAGCCAATGCTTGATTCGAGAGCATCGTTGTCAGTACCTGTTACAGGGAAATTCCACAGCATCGCTTTCTGGCTGTCCTTCTTCCCTCACTATCACTTTGGCAAGGTACCAGCCACTGCTTCCTCCTTTGCCATCATGCCCTATCCTGACCCTCCTCACCTGCTTCAGATTCACAGCTTCAAGGTAGAACTCATCAGCCTTTGGTGGAGAGAAAAAAGAAACAAGTGAGGCAAAAACCACTGCCATAAATGCCAACACAGATCCAACGTGTATTACTGCAATCAAGCCATTCCCAGGGAGAAGCAAGAGACTCCACAACAGATGCACCCACTCCATTCAAGTGAATTTCCCAGGGGATGAGGAGTCTGAACACTTGTGCTAGGTGTTACAAATCTGCAGCACTGGGTTAGGAAGGGGGCCATAAATCTCCCACCTACAGTCTTGTGTTATACCACAGCAGAGAGGAAGTTTGTGGAGGAGGAAGGGCAGCATGTCTCAAAATTATGGAAGGGTGCCCTGAATTGAAAAAGGTTGAGCAGTCCACTAAGTCAGGGGATGAACCTGGGAATCCCAGGTTCAAATCCCTGCTCTGTCACTAACTTCCATAGTGGCTTCAGGCCAGTCTCTTAGGGCCAGATTCACCAAGGTATTTAGGTGCCTGACTCACTGATTGATACTTTTATTGATCTGAGCCTTTCCCATCATTACTGAGTTGCAGAGCAGGGTTCATCTATCTCTACCACGAGGAGATGCTAAGAGGATAAAACATTACAAGGTCCTGAGGTGCTCCCACGATAACCAGGGTTGGATGAGCACCTAAAGTAGGGATACACACAGCTTTGTGACTTACTATATGTTCAATACCATTACCAATAATCCTTGCTTTTAATGCCTTTTCAGGTAGGGGGAAAAGGGGATAAGAGAGCGGTTCTTCATCGTCACCAGAAAGCACAGGGACATACCTCCTTATGGAAGTAAGCCCACTGACAGGCTGATAGGGTTACAAGTCATTCAGTCACGATTAACAGATCAACCATTGCTTCATGCACTTATTTAAAATAACAACAACAACAAACAACACAACCTTTCGAAGAAAAAAGGCAACCAAAATGTACGTCTAAATGTTCAGCTATTAAAGCAGAATTGGACTGCTTGGGTGAGATCCAACAGAGCTGCAGGATCAAGCCATCAATCTCTCTCCACTGTTCAAGACCCAACAGGGCTGGACCAAAATGTGGAAGTCTGTCCTTGGAGGTTTTTAAGGCCCGACTCGACAAAGCCCTGGTTGGAACGATTTAGTTGGGGATGGTCCTGCTTTGAGCGAGGTGCTGGACTAAGTGACCTCCTGAGGTCCTTTTTAGCCCTAATTTTCAATGAAAATTATGATTCTATGAAGACCAGAATGAAGTCATGGTTCAACACTGGGCCTTATTCCTACTCATCAAGTCTCCAGTCCACAGATAACTCCAGTGAAACCACGGAGATACACCATGGCAGACCCCTCACACAGAAGCACTTAAATAGGCTTAACTCTTGCTTTACCTAGTTTTAGCTGCAGCAACCAGCTTCCCATTTAAGCAAAAGCAGAAAAGGGGTCTAGGTCAGAGATTTGCACTGGTTCAATTCAATGCACTTATAATTAATTAATGGATTAAATAGATTTAATTAAACTGGTGTTCATTTTTGGAATAGGAAAGCTCTTAAGTTTTGCCAGAATCAAGCCCTCTATATCTTTCTGTTTCACTCACCAGCTTTCAGTTCCTCCTGCCAAAAGAACAATTATGCATTAATGGTTTCCATTTTAGTTTATATCATCTGGCTGTTATTAATCACCTACAGCATGATTTGATTTCCAAGTTTAGTTTCGCTATTTTCCCTTGTTTATTCCATGTAAATTACTGTCTAGTTCATTTTTAGCAGGAAAAAAAAAGACAGAAAAACCTAGTGATCATCTGTTTAAAATATTTTTCTGTCTGACATGAACCAAGCACCTTTTTTTTTCCCTGGAACATCACAAAAACATACTTCAAGACTAATAGTAAGAAAAAAATGATCCAGTTTGCTGTTTGATCTCAAAAAGGCAGTTTTCCTTGAATTTAAAAAATTGACACATTCTGTACCCCTTGGAACAGCCCGTCACATTTATTTTTAAAGCTTCCCTTTATATTTTGGGTCTACTTTTCCAAACTGAGGCCATAAAGAGTGTCTGTAAAATGATTTTGTGAACATATTCTGCTTATAAACCTTTGCTGTGCAAAAAAAAAAAAAATGGCACAAGTGAACAAGCACACACAGTTTGCAAGGACTGCTTGCTTTGCTGCATGAAAATGCTGCCCTATGTCCAGGAACACAGGTTTGAGGGACACAAGAAAAACTTGACTTGGGCACTGGACAGTGCCAGAAATATCAGTGGGAGCTTGGAAGTCCTAGGAATGCAGGATCAGGTCCCATGTGCGGAAGCAGATTTCACAAGTGCAATGTAAGGGGCCAGTTTTGGCAATTGGTTTTTTTTTATTCTCATCTTCTTTCCACTTAGAAATCTTTCATATCTATAATGACACTAAATGGGGATCTGAGTGATCCTGTGATCAGCTTTGCAAATAATTCTCTATAGGATGCCTAACTGGGTTTGTAACAGGGGACCTGAACCCTGTTACTTTGACACAGGGGAGGGGAGGAGGAATCGATCAGTGCCCCCAGTCCAGGCCAAAGCAGGCTAGAGAAGTGGGGGAGAGCAGACAGACAGCATCCTGGAGGGGACTGGGAGAGAAATATGTGAGAGGGGCATGGGGATCGAAGCAGCTGGAATGGACAGAGAAAACCCACACCAGAAACCTGGAGACTAATGTCACTGTAAGAGGCTGGCTGACAATTAAAGGAATGACAGTCCAAGGGAAGGGAGATTACCCAAGGAACCAGATTGGGGCAGAAGCCAGGTGGCTGCCAGGGCATGTCATGGCCACCCTGGGGTCTGATCCTGTCCCAGGTGCTAACAGTTTAAACCAGGAGTGACCAAAATCTGATCTGCGGGCCATGGAGCCATGTTATCTCCCCACAGGTCTGGAAATTTAGAGGTAAGGAAGCAATCTCAGGACACACTTTCGCAGCATTAGTTGCTCCCACAGCCACTGCAGTTAATGATGCCACCATTCATCACACCGCCAAATATCCAGACCTGTGGGAAGCCCTACGGGCCAGGAGATGCAGCTCCATGCACCAAAGCAGGCCCACGGACCTACCTTGCACCATTGTCTGGAAAGAACAGTGTGAATGAAGATGATGTGAAAACTATGTGAAACTTTGTGGGACAGAGGGAAAATGCAAGCAAAACACATGAAGGACCTGGTTCTCATTTTCATCTGCAGCAGGCTGGGCTGGTCTGCCCTTTCCTGCCCAGCTACCAGCTTTCACGGGTGTAACTTTAAACGTTGATGCCCAGGGTGTTGCAAGGTGGAGGTAGGGGGCGAGGGGAGGAAATGCTTACCTTCTTGCACAGTCTGTGGAGCCAGTGGAGGCATGCACTGCTTCTCCTTTAGTGCAAGCTCCCCCAACATGGGCTGTGGTGGTGTCACTGGCTCACTGGGGGTTGCCATTATGATGCCCCCTCCAAATCAGCACCCAGGGCTGGTGCCCTAAGTAGCCCCCTTCCCAAGTTAAGGTTACAGCCATTTGTCATGGGGCACTTTCCCTCTCCTTCTTAGCAGACTGAGGAGTTTTCTAGAGCTCCTCCTCTCCAAGAAACCACCATCCCAAGAGTCACCATTAGCCAGAGACCTAATGGGCATCTCTTTCTTGAAGCATGCTATGAAAGCCCACCCATCTACTGCCAAACAAAGTGCATCTCTTTCTCCTCCTCCTTTTCCTCACTTAGCCCTCCCTTGACTTAAAACCACTGAAGATGCTTCTGCCATGCTCACCATTTTCCTTTAGCCCCATTCCCTCAAGGCATCCTAACTGTGCATTGGGATGCAGCTGAATCTTTCACAGCTGTCGTGGCTCTCACCTCTCAGTATAACATGTACCTAAGATAAAATCAACGATATTTTAAATTGTCCTGGGAACAACTCCCGTAAACCCCATGTCCCATGGAGCTGACAGTGCCTCAACAAGCAGCAAACCATCACACCGAACAATCGACCCATTCAGTCAAGTTGAAGAGACAGTTGTGCCAACTTACATTGCCTTTCTCAAATTTATTTGTGGTGTTAATGCTGTTCTGGAGGAAACGTTCCCCTGTGTCTCCTTGGTCCCCAATGAGGCAGACATAGACATTGGCATCTGTCCCACTCCCACTTAATGTTCCAGTGCAGACGGTCACTCGGTATTTTATCACTGTGAAGACACAAATTATGAAGGAATTTCAATATAATTCATTGTCCCTGAAATGTAGTGCCTTTCCCATAGATTTGTGATTAGTTGGAAAGTGTTCAACTTCACAGCCCACACTTTCTGCAGGTAATTTTGCTTATGTATTAACTTTTACATTTCTAATGTCACCAGTCAGGTTATCAGTTTTTTAAAAAGGCAGACCCCAAAAGCACAAATAACAGAAAGACCTGCGAAGGGAAAGAAACACAGTGCATCGAAGCAAGCACACGCAACTGCTCTTCCTTTTGGTTAAAAACTGCAGACCAACTCTTCAGTCACTTTTGCTGGAATGGGAAAACTGTAGTTCCCAGAGAATTCAGATGGGAAATATGCTTGCAAACTCACAAAAAGAGCC
The DNA here is from genome assembly GCF_001723895.1 of Crocodylus porosus. Classification (NCBI taxonomy): domain Eukaryota; kingdom Metazoa; phylum Chordata; order Crocodylia; family Crocodylidae; genus Crocodylus; species Crocodylus porosus. Next base: position 12,222,846 of record NW_017728909.1, on the reverse strand, counting down.
TCAGGGCTTAGAGATGTTGAATGCACCAAATGCACAAGTCTATACCTTTTAGAAAGATAGAGGTGAGCGTGAGGTTCCTTAGTAATATGTTTTTCCTGTTCTTTGCAAATCAGTCAAGCAGTCACAGGAATGGCCTAGAAACAGGCCATAAGATATATGTTTGGGATGGTTTGGGAATACACCATCCTACATCTCTGAGGAGGTTGGATAAAGTGACCCCTGAGGTCACTTATCCCAAGCATTTCTCCCCACCGCATTACCAGGGCCGGCATATGCAGAGCATAAGCCAGTGAATGGGATTTATTGCCCCAATGGTGGGAGTGTCTATACATAAGCCTCTATTAGGCTGGAGTAAACTAATTAACTCTGCGGCAGGGTAGTACTTGTAAATGCAAGTACTACCATACTGCAGAGTTTTTTGCTTAGCAGCAGCACATGTGTGGACATTGCCCCTGCTGACTGGGGCACGAGGATGCTTCAGGGCCAGGGCTGCCTGCCAGCTAGCCCCATGCTGAAGCACCCTCATGCCCCAGCCAGCCCCTCTGCAGCACATTGATTTGGGGGGAAGCAACGTTCAAAGAGCACACCCAGAGCAATAAGCTCCACAGTTTATTGCTTCACACTAATATGCACATGTAGATGTGCCCAGTGAAACCTAACATTTTGCTGCCAAGATGTGGACAGGGACAGATCTGGGGCAGCAGGTGGGGTGTAGGGGCAGGGGGAGTGTACTGACACAGTTGCACTCCCTGTCCACAATGCCAGTCACACACCAAAAGTTCCTATTCCTACTCTAGCTGTGTGGGTCTCCTGTGGCTGGCATGGGACACCTGGGGAGACCAAACAGGGAGCAAGTAAGGAAAGGTCTACCTGACAGACCTTCTGTCCCCAGCTGACCCAGGGGCAGGGCAAGCCTCAGGACTGCTCCTGCCCTGCTTCAGCTGAGGGCTGCAGTGATTGACTGCATGGGGTGTTGGGCTCAGCTGGGGACAGTAGCAGCAACAGGCAAGTTCCCCCTTCCTGTGCCTTTCTGCCACATCCCCCTCGGATGTCTCCCACTGGCTGGGCTGAGCATTGTGTCTACAGCAGCAGCAGGATCCTGGCTCCCTTCCTTTCCACTATGCTTCTGCCACTGGCCCAAGGGCTCCAGATGAAGGGAGTGGCTCTGCAGGGTGCTGGGCTGGGACAGCAATGGCAGCGGTGCTGGACGGCACTCGCTTCCAGCATCTGCTCCCAGTTGAAACTGTGGAACTCTGCAGCAGACAGGTCCTGGAAGGGGGGACCCACCTACTGCCGCCACTGTCTCCGAAAACCCAGTACTTTGTGCTGCCACTCAGAAGTCCTAGCAAGTGTGGGGCAGGAGCAGACCTGGGGTTTCCTTTACTCCCAAGTCAGCCAGGGACAATAGCATCAGTGGGCAGGTTCCCCCTTCTGTGCCAGGAGAAAAAACTCGGCTGCAGAGGAGAAGGTGGGGAATAGGAGGGAAGGGAAGTGGGCGCCCAAAGCTGAGGGGGGAAGGAGTCGAACCTGCTATGGGGACTCAGAAAAGTCCTTGGCAGCTGCTGCCACATGGAATCTGCCTGCCAGGGGCCAAGGGCTTCATCCACTCCTGCAGCTCTGGTGGCATCTCCTGCACCCTCCTTCTTAAATTCCTAGATCTGGTCATGGGTGCAGATGTACCTTGGACTTTCTCAATGACACAGTCTATCCCCTGGTTCTGCCCCTTGCCGAAAACCCAAGCCATACTTAGCCCAGTTACTTCAGGGGTGAGCAAGAGTTTTGAGTGCTATCCCCTAAGCCCTTTATCCACATGCACCCAGCACTTCTTTCGGTTTGGACTCCCATGATTCATCCTGATTCTAGGGTGCATCATCAGGCCTCAGCACCAACTCATACAACCTCTGCCCTGCCATAGACTGTGCCCTGGAAGCAGGGGCCTGGATGAACATGCAGTGTCTGAGGACAGTTGCTCAAACTGAAGTCATATGTATTCCTCCATGAAAACAGAAGTAGCAGAGGAAGAGTTAAAAAAATAAAATGGACTCTTCAAGTTAAGTTCCCAGATGATGAGGAGCCTGAATGCCTGTACTAGATATTATAAATCTGCAGCATCGGGTTATGCAGGGGGCTTTCAATCTCCCACTTACAGTCTTGTGTTATACCACTGTAGAGAGGAAGCATGCCCTAGAGTTAGGGAAGTAGATTTCAAGGTTACAGAAAGGTGCCCTGAATCTAAACAGGGGTGAGAAGCATTGGGTTAGACAATTAACCTGGGAATCCCAGGTTCAAATCCCTATTTTTCCCTTAACACAGTCTAACCTAAACTTAGCATTTGCCTCATGCAAATAGAAGGACACGACTTGGTGTTGGCATCCTCTGCTTCCTGTTCTTCTCAAGACCAAACTACAACCTTCTTCCCCATCTTCTCAAAGGCTTGTTTTTAAATGGCTGTTGAGCTCTTCATTGGAGAAGTCCCACCTGAAAGCCTCTTGAGCATTAAGGTGGAATCTGCCCACTCCTTTGGTCTGAACACCAGGCACAGACACAGATTTCATATTAGGAGAAGTAAGCCTCAAAAGAATGGCCTCCTCCATTGCCTGACTGAGCCCAGGCCATTGAGGAGTCTACAGCTATTGGTCTGTATTTAATTAAAAGATAATAATGGTCAATTTAAATCTTTTGCTAGCAACACAGTAATTGCCAGGGGATCCTGGTTTTCTCTGCTTAAAAATCACAAATTCTCTGATAAAAATCACAAATTCTCTGATTAAAACCCCCAAATCCATGATTAAAATGAAATGTCACTATATACATAGGTACCACTTGAACACAATGTTTTATTGATACATTTACAATTTTAAAGCAATTTGGAAGCCTACAAGTGCCTTAATCACTAAAATAAAATAAATTCTAAGTATCTATAAATGTTGGTACAGGCAGTCCTCAACTTACAATGTTTCGAGTTACAACATTTTGAACTTACAAGGTTTATAAATTGACACCCTGTTTCAACTTTCTGAGGTCAGTTTTGACTTTACGAGATCCTTGATCTGATGTGATGCCACGCCAGCAAACAAGTTCGCTGCATCACCCGCCTCCCTGGAGAACATCTGTCCAAACTTCCTTGGACACTTTCTTTAAGATAGCAGACAAGACTCCAGAAGAACCCGCAGCCAAGACTCCTGAGAAGACTCCAGTCAATTGTCCTTCAAAAAGTCTAGCGAAGTCACCTCAAAGAAGTCCTTCCAAATCAATATGATTGCTATTTACAATATAAATACATGAATGTACCTATATTCCTCATTTATAATTGATTGAGTACAAAATTCTTGGTTATTTTTGGTGAAAATAGGGTTCCTTGCTTTAGGAACCAGTCCCACATTTATAACATTGTTTCCTATGGGAAAACAGTTCCAAGTCACAACATTTTGACTTAAGATGCAGTTTTTAGGAACCAATTGTGTCGTAAGTCCAAGGACTGCCTGTAGTTGACTTTGGGTTTTTTATCATGGAAAATCAGAGCTCCCCCTGCCCCCTTTGATCATCAGGACACTATTTCAGGCCTCTCACTCCTAAGCCCAAAAACTCCCACCCCTCCTGGTGCCCCTCACTCCCCACCTGCAGCCCCCCAGTTCTGCTAGTGCCCCTCAAGCCCCCAGACCTCCCAGCCCTGCTGGAGGGGGCCTCCAGCTACCAGAGCTATGAGGCCAGGGACCCGGCTCTGATGCCCCCTGCCCCCCATAGCAGCACCCGAGCCCCAGTTGCTGCCTGTTGGAGGCAGCAGCTGCTGCAATGGAGCACAGCATGGAGCCTGGCTCCCTGTCCCCATGGGTGGCATGGCAGGAGCTGATCCTGTGGGGGGGGAGTAGGGGCAGGCTGCCTGCTATGGGCTCAGGCTCCCTGCCCTGCTGCCCTCCCCTCAGGGGCTCCACAACCCAGCAAGCTGTTCCTGGTGCAGCAGGGCATAGCAGAGCTGGGCAGGGAAGCTCAGTGCCACCATTTTGAGGTGCCCCCTGACTGCCCAGCAGCAGCAAGGGGCACTACTGTGCACTGCCACCCCCACTGCTGCCAGGAGGGCATGGGGTGCCTTGCCAGGGTGGCACAGAGCTCCCAGTGGCAGCAAGGAGCTTCTCCACCTTGCTCTGCCTTGCTGTGCCAGGGCTGTGGAGGCCCCAGAGGGCAGAAGGGCAGCAAAGTGGGAAGCCCAAGCCTGCAGCAGGCAGCCTGCACCTGTCCCTCCCCCTGCTCCACACCCAGATCTGGGGGGCACATGCTCCCCCTGTGCCATGGGAGTGCACACAGCAGCAGGGAGACAGTGCACCCCAACCCCCAGACAAGCCTCCTACAACTCTGTCCCACTCCCCGCCTGGGTCCTGCGGCCACACATGCTCGCAAGCCCTAAGCCCCATGCACCACCTGAGCTGGGCCGTAGCCCCAGCCCCAGCCCTGCCCAGCTCCCTCCCCCCTCCCTCCCTACTGGGGCCTCAACCCCTCCTCCCCTCCTCCAGACTGACCTGCAGGAGCTGCTCTCCAGGCTGCCTGGCAGCCATATGCATGTGTGAGTGTGCACATGCACATGCTACTGCCTGCCTGACTGCCCTCCTCCAGCTCCCCCCAGCCCCTTCTCAGGCTGGAGCTCTGCCCACCTGCAGAGAGCTCTTCACAAAAGTGGAAAATCCACACATTTCTCTCTTAAAATGAAAAATCCATATTTTTCTTGGTTAAAAGGGAAAATCCACGTTTTTTTTCTGTTTTCTGTGCAAAACCTGAATCCCTGGTATTCACCCAGCCCACAGGGGTCTGCACATACACCACATATCTATACACATATGTTATAAATGCCTCACATTAATAAAGCCCAGCTAATGCTCATAATCCTCACATGTGCTACATGAGAAGTAGTAGCAATCATAATAGACACTCCTGTGGTATCTTGCACCTGAGGATCTCTAAATGTTTTATATGTATGAATGAATGAAGCCTCTGTGCCTTGTTGAGGTATAAATGACCTCACCCTGATTTCTCAACAAAGAAAAGATAAGGCAGAGGGGAAAAGTGATTTGGTCAAAGTCTCCCAAATAATGTTAAGGCAGATGAAGTCAATCAACAGGCACTTATGCAACTAAGTGCCCAATTAGTGACAAACTGTGACTTAGAGTACGTGCATATGCAAGGGAATGAGCAGTATATTCACTCCTCATAAACCCTAACAGAGGCTACCACAGCCTTGGATCCAGAGAGGGCCACCACCATGCCACCTATTCCCTTAGGCAGATTGGAAAAGGTAGAGAACTTGCAAATAATAAGTGGGCTATTTCCTATGCCTGTAATACACAGGCCTAAGTAGCCAAGTCAGGTAATGATTCACTGCTTATTCATAGATTCATGGACACAAAGACCAGAAAGGATTGCAATGATCATTTCTAGTCCGACCTTCCATACACAAAGACTGTAGGATTTTTCCCAGGAACAGGATTAAAGCAGGGCCTTTAGAGATATGTCTGCTGGCTGCCAAAACCCAACAATATACAGCTGCCTCCCAGGATCAAGGAGCATACAGGGAATGAAATATGACTCTGTGGCTGTCTGGGGGTTGGTGCAGCTTACCCACAGTCTCTTCCCTAGGGCAGTGCCTAAATCAGAAATCATTAGATACCTACATGCAACCTATTAGATCAGGGAGTCTCAACCAGGGTGAGGTGGGATGCCACGCAATGTTGCCAGTGTGAAGTGTGTAAAGATGCATCGCAAGATAAACCCACAGATTTCAAATAGGAATCCATACTGTTAACCTGCTGTGATCCTTCTGAGCTCTTTGCAACAGAAGAATTGCTCTCTTAGTTTTCCAAAGTCAAAAAAATGAGTGGAAGTTAAGAGCTGGCATTATTCTAGAGGTGCCTTGAGTCTATGAGGGGTGCCCTAAGTCTAAAAATATTGAGAACCACTGTCCATCTTGGCACTTGGGTGAACAGCGGAAGCAAAATGCCTTCCTTGGGTTTATCACAACTTGCTGGTGCCCAGTACAAGTCGCTCCCTCAGAGGAAAATGCCTGCATTTTCAAACATGAGCAACCTCTTCTTCGCTGATTGAAAATATATTTTTAAAAAGTTTATTTACATTTTAATAACATTTGCAATTACAATTATTCCTCATCATCAGAGGAGCAACTCGGCTGCATACAGATCATGGAGTTCATGGGAATTTCCATAACAGAGTCATGGTCTGTTGAGCACAGGACCGCATCTCTGCCAGCAGGCAGCACAAGATACTGCAGAGAAAGGGGCAGAAGCCTCCCCAGCAGGCAGATCCAGGCTAATCCAATCCCCAGGAAAGTGTCCCTGCATGTGCAAGTAAATCTTCTCACATCCCTGGGAGAAAGGGTATTGAATGCTTTGCTACTAAAAGCAGGAGGCAGCAATCCTTTGTGAATAGAAGGAGTCCTTTCAGGCTTCTTCACTAAAGCTAGATGGTAACCACTTATATGAATTGTTGCATGCACTGGGGAAGGTGCCCACTGTGTAGTGTAGTGTTTTTGCCCGTATACACAATTATAAAACTTAACAAGACCCTTGAAAATGAAAAATCATGATTACGTTTTAGAGCCCATTTTCAGCAGGCATTCGTTGTGCATGCATGCGTGCATGTGTGCATGCATGCACACGCATGTCTTTATTCCAGCCTTGTGCTTTGCATGTTAAAATGCACCGGGAAAAGCATGAGTAGAAAAGGGTATTTTAGGAACCACAAGGCTCTGGTCTCATCTTTCCCATCTCCAGCTAAAGAGAAGTCTGCTCAAAACCAAGCCTAGCATTTCTAATGTGTTATGCAGTTAATGATGCACACACAAAATACTGCAGAACCAGAGCCAGAAAAAGCAACTAACTGAATTGCCCAGGTCTATCCGTGTGTCTCTTAGACAAAGAAGACTTATTTCTATTCAGTCACTAAGCAAGCCGTCAGCAAGAGTTCTTCATTCTTACATGGCATGACTTCAGTCACCAGCGGTCCCTCTGCAGGGAGCTCCCTCACGATCTCATTGTCATCTTCATTTATATCTAGCCAGCGGTCGCATTTGAATGTATATTTCTCTTTTGTCAGCGTTTTCAGCAGAGTCACCTTAATTAAACCGAAACACCACATGAGTTCACAGATGTAAAGACAAAAAAACCACCCCTCGTTTCTGATATACTTTGCCTGGGAAGGAAGGGTAGGTCATAACAATGAAAGAATACATGTTAAACATTAGAAACCCTATTCTTACATTGCATTTATCACGCTGCTGTCTGAAGATCATCCAGAATAAAGGAGATTATTGTCTGTCAATCAGAGTCCTTTTCATCCCTTTCCTTCTCCAACCTTCCTATTCCCCCTTCTCAGGCAAAGCTGTTTGGCCAATCACCCCATCCCCCCATGCTCCCCAAACAGGGATGGGATTCGGGGAAAATTGAGAAAATTTTGTTTTCATAGCTATTGATCATTAATGAAATATGTGCCCATGATGTGCCTGTTATTGAACCAGGCAAAACACTGTGTATGAAGGGCTATGCATGGCCTGAAAAGATTACAGCCCTAGACAAAAAAGATGCAAGGAATAAGATCCTAATTGACCTCTAAGGCGCCTCCTCATTTTAGGAATCGCAACACCTAAAATTTAGCCTCCCTGCCCCTATCTGACAGCCTAAAGTGCTGAAGCTGTCTGTACTGTGTATGGGGAGATTTACGGGCCTTGCAACGGCAATCCAAATCCCCCAGATCCCCCCATCACTCAGCCGCAAAGGCTAGATACAAGGGTAGGTTTGACCTCTTCCTCTTTGGGACAGAGGTGTCAGACCCACAGCGGTGAGAAAGGCACTTCTGGGATCCAGGTGGTTCAGTACCTGGCAGGAGCACTGACAACACCTATCACTCCTGAACAGCTGCACTGGGGGTGTCCACTCTGGGCCAAATCATTTAGGGGGTCCTGGGGCTCTGGGCTCAGCTCAGCTTGAGGAGGTTTTGGATCCATATCTCCTGCTTCCCAGAAGGTTGCCCTAATTACCAAGTAGGGATCAGAACTCATAGTAGAGGACATATCTTCTATTAGACCAACCAGATTTTCGCAAAAAAAAAAAATCTCTAATTGCAAGATTTCAGGCACAAGCACCCTCCTCCTTCAGGCATCAGAGAAAAGATTGTAAACGTTCTCCTGGGGAGAAATGCGAGTTCGTAGTCCATAAGAGAGTCGAAGATGGTAAAGTCTCCTGTTTGAAACAGTTCATTTAATATGCAGATTAGGCTCAGAGAAAAATTAGAATAGTCTGCCCAGAAGAGCATTCCACCTTTTTACTCCTCTGTGAAATATGAAATATGAAACACCATGAACTTCCTGGACATCTGCTGGGAAGAGCAGTCAGCCAGCTCTGACCACTCAGGAAGGTTCCTAGCCAGAGTGCAGGACCTCCATCTAACCCAGGAGGTGCACAGCCCCACCAGGGGGGACGCCTTGTTGGACCTGGTGCTGGCCACG